>NC_058132.1:441042412-441077362 GCF_016433145.1 Gracilinanus agilis
ATTTTTTTAAATTTTTCATTGTTTAGAAAAATTTTCCATGATTACATGATTCATGTTCTTACTTTCCCCTTTACCCCCCCAACATCCCTTCCCATAGAAAACACATATTTCCACTGGTTTCCATGTGTCATTGATCAAGACCTGTTTCCATATTATTGATAATTGCTCTAGTATGGTCGTTTAGAGTCTACATCCCAAATCATGTCCACATCAACCCATGTGTTCAAGCAGTTGTTTTTCTTCTGTGTTTCCACTCCTGTAGCTCTTCCTCTGAATGTGGGTACCATTCTTTTCCATAAATCCCTCAGAATTGTCCTGGGTCATTGCACTGCTGCTAGTACAGAAGTCCATTACATTCTATTTTACCACAGTGTATCAGTCTCTGTGTACAATGTTCTTCTGGCTCTGCTCCATTCACTCTGCATCAATTCCTGGAAGTCATTCCAGTTCACATGGAACTCCTCCAGTTTATTATTCCTTTGAGCACAGTAGTATTCCATCACCAACAGATCCGACAATTTGTTCAGCCATTCCCCAATTGAAGGGCATACTCTTGTTTTCCAGTTTTTTTGCAATCACAAAAAGCGTGGCTATAAATATTTTTGTACAAGTCTTTTTATCTATGATCTCTT
Organism: Gracilinanus agilis; assembly: GCF_016433145.1. Lineage (NCBI taxonomy): Eukaryota > Metazoa > Chordata > Mammalia > Didelphimorphia > Didelphidae > Gracilinanus > Gracilinanus agilis. The sequence continues at coordinate 441,043,045 of NC_058132.1, forward strand.
TGGGGAACAAACTCAGCAATGGTATGGCTGGCTCAAAGGGCAGGCAGTTGTTTAGAGCTCTTTGGGCATAGTTCCAGATTGCCATCCAGAATGGTTGGATCAGTTCACAACTCCACCAGCAATTCATTAATGTCCCAATTTTGCCACATCCCCTCCAACATTTATTACTCTCCCCTGCTATCGTTTTAGCCAAGGTTTGTAACATTTTTTAAAAATTAAGATGCACATTTTGAAATATTCCTTAACAATTCTAATGAGATATTTCAATTGGTTTCAACTAGGACTTTTTTCCCCATTTGCACATCTTAAAGTATTCAACTTTTCAAATAATTAAAAGCTGAGGCCACTTCCTTCTGCATCTATTTCTCTTCCTCTTCCCACGTCTTCTGCAAAAAAGTTTAAATTCCATTATTATAATTCTAATTGAAATCCTTTATCATAACATCAGGACTATTCCCAGTAGTCTAAAATTCACTGCTACAGCCATTAGGCAGAGGATTCTACTCAGGGTATCTGGTTAGTTAGAGAAACTTTTTACTTAAGTAGTGGAGAAAGACAAAATCATATGTCTTTGGGGTTTTTCGGCCTCATCTAGTTTTTCTGAGGAACTTTCTGAATATAGTTTGAATAACTGATGCCTACGTCTCTTTAAAATGACTACCTCTTTATAAGAGATCAGAATAAAGGAGAAAAGGAAGGAAAATTGAAGAAAAACATAGTTGAATCCCTATCCAATCTTCAGATCTATAGTGTCTAGATATTAGAGAGTAAAGTACAGACTTTGTGATATCTTACATTACGCCATCATAGAAGTCATGTAGCCAACGCTTCTCTCCTATCGTCTGACACTGCCCAGGTGCTACCCTTCTCTCTCTAGAAGATTAGATATTCAAACTCTTGAACTTATAGGTTGTGAGAGAAGTAACTACATGGCTGAGAATGTTTATGAATGTTCTTTATCTCCCTAGAAGGCTGGGGTTCAGTCAGGAATTCCCATTAGTTGGTTGCATGAATCCTCTCTCCTGGTAGATAGATACCTCGGTTAAGAAAATGACTGGACCATTGCTCTGGATACTTATACTTATGCTAAAGAAACAGTATTCATATAAACTGAGCAGCATAGAGGAGGGAGCTACATAATGCTTATTATGAAGGTACACAAGTGAAAAAATTCAGGAACCAGAGTAGGGAAGAAGCATAAATGAGAGTATTTGAGTAAAAAGTAATATAGGTGGGGAAAATAGTGATGTTTATCATTTAACTATGCTACAGATAATCTGGATAAAAAGAACTAAGTGAAGAGTCTGAAGAAGACATTATAAGCACAACACAGAAGAATTAATGGGGGACTTCAATTTTCCAGACACCTATTTGGAGCTCTCTCTCTGCTAAAAACCAAGTAGTTAATAAGGTTGTGACTTGATGATAACTTTATCTTTCCAAATGAAAAGGAACAAACAAAGAGAAATGGCTATTTTGAATTTTATTCTCACCAACAGGAAGGAAGTTGTTGCTGAGGTTGAAATGAAGAAACCTCTAGAGGAGAGCAGAAGTGACTAGTCCCTCCTAGAGTCTGTGATAGAGGAAAGAAGATCCAGGGCACGTGTGAAATAAATCCTAGATTCTGGGAGAAAGTAGTTTTTTAAATGCTTAAAAGAAAAATATGTATCATATCACAGACCAAAATACTTCAAGGGAAGGTGGCCCAGGAGGGTCACCCAAAAATAAAATTCTGATCAAAATTATCAATAAGCACATGAAAAAGTGTTCTAGATCTCTCCTGATTAGAGAAATGCAAATTAAAACAACTCTGAGGTACCACCTCACACTCAGCAGACTGGCCAATATGGCAGCAAAAGAAAGTGAATTTTTTTAAAGGATCAAGAGAACTAAAACTCAGAATGAGCTAAGAGAACAAAATAAGGATTGATTTTTTTTTTACTTGTATGTTTTTTTTATGTTTTAGCTATATTGAGACAAGGTAAAGAACCTTTGGGGTAGGTGAGATGATGAGAAATTAGAGCAGCTCAGTTCTCTTTTTTCTTCCATTTTCTCTGCCAAGAAGGATATTTTTTGCACTAGAAATAGAAGAACAAAAATGACTGATGAGAAGTTGATTGATGCCGCATTAAGGAGATAGAGAGCAGCTAAGTTCCTAGGCTTATAAAACCACAGATTTAGAACCATCTTCGATGAATTTAAGTCACCTGGTGAACTACCTACTCTGGTACCAAAAGAAATGGGAGATGTGACTACTGAGCCCTTCTCAGTGTTATTTGAAAGAAGAGGGGAAGTGACAGAGGTACCACAAGATTAGAGAAGGGCAAATATTCTGGCTTTCACAAAATGTAAGTTTGGGGCAACTATAGGATGGACAGTCAGTCTACAGGTTCTAAGCCAATGTACAGATTTTCCAGAGGGACCAAATTCACTCATTCATCTCTGTCCTGTGTTCAATCTAACAAGCATTTATTAATCAGTCAACAAGCATTTATTAAGCATGTATTTTGTGACAGCCACCATATGTGGGCTCAAGACAATCTGAAGGATGTATCGAAGATGTTTAAGGAAACATGTTATCATCACAAAAGATGAATATATGAATTCTGCCATTCCTGATGGATGATATCAACAAGTAATGTGAGTTTGCTAAGAAGCACCTTGATACTGAAAGGAAAAAGAATAGATTCTTGGTGCGAGACAGAAAATTCATTTCAACTGTCCCCTCAAGGTAGCCCTCACAAACAAACATCCCTGCAAACTTGTCTAAATTAGTCTCATTTTAATTATGTAGACTCTGAAGCCCAAGGCTCAAACAAAAAAGGAAACTATACCTTTCAAAATATATTAATCTATTTCATTACATCCCAATTGCTTTTAGCTGACTTGTAATTATGCAGTAACATCCAATGAAGCAGAAATTATAAGGTAATTAAGCATGTGTGGAGAGTCACACTCACAGAGGTGAGGGCAGCTGCTTGATATCAACATGACTTGTAAAATAAAACCTTGTTTGCAATAAGGGCCTTTACGAGATCTGTCAGTGTTTCCCTCACTGACAAACTAAATTGCTTCAGCAGGACTGAGTTATTTTAGATCCAGCCCACTAAAGGTGTTTGAGTTTTTAGAAACAACTTAATGTATATTTTATACACATCCTCTCAAAATTCTATGACACGTACCTCGTTAGCAAGAGGGCAAAGGAGATACCATGCTGTCAAGAAGACCTGAGTTCAAATCTTACCTTCTACACTTACTATTGCATGACCCCAGGCATCTTCTTTCAGCCTGAGTTTCCTTATCTGTAAAATGAGGATAAAAACAGCTACTTTACAGGGTTGTTGTGAGTATCAAATGAGATAGCATATTTAAAGTGTTTTACAAACCTTAAAATGCTAAATAAATCTATTATTGTTGTCACTATAACTTATTGTAATAGTTTAAATTTCGTAATTATAAAATTAATGTTAAAATAATTTAAATTAACATTTTAATTTTAATCTGTTAATTAATTAATGTATAATTATATATAATTTATTTTCTATAAAATTATATATATTTACATAAATTTATATAAAATGCAAATATGTAAATGTATATAATTGTGTATAATATAATAATTAATTTTAATTTAATTTAATAAAATCAAATTTATAGATTGATTTAAAAATACTACTACTACTAATAGTAATGATAATAGGAAATGTTTCATCAAGTCTTAGAATACTTACTAGAGATATTCTGAAATGGAATCTGCTTGTGAGCTATTTTTTTTTTAACCCTTATCATCTGTTCTAAAGCAGAAGGACAATAAGGGCTAGGCACTTGGGTTAAGTGACTTGTCCAGGGTCAGATGCTTGGATGTGTCTGAAGCCAGATTTGAAGTCAACCTCCCATTTCTACCTACCAGCCCCTATAAGGTCATTAAAAAAAATCCTTACCAATCAAAAAAAAATCCTCATTACTGTGTATTGGTTCTAAGGCAGAAGAGTGGTAAGGGCTAGGCAATGGGGGTTAAGTCACTTGCCCAGGGCCACACAGCTAGGAAGTGTCTGAGGTCAGATTCAAGCTATTTCTTTGTATGTCTTAATTATGTCCTGACAATGTAGAGACCATGGGCTCTGCAGCTCTACTAAAATCCTACTCCAATGGCCCATGGTGATATAGATGTAGCCTTGAGTTTCTGAAAGTTGTACCAGTGGAATACAAGCTCTGCCAAGTTCCACTATCCCAGACAGACTTCACATTCAAGTCCAACATTTTACTGTGTGGTCTGTCATATGATGGCACTCCCCACCAACCAGCCTTGTACAGTTGAAGAGAAGGCTGAACTTCAAGGCATGGGATCTGAGTTCCCATCCCAGCCCTCCCACTTCTTATTACTTATGTAACTTGCAGCCAATCCCTTCGCCTCTTTAGGTCTCAGATTTCACATCTCATAAATTGAGAGGGGTTGGAATAGAAATCCCATGAAGCCCCTTCCAGTGCTGGATCTATGATTGTCAGATTCTCAGCCAAAAAACTCTGTTTGCTCAGGCATGGAGGGTTTCAATCCATGGGGGAGAAGTAGTAGCCACACAGCTAAAATCACAGAGCTTTTGAACACTGAAATATAGTATACATAGAACATGGACTCAAATTACTTTAAACTCCCATGATAACGCTATCCACTATACAATATTGCCTCTTCTAAGGTATATTAAATTCAACATCCCTTAAACCACTTAAACTGCACTTAAATGTATATTGTTACCATACTCTATTTTTCCTTCTTTTTTGTGAATAGAGGAAATGAAGCTAATCAAAATGAGAATGAAACTAATGAAGGAGCTAAGGAGCTAAAAGAATAAGTATTTTATATAGCAACCCTATATGAATAGGGATTGGACATAGAGACTGGATTTATGATTACATTTGCATAGGAACTCCAAGATAAAGAAACTCCTACCCAGTGCAAGAAGACATGTTCTCTACAACTCATCTTCTTAGAGTAACCCCTCTGGGGTTAGTAAGTTAGTAAGAGAGCAAGTGACTTATCCATGGTCATATGGCTAGTATTTGTCAGAAATAAAACTTGAATCCAGGTCTTCCTGACTCCAAAACCAGATGACCATTCATTATGACAAGTTTAATTTCAATATATTATAAAATATTTATCTTTTCAAGTTATAGAGATTATTTTAAGTAGATAAAATGTTATTTCTTAATATTAAAAACTAAGAAGTCCCTCACAGCCCATGTTTATTGCTACTCTCTTTGGCATACTAAAATTTCATTTAGTGTAAGAAAAAGTAATAACCCCTGCTCTGAATGTTACATATTGTTTAACATGCCTACTAACACTCAAGAATAACTACAATAACAACCAGGAGTTTATGATTGCATAGACAATTTTCTTTTTCCATTTGTCTATTGGATATTTCAGACCAGATGTTCTAGAGAAATTTAAACTCATGTCCAAAACAGAAGTCACCTTTTTCCCTATTTTCATCCCTCTATCAAACTTCCCTATTTCTATCAAAAGTACCACTAAACTTCCAGCCTTTTCTGGAACTTTGCTGTCTCACCCCCTGCAGCCAATCATGACTGCCAGATCTTATTGTTTCTGCCTGAACATCTGCATTTAACCCCTTCTCACACAGCTACTACCTCAGTCTAAGTGAGACCTTAGATTACCACAACAGTTTTCTAAGTGGTCTTCATGCTTTAAGCCTCTCTCTACCTCAGGTGCATCCTACATAGTCCTGCCAAACCAATGTTTCTTAAGTGTAGATCTGACCATATCATTCCCCAACTCAAGAAACTCCAGTAGCTTTCTATCACCTGGAAAGCACATTCTCTTTATCTCTACCTTATGGAATCCCTCTCTTCCTTCAAGATTCAGAGAGGTTATAGATTTAAAGTAAAGAATGTATACACATACACATGCATATAAATTATTAAGTAAAACTAATAATATAGTTATTTGATCTGAAAGTGCATAGATCATTTTACAACAGTAATATCCTCTGCTTCTATTTCTCTCCCTCTTGCTCCAACTTCGATGGGGGAAAAAAAGAAAGAAAAATTTCTTTTAACAAAATATGAATAACTAACAAAACAAATTCCCTCAATGGCTATATGCAAATATATAGATCTAGATAGACATATGTATACACTATATCAATGACTGGATTCTTCATTACCTTTACATAGTTTATGATCCAGTAAACAAGGCCACTGTATGTATATGCATATATATATATATACATATATGTGTGTATATAAATATACATAATTCTGCACCCTAAATCTATTACCTCTAAATGTATGCATATGGGTATATATCATTCTCTGCCCTACATTTGGACTTCTATGTTTATATGTGTGAGTTTATAATATAGATATACATATATGTGTGTATATATATGTGTATATATATATATATATATATATATATATATATACACACTAGCATATAGCCATTGAGGGATTTTGTTTTGCTTGGACATGTATTTTGTTTAAAAAAATGAATTTTTGCAGAGATAGAACAGAGAGAGAAATGGAGGCAGGGAGTATTATTGGTGTGAAATGTTACATGCACTTTCAAATGAGGTCACTGTAGTATTAATTTTACTTAACAGTTTTGTTTTGTTACAAGAGGCTTCACAAAGTGGGAGTAATCTATAAATATTTGTAGTCTAGAAACAAAGTACATCAATAAAATAAGTCCTCAAAAAGTCTTCAGTTCAAAGATCACCTAATTTACATGTATTTCTTTAAAATACCTTCAACAGCTAGTGCCACCCCCAACAAACATATTTAACTAGCTTGTATTCATTCTCTTTGTATTTGTTTTTATATACTTCTATATATCTTTGTTGTCTCCAACATCAGAATGTAAGCTTTTTGCATTTCATTCATCATATTTGTATCTTCATGATATCTCATGTCTAACACAGTGCCTGGTGCAGAGTAGGTGCTTAATAAATACTCAGATTTTCAGATTGTTCTTTGTATATTTGCATGTTTGCCTTTATTGATGGCAATATTCAAAATTTAACAAAAGAAAAAATAGCAAACATATATAGGATGTCCCAAAGTCTTAGTGAAATTTTAAGCTAACAATGACTTTTGGAACATTATTTTTTTATTTTTTTAAAGGAGAGAATACATTTGAGCATTCTTTGAACTGCTTTTTTATTCTTTTACTGCAGGTATCCATTTAATCAAGACACTTCTCCTTTTACGGAAATGATGGATTTCTTAAACTTGACAGATCAAAATTTTACCTCAGAAAAACCATTTAACCGAATGCCATCCAAGATTCTGGTCTCACTTACTCTGTCATTATTAGCACTGATGACAACCGCTATCAACTCTCTTGTGATCACTGCTATAATTGTTACCCGGAAACTACATCACCCTGCCAACTATTTAATCTGCTCCCTCGCAGTTACCGATTTCCTAGTGGCCGTCCTAGTGATGCCCTTCAGCATTGTGTACATTGTGAAAGAATCTTGGCTCATGGGTCAAGTTGTGTGTGACATATGGCTGAGTGTTGATATTACCTGCTGCACATGTTCTATCTTGCACCTCTCAGCTATTGCCTTGGATAGGTATCGTGCAATCACAGATGCTGTCGAGTATGCCAGGAAAAGGACACCCAAGCAGGCTGGAATTATGATCACTGTGGTGTGGACTATTTCAGTTTTTATCTCCATGCCACCTCTATTCTGGAGACATCATCAAGAAGATGAATGCATAATCAAACATGACCATATCGTTTTCACCATTTATTCTACATTTGGAGCTTTCTACATACCACTAGCATTGATTCTGATCCTTTATTATAAAATATACAGAGCAGCAAAGACATTATACCATAAAAGAAATGCTAGTCGTGTTGCAAAAGGAGAGCTGAATGGTCAAATACTCTTGGAAAGTGGTGAGAGAAGCACTCACCTGGTCTCTACACCATATGTACAAGAGAAGTCTTTATCTGACCCTTCAACAGACTTTGACAAAATCCAAAGCACAATAAAAAGTCCCAGGTCAGAATTAAGGCCAGAAAAGTCTTGGAGGAGGCAAAAGATTTCTGGAACAAGAGAACGGAAAGCAGCCACTACCTTGGGATTAATCCTAGGTGCTTTTGTAATATGCTGGCTTCCCTTTTTTGTCAAGGAAGTAATTGTCAACATCTGTGATAAATGTCAAATTTCAGAAGAACTGTCTAATTTTTTGGCATGGCTTGGCTATCTCAATTCTCTTATAAATCCACTGATCTACACGATCTTCAATGAAGATTTCAAGAAAGCATTTCAGAAACTTGTGAGATGCAGACATTAGCTTTAAAAAATATATAATATTGAAAGCTGTTTTGTGTACATCTATATGCATATATGTGCATTTACTTATGTTGAAATTTTGTGTAAAAAGAAATATTTTAAGTGCTTCAGATTTTAAATTTTGTATTGATTACTGATTAAAGATGGTTTTATTTGACCATCATTATGGGGTATTGTGAATCAAAGAATGAAAGCAGTATCCATTTTTCCTATTCATTTTTTTGTCAAATGTTAATGGGATATATCTTTTATTTTGTTGATGATCATAGTAGAGAAAAACTTTTTGAATGCTATCAAACTCCTTAATATCTAAGGACAGAAAATGTTTAAAAGATGACTTTATATATTTCTGCTCTTCATTTCTAAAGTGAAGATGAAATTCATTCATTAAACATACCATGCTCCCTCAATTAACTATTTTCTAACACCTCACCTCCAAGAAGTCCCATCTCATTTGAACAAAATAAAGGTAGAATAGCTTTATTGCTCCAGAGATGTAGAATTATGATTTATAAATATATAAAAGTTCTATTATCCTCATTTAAAATCCCATCAAGAATGTATTATCCACAACTCAGGATTTTAAGTGAAAGAATAATCCTAGTAATAAATTAAGAAGAATTTACATATGACTCTTGCTTACCGACAAATATTTTTGTAAAGTCTTAAAATATATCTTCTAAAGGAGAAAAATGCATTTTATTTACCGATCATGTTGGCAGGATCCAATATTAATTGATTATCAAAGCATATTTTAAACTTTAGCATTAATGAATCTTTGATTTTTTTTAGAATATTTGGTGGTCTGTGTAAAACCCAACATTTGTCTGGTGGGACCTCTGATGATGCTTCCAGACTTTTGAAGTTCATGAGGTCAGCTCTGGTTTGGCATATTCAGTCCTAAGTTCAAAGAAGAAAAAATACTAGAAAACAAAACAAAGGTTCCATGTGCTCACAGACACATGGTAGTCAAATGTAACTAGGGCAACCATTCCCGCTCATCCCCCAGCCCTTGGAAACTCAAAAGAGATCTTGTTTCAGTAGCTTTCAAGAAAGAAAAGAGTGAGAGATAGGGATACTAATGAATTCTTTTTTATATGAATCCAATTTCACCTCAGCACCTCCTGAGTTATTAGTGTTTCTGGTTCCTCAGACAATTAGCTGGTTTGTTGTTTGTTTTTTTAAGTTACATAAATGCTAGCTCCTTAGTCATCAATGGCTGCAAAAGGGTCCTTCTCCAAAATTTCTATTTGATTCCTTGGATTGGAACAGAGCAGACATATCAGGGTTCTGTGACCAGGCTCAACATTATAATTGCCTGTGTGAGCTAGTCAACAAATTAAACTCAACTTAATATTTATGAAGTGTATATTATATGCAGATCACCATATTAACTGCTATTCCCCTAGAGAAAAAGGAACCCTCTCTCATATTTACTAGTTACACTAGGCTTATGCCTGATCCAAGTGGAAAATACTGATGATCCAATTCACACCCTCCAAGTTAGGTATGTTCCTAATTTCCTTTAAAAGTCAGACGGGTATGCCCAAAAAGCCTCACCAAAGTATTTCTAGGGAATATCTTTAGTTTGTTCCCTGAATATCTTGAAAATGGAGCAATGGTGATATGCCACTCTTCCTGGAAAGAGACAAATTTCCTTTGTGTTTATGTAGATGTGTTCCCTGGACCTAAATATACAAAATAAAATAAATAGACTAGCAATATTTTTCTAGATCCATTATAAAAGTGGGGGAGGGGAAAATCAGCACATTGGTAGTTTGTACTTGCAAACATCTTTAAATAAAAAACATTTGCAACAGTTAATATGTGTTTACCATTATCCTAGGGATCCTAAAATGCTTGCATTCAAATATTTATTTTGAAAGAAAATATCATCACTATGACTTAAACAAACAGGATCAGAAATTTAGGACTGGAAGGGATATTGGAAAAATAGTCCAAAGCCCTCATTTTGCTGTGAATTTTAAAAGTTCATCAGAATCCAAATCTAGAACTTGCTTTTGCTGCTCCTATGCAACACTTAAGAAATCTAGTCTATAATACCCACTATATTAAGAATAAATTTTTGCAATATTTCTAGGGTCCACAATAATCTCAATCCACCTTACCGTTTCTCTCCAATTAGCCCAATAACCTCATTGTCCCTAGCACTAATCACTTCAGTGAGTTTCTTTGTTTATTTCTTCTATGCCATTTTGCTCCCCCTTCTGCATTCCTATCCAAACTCTTCTTATATTTCAAAGTTCATGCTAAGTCTCACTTCCTTCATGAAGCCTTCCTAAATTACTCCAGATTATCACTGATTTCTTTCTTTTCTGAATCCTACATCACTACAATTGATATCACATAGCTCAGCACTCAGTAGTTATGTGGTTATTTCATGTGTATTGATATCATTCGACTGGATGGTAATCATAAGTTATATATAAATATATATAAATATCTTATATAGATACTGTTTAAAAAAGTACTTCACAACTTTGTTGTTGTTGACTAGCCTACCAAAATCAAAAGGTCATTCTTGTTCCTCTTCCTCATCTTGAATCATTGCTGTGTACCCAAAATTAAAATGTAGAAGGTAAGGGATAACATTATGCTTAATATACTTCCTCTGATATCACAGGTTTTTATGGTTATGTCAACTTTAGAGAGAAAGCTATGATATAGAAAGAATTAGTTCAATATACACTCTACTGAAACATATCCCTTCCCTCTTTGCTAATATCAGAATAACCAGATTTAAACAAACCAGTTCTTTAAAATCTTTATTTTTATAATGATCACATTCACTTGGGAGAAATCACCAGGATGCTAACCTAAGTTGTGTATGCTTCAGGGATTCTCCTAGAGACCAATGTTGAATGGCCTTCAGCCACACTCCCAGGTGCTATTTATAGATACACAAGGACAGCTGAGTAAGTAGCGAATTGAAATCATAGGATTTAGATTTAAACAGGAACTTAGTTATTTAGTCTAAAGCTTTTATTTTATAGATGCAGAAATAAAAAACTAGAGATGATCATCTTATTTAATTATTTAGTGTCAGAGCTGGAATTTGAACCCAGATTCTGTGACTGCAAATCCAATGTTTTTTCCACTATACTACAAAAGCAGATTTGCAAGACTACTTTTAAGTATCTTTATCCTATTATTTTGATGTTATAAAATATGGGATCTTAACTCATAAATGGCCTTTAGTGTGCTCAGGTCAGTATTTCTCTTATGACATCATGTTAATCTGTAGATTTAAGATTCTACCTGCTCTATTTGTAAAACAAAGAAGTTCTCAATAAGGGAACCCTAATGCATGCCTGATACCTCAATATTAAGAAGTTGTCTTCTCTTTGTCCTTTTCTGAAACATGTCCTATGTGAAAAACATTTGGAGGATATAAGTTGATTAGATGATCCTCATGTTTCTCCTTTCCATAGATTAGGGTCTGTGCTGCTATTTACATGTATGCCTTTAAAGCAAAGTCAAAAAGAAAAAAATTAAAATTCATTTTGTTTCTTCCTAGTATTAAAACTTCCCAATAATGAAGGACAATATATAATGTTTGCTTTTTTATGAAAAAAAACCCTTTTTAAGGTGGCTGCAGAAATATTTGAGATCCTCTGACCAAAAGAATATGCTCAAAATATAAATTATTTATAGTCTCTGGATAATAAGATTTGCTTCTTGTATTGGTACAAGACTTAAATATGAATTGTATTCTTTTCCTTTGACAAAACAAAGTAACATAAAATAAAACATTCTTCAAATGATAAGTTGTGTCTAACTGGATGATTTCCAAATATCCTTCAGCATTTTATTAAGAATAAATTTTAGGGAAAAAACTAAGAATGAATAAAAATTGACCACAGAGACAGTTTTCTTATGCTTCCATGAATTATGCCTTCAAGCATGTCATAGAATAGAGTTTCCCCAAGCCAAGAAATCATAAAATTCATAATAAAACTGACCTATGGTTCCTTATTTCACATGAGTCGGTTCAGGAATTTGATAATCTCATACAAAAATCAATTTAGAGCAAAATCAATTCATTTTATTTTCCTCAATGAGCAATCAGTAAAAATTGGTTACTGAAAAATAAAATTCAGTACTGAAATGTTCTATCAGTAAACCATTTAAAACTATAAATGAAAAGAAAAATGGAAGTTCTCTTCATCATTCATCCTTACCATTTACCCTTTTCTGGGCTCTAGCCTTTGGAAGACTAATTTTGAATTGAATTGCTTTGCATTAGGTGCCAGACTCTGAGAAAATTGACTCATCTGCATATTTTTCCTTCAAAATAAATCTTTAGCTAGATTTTATGGGTGAAAGAGAAAAGGACCATAGGGAAAGATCACAACACAAAGTAAATCAATACATGGGATATATTCACATTTATCCTATAATAAAAGAGACATTTCCATTTTTTGTTTGTTTAAAGAAAATTGTGCTGGAAGGACACAAATGAAAATACATTTTAACCTGTTATCAGCTATTTGTCACTGGATAAATTGTATTATATTTCCTGGAGATTTTTTTCTTTTCTTCAAAAAAATTACTCAGTTGAGTTTGTACTCCTATGATTTAGGTAGTGGAGTCTTTGAGAGTTTTTGTGGTTTGACTGGTGGGGAGCTAAATGGAACTCAGAAGCCCAAAGTCTCTCTTTTTACCTACCAACAGAGATAAAGCTCCTTGCTTTTGGCAGTACATAAAATCACACCTGACTCCTAATATCTGAGTGGGGAAGTTGGCCCATATTTGCAGGGTACCACTGATTTGGAGCATGCTCAGTCAAAAGAACCCAGCTGTGTTAATCTACTTCCATCTAGGGCCTGACTGTGAGTACATTGACCTATGGCCTGTACAAACAGCGGTATTGTTCATGCAGAACTAACTTGACTATATAAAGAATGTGAATTTGTGGGGGGGTTTTGTGCTGTTGCATAGCTTGCTGGTAACTATTTTTGTGCACAGTGAAGCTGTGTGTTCAGTCTGCAGGGCAGCTATACAAATTGTCTCCTGTACTTTGTCAGTTTAACTCATCCGAACTTAATTTGGTGATATTAGCACAATAGGAATAACACAGTTTGACTGCCCAGGGATATAGATACCTATATCATCTCTCAACACAGTCTTAAAATGTCCACTACAATATAAACTACCCTACTGACCAACGCTATTCTTTCTTCTTTTTCCCTTCTTTTTCTCTATCTTTTTTCCTTTTTTCTCTTCTTTCCTTCTAATAACAATAACTAATATTTTTATAGCACCTACTGTGTATCAGGAACTGTGCTAAATTTTTCATCTTTAAACAACCCTGGAAGGTAAGGGCTATTATAATTATTCACATTTTACAGATGAGGAAATTGAGTCAAACAGAGGTTAATAGTCTGATGTTGAATTTGAACTCAAACTAGGTATGTAGCCTTTCCAAATTTATAGAACCCTGACTGAAAAAAGTCTTCAAAAACTCAGGATTACCCCCATACCATGAATGTCAGCCTCTACCTTAGAAAAATAGAATATATCTCCAATGAGAGCCTGATCATTTCTAAAACTATCAAAACTAAGAGATCGGAGAAGAGAACTGATAGAAATCTGATATACATTGGTACTAGGGACCTTACTTTCAAGTTACAAAATAAGGTGAGAAAAGTGAAAAATTTTAAAATAAAAATAAACTGAATTGACAAATCATTCTTTTTTTTAATGTGTTTCTTTACACAAGAAACTGTTTCATTCCCCAATTCCTGTCATCAAGGGTTCTTTACCAGCCTTTTTGACAAGCAATCTCCACTCCTACTTTTCTCTTTCTAGAACATTATCCTTGCCCCTAAGTGGAATAAGGGATAAGGAAGAAGGAAGTTCTCATAAATAAAAGATCACTGAAAGGTTCTAAATGAAATTTGGGGAAAAGGAGGTTGCTTGGTCTAACTAAATGTTGTTGTTTGCTGCCCCTTGCTGGTAGAAGGTAAAATTGCTTAATCACACGAAATGAATAAGTCCTGATACTGAAAACTTGGAAATATTTATTATGTACATTCATAAGAATGAAATGTTCTCATAAAAGTTGGCCAAACTCATGAAAAATCATTATTCTACCTAATATCTATTTATAAGACTACTACTTGAAAGAATATCAGGTGAAAGCAGAAAACCAAAACTACATAAGAAAACAATTTCTTTGGAGTGGAATCAAAGCATTCTGAAAAATTCTATATAATTTAGAGGCACAATATTTGCCACATTCTACTCTTTATCTAAAAAGCATAGAAAAAGTTCTCATTACCTGAAGAACATTGTACACAGTAACAGCAATATCATACCATGATCAACTGTGAAAGATTTAGCTACTCAATACAATGCTCCAGGGCAATTCTGAAGGACTTATAACAAAGAATGCTATCCATCTCCAGAGAAAGGAATTGGTGGAGTAAGATGCAGATCAAAGCATGTTATCTTCCAATTTAGTTTAATTGTGGTTTTATTTTGGATTTTTGGTTTTATATGAGTATTCTTTTACAACAATGACCAATATAGAAGTATGTTTTGCATAATAATACATGTATAACCCAGATCAAATTGTTTACCATCCTCAAGAAGGGGCAGGGAAGTGAAGTAAGGAGGCAATTTGGATCTTACAATTTTGGAAAGTAAATGCTGAAAATTGTTATTACATGTAATTAGGAAAATAAAATATCTGAATTTAAAAAAATAATAAAGAAAAGGTTCTCATTTAAAAGTTAAAGGAATGCAACATAAGAAGGTAAATAGATTAATTTTTTAAGTTTGAAAGAATTACATGAAATAATGAAGAGTAAAACAAGTAGTAAACCAAGAGTAAAACAAAAAAAAACATTATAATCAGCTACAGATTTAATATTTGAAGAATAACTTGTAAATGTTCATCACCAGAGGATGTACTGAAAAATGGAAATATGAAAGATATAATCTATATGTATTGCCAGATGATGCCTTCTATGGTATGGGGAGGAAAGGAAAGGTCTCAATAAGAATTAATTAATTAGATAATTAATTAATAACAAAAGATAAAGGAAAAACACAAATAAGACTTTCTCCCATCGAATCCCATTAATGACTCTGGTAAGTGCCAGGGAATTGAAAGAGGTGGAAAGAGGTAAAAAACTGTGTCTGGAGTCATGAATAGTGACAAAAGTTGGACTGGAAGTCAGATCTTCCTTAAAGAAAAATCATCACTAAATAAGGAGGAATATTTTTAAAAATAAAGCTGATACGGAAAAGTGAACATGGAAAGTATTCTTGTATTTGGTTCTTTCTGATCCTTTCAGGATTTTTCCAAATATTCTTCTGGTTTAGCTTTTGGAGGTTGTTAGGGCAGAAACTGGGCACTGCTCTGGAAACTCATTTCTTTTGAAAAAGAGTTTGGTCAGGTGAGTTCCTTGATCAATTTGATGTAGTTTCCAATAGGTCAGTCTTTGATTTACCAAGCCTCTTTCCTTATAGACTGTGGCCATGCCCATTGCCATCTTGCTAACAAGACATGACTCTCAAGTTTCTGTGTGCAAAGCTACTCTCAAGACAATTTGGTTAGCTGAAAGTCCTAAGACAAAAGGAGGAGACACCACTAGGCTGGTCTACAAGAGAACAGGACAAGAAAATTTCATTTTTTTCCTTTCTTACTGAATATAATATGTTTTGAATTGGAAGAAAGGTTTTTCTCCCTTTTCCCTTTCCCCAGAATCCATTACTATTTAGCTGCTTTATGGCAGAAACTTATGTGTTTGCCAACAGCTTTCTAAGCATGTCAGAGAGCAGATATTGAGAGTAGATTTTTCCCACTCCAGGAAATCAACATCAAGAAAAAGAAAATCTGTGGGGTGGCTCAGTGGACTGAGTCAGGTCCAGAGTTGGGAAGTCCTGGGTTCGAAGTTGGCCTAGATACTTTCTAGTTGTGTGACTCTGGGTGAGTCATTTAACCCCCTTTGCCTAGCCGTTACCACTCTTCTGCCTTGGAACCGATACACAATCAATATTGGTTCTAAGATGAAAGGTAAGGGTCTTTTTAAAATCTGTACTTTGTTCCCCATTTAAACTAACAATGATTTAGAAAGCACAGGTCTATGGAGAAAGGGATTGCTTGCCCAGAAACCCCAAAATAGCTATTTTCTGGAGGAAATCCCCAACCACAAGGTGGCATTATGAGTCTGAAGGAAACCATGCCGAATCCCGTGGGAGAGAAGGATTTAATTGAAATGCCAGGATTTTGCCCTTCGGACAACTTCAAATTTACTCCCTTCCAAGAAATACTATTATAAATGCTTTACATTTACTTTCTGTGGGCTCCTGTGAGTTCTTTGTGCCCTATGAATTTTCTGTGGTACCAAATAAAGACTATCTTTTGCTCATTATGCATTTGTTGCCTTGAGTGCCTTGAATTTCCACCACTGGGGGAAACCTAGACATGAGCTGTATTTGAAATAGGGACACAATGAGCCAAAGACAGAATCTGTCCTTCTTGGATCAGCCTCCACCTGGTCCAGAGCCAGGGGGAACCAGGGCCACAGATTACATTTCTGTTACTGTTCTTTTTACAGATAGATGTTTGTTTGCCAAAGGGGGCAGAAAATGGATGTCCATTGAGTAAAATCTCTTGAGATAGTTCCAAGAACCTGAGAGAAAACTAAGCCTAGATAACTGTTTAAGGGCAGCTCCAAAGCATATAAGGGTCTAAAGGATGGATTCAGTGCATTGTTGTCCATTGGTTCACATATATGATTTTTCAGATCTTAAAAATTATACCTGAGAAATTATAAATCACAGAACTACTTGAGGAAAAAAGAAAAATTGTGTATTGTTTGTTTTATACATGATAGAACTGTGGACCCTGGATTTTTCAACCTGAGTTAGAAATGTTCAGTAGCATTAGAAACCAATGGTGATAACAATAGGAAAAGAGAACATGAAAAACCAGAAATCAGAACAGAAAATAGTTGTTGCCTAAGAGAAAAGCTGATATCAGAGACATCCACTGAAGATATGAGTAGCTGCTTCCAACTGAGCCACCCGAGATACTTATCTATAGGTAGAATACTTTCTGAAAGCTGTACAGAGAAAACCAGATCCTCTTGTTGTATAAATTGCTCATTCATTTATTGTTCTTTAGTATCATCTAGAACTTGATAGTTTGCTCCCTAGCAGATGTGATGCTGTGGCTGCTTCTTGGAAGGAAGTATAATCTTGTTTTATGAAGCACTGACTGGGACTGTTACCCTTATAGTACCATCTGTAGATGAGGAATCTCTCCTGGATCACTGCAATATCATGGCAAAGGGGCTTCTGTAGCTCAATGACACTATGATCTTTGCTGGGCAGGGTTACCCAAGATTGACAAGCCATTGTGAAGAGTTATGACAAAAGGTGTCACTGGAGAAGAAAATAGCAAACCACTCCAGTATCTTTATCAAGAAAACAGTATTAAAATGACAAAAGATATGACACCAGAAGATGAGTCCTTTAGTTGAAGAGGTATCCAACATGTTCCTGGGGAAGAACAGAGAACAATTACAAGTAG
Source organism: Gracilinanus agilis (assembly GCF_016433145.1). Taxonomy (NCBI): domain Eukaryota; kingdom Metazoa; phylum Chordata; class Mammalia; order Didelphimorphia; family Didelphidae; genus Gracilinanus; species Gracilinanus agilis. The sequence goes on from NC_058132.1 coordinate 441,060,940, forward strand.
CTCCAGAACTAATTAAGTTCTGGGCCAAAGTCAAAAAGAAGCTCAGCTATAGATGTGTCCAAGAATGAAAGGAAAGTCAACGCTAAAAAGATTAATTACATAGGAACCTGCAATGTAAGTTTTATGAATACTGAGGTAAATTGGATGTGTTCAAACAGGAAATGGAAAGATTAAACATCTGCATCTTGAGTGTTAGTGAATTTAAATGGACAGTAATGGAAAAATCTATAAAACAAGATCTAGAACTGTCTGTAGCTCATATCATGACATTCTTATTGCAAAATTCAGACTTATATTTAAGAAAGTCAGGAAATCCATTGACTATATAGGTGTGACCTAAATAAGATCCCTTGTAAATATGAAGTAGACATCATGAGTGGACTTAAGGGATTATATCTGGTAGGCAGAGTTTCTGATAAACTATGGACAGACAACTATGGTTGAGACAGCAACAAAAAACATTCTAAAGAAAAAGAAGAGCAAGAAAGATAAGTGGTTCTCTAGTGAAGCTTTACAAATGATTAAGGAGAAAAGGAAAAATATACTCAATTGAATGCAGAATTCCAGGGAATAGCAAGGAGATATATGAAGGTTTTCTTAAATGTGTAATGCAAAGGAATAGGAAAAAATAGAATGGAAAAGACAAGAGATCTCTTCAAGAAAAATTAGAGATATCTAGGGAGCATTTCATGCAAAAATGAGCATGACAAAAAACAAAAATGGTAAGAATTTAATGTAAGTAGAAAATATTAAGAAAAGGTGGCAAGAGTATATACAGAAGAACTATACAAGAAAGATCTTAACATCACCAATAATCACAATGCTGTGGTTACTGATCCATATCCTGGAGAATGAAGTCAAATAGGCATTAGAAAGCACTGTGAACAATAAAGCTAATGGAGACAACAGAATTCTAGTTGAGCTACTTAAAATCCTAAAAGATAATGATATTAAAGTGCTGCACTTAATACATCAGCAGATTTGGAAAGTTCAAGAGTAGCCAATGGATTGGAAAAGGTCAGTTTATATCTTAGTCCTAAAAAAGGGCGATGCCAAAGAATGTTCAAATTACTGAAATATTGTGTTTATTTCACATGCCAGGAAAGTTATGCTTAAGATTCTGCAAGATAAGCTTCAACAATATGTAAACCAAGAATTACCAGAAGAGCAGGTTGGTTTTAAAAGAGGCAGAACTTAGAGGCCACAATATTCACAGGATTACAGAGAAAGCAAAGTTCCAGAAAAACATCTACTTCTAAAACTATGATCACGGCAATTCATCCCATCACTTCCTGGGAAATAGAGGGAAGAAAAATGGAAGCAGTGATCTATTTTATATTTTTAGGCTCAACGATCACAGTAGACAGTGAGTGCAACCATGAACATAAAAAACTATTGCTTCTTGGAAGGAAAACTATGGCAAATCTAGATAGCATACCAAAAAACAAAGACATCATCTTGCTGATGAAGATCTGTAGAGTCAAGCCAAGGGTTTTTTCTCAACAGCAATATATGGCTATGAGAGATGGACTATAAGGGAAGTTGAGCACCATAGAACTGATGCTTGTGAATGGTGGCACTGAAGCAGACTTTTGAAAATTTCTTGAAGAACAATAAGAATCAAATGAGTCAATAGTTAAAAGAATTAATTCAGACAATTCATTGGAAAGTCAAATATTGAAGCTGAAATACTTTGGCCACATAGAAAATAGAGCTCATTAGAATGTTGGAACAGATTGAAGACAAAAGGAGAAGGTGATGGCAAAGATGAGATGGATAAACAGTTTCATGGAAGCAACTAACATGGACTTGGACAGACTTTGGGAGATAGTGGAAGATAGTACCTGGCATGCTATTGTCCATATAAGGTCACAAAGAATCAGACATGACTGAATGACTCAACAACACAAACAATAGTAACATAGCACTGAGAGAGATTAAAACACTGAAAGGATTTGCCTACCTTGTTTTGTATTGCTCCACTTGGTTTATAAGAGAGAACCCTTCAGAAGCCACACATGCCTGAGAATCTCTGTAGTTCTCTAGTATAATGAAACTGCTTATCATTGAAAAATTTAACAATGATTTAGTATTTAGCCCAGGAAAGCTGATCTGGATAGTTTTAAAGCTGGAGCTCAGGGATACTACTTTCCTTTTGAATGGTTTTAATTATAAAGAATTTTGGTGGGGTTTTTTTAATATCAAGTCTAAATTTGCTTTTCAAAGTCTACTCATTGCTCATAGTTCTTCTAGGGACAAATGTAATCCCTTCTATACATAAAAATCTGTCAAATGCTCGCAGACACATCTCATGTTCATCTTAAATCTTCTCTTCTCCAATCTAATCATCCCAAATTTCTTCCTATCACATGAACTAGAGGTTATTCCTGTTGTTTTCCCTTCAACATTCTCTATTTTTGTATTCTGATCATAGTAGAGTACAGTAAGTCTATCATTTCACTGATCCTGGATATTCTGTTGTGGAGAAAATGGATAAAAACTGTGTGGTATAAGTTTTGGAGGAAGTATCTTCTCCCCAGAAAAAGTAGCCCTAGAGGTCAAAGAAACAGAGCTATGGGTTCTGTTTTTGTACAAAAAGACAGATACTCATGGTGGCAAGGATGAGAGATCCTGCTTTCTATCTTGAATGAGGTCTCCACTGTATTAGAGATTTCCTACCCCTGAATATTCTGATAATACCATCCTTAGACAATGATGTATGTAATTTCAAAATGAACAACCCTTTCCCCAAATCTCCTGAACATCCTCTCTCTATTCCTTAACCATCTAAATAAGGAAAATGGCTGAGCAACCTCACCTGATAGGATCTTATTTCACAATATAATTTCACCCTAAGGCTATGTAAAAGCTTTTTATATATATATATATATATATATATATATATATATATATATATATATATATATATAATGTGTGTTTCTCCTGTTCTATATACATCAGCTAATGCTAATTAAGTTTTTTATCTTCCAATGTTATCTTCCTTGATTTTTTGACCTCCAGTCAAGGAGGCCGAAGTGAGAAGAATTACACTCCAATAAGATCTGAGGACTTTTGCAATGAGAATTTCTCTGACACTGAATACATTCTAAAACAGAGAATTAGCTTTCTTAGTTGCTCTATCATGCTGTTGACTCAAACTGAGCTCACAGTCTACTAAAATCTAAGATCTTTTTCAAATTAGACTCCTGTCTAGTGACACTTTCCACATCTTATCCTTGCAAAATTGATCTTTTGAACCCAAGCATAAGATTTTACATTTCTCCCTATTACANAAAGAGAGAGAGAGAGAGAGAGAGAGAGAGAGAGAGAGAGAGAGAGAGAGAGAGAGAGAGAGAGAGAGAGAGCTCTGCAGGGTCCAGGGTAGAGAGAGAGAAAAGGCACCAAAACTCTCTCTTTTATACTTCCTCCGACACCTCCCACAAAGGAAGTGGGAGGTGTTGGGGGAAGTTGTAGCAGGGAGTCCTGAGAGACTATGTCTCCCAGGGCTTAGAATAATTATAAACTACACACTACCTTTCCCAAATATTGTTGAAATAAAAATTATTTCCTTTTGCTATTTTTCCCTGACTAATGAGGCAAAACTCAGGATAAGAAATTAAAGATAATTTGTTAAAAAATACTTCAAGATAGGAACACATGAATGGACTGATCGTTGGAGATCTGCCAATGTCAGGGTGGGTTAGTTTTTTATAACAAAACTTTCAAAATAAGATAGACAAGGTTTTATGGGTTTCAATGAGCAAAAGAGGTGGGCTTATGCAGCTCAGTTTCTACCCAGCTATGTGCCATTTTGCACTGATGGGACAGGTAGGATTTCAGATATGATACCTCCCATACCAGGTGGCCATGTGACTTGTCTACATTGCAGACTAAACAACACCTCCCTCCCAACAACAACCAGCAGGGCTTGTAACACAGTGGATCAGAGTCAAGATATTGCTCTGCCTCAAGTTAGCTTTGTAACCCTGAGCAAGAAACAACTTTTATTTGTATTAGTTTCCTCAACTATTAAAAAAAGGGATAATAATGCCAACTATGTCTCGGGGCTGTTGTAAGGATCAAATGAGATAACATTTGTAAAAACACTTAGCAAAGTGCCTAGGACATAGTAAGTCTTAGATAAATGCATGTTTCCTTCTATTCTTCCTTTTACATTGTCATCGGAATAATCTTTCTTTTACACAGGTCACTGGTCTCCTCAAAAATCTTCAGTGTCTCCATATTATCTACCCAGTAAAGTTCAAACAGTGTCAGACTGACCAGTCTGAACTTGTAGCTCAGGTTTGGTATTGTATTGAAATGAAACACTGGATGGAAATGAAAGTCTTGTAATCCATCCATCTAAAAGTCAACTAAAGGAGGCTCTACTTAGTCATAGCAAGAGAATGGAATTCAGAGCACAAAAAGGATGCAGCGTCCATTCTGCTAAACATAACTCTATGCAGTGGCAGCTTAATGATGGCTGAGGCGTGCCTAGATTATCTAAGATGTAATATTCTTGAAAGAGGCTGAGGAACCTGCTTTTGTTACACTAGGAAAATGGTATATGCATGGACATTCTACATCAACCTAGCACATAGTTGAGAGCAGTCTTTTTTCCATTGACCCAATAACTACAACTATCTATATCTTTAAAAATGAATTAATGGGGGAGGGGGCAGCTGGGTGGCTCAGTGGGTTGAGAGATAGGCCTAGAGATAGGAGGGCCTAGGTTCAAATCTGACCTCAGATATTTCCTAGCTGTGTGACCCTGGGCAAGTCACTCAACCCCCATTGCCTAGCCCTTACTGCTCTTCTGCCTTAGAACCAATAAACAGTATTGATTCTAAGACAGAAAGTAAGGGTTAAAAAAAGGTGAATTAATGAGGAGGCAGTTAGGTAGCTCAGTGGGATTGAGAGCCAAGCCTGGAGACAGGAAATGCTGGGTTCAAATATGACCTCAGATACTTCCTAACTGAATGACCCTCAGGAAGCTACTTCACCTCTCTTTACCATGATCCACTGGAAAGAAAATGGCAAACTATTCAGTACCTTTGCCTTGCTGCTTTTCTGCCTTGGAACCAATACACAGTATTGATTCTAAGGCAAAAGTTTTTTTTTTAAAAAATAAAAATGAAAAGAGCATCCTTAGGCTTTTTGCTGCATTTGAATCTGAGAATAAATGCCTTTTCCACTTTCACAATGCAATAAGAGTGGGGAGGAGCTCTGGACCTCTTTCTCCACCCACGGAAACCATGTAACCCTGAGAAACTGACCTGGGGCTTTGGTATTTTCATTTGTACTTTTCTATTATGTAAATTTTCCATTCTGTGTAATTTTCCATTCTAGGTACAAAAGTGCCCAGTAATGTGAACCTTTGGGTTTCTACTTATCCAGGAATCCAGACCAAATGTTGCAACTAGCCTAACCGCAGTGTTCTAATGGACATGGGTCTAGGTGAGCCAAACTGAAGCTGGAAGTGCCACCTTTAGACTTGATCTTAGTGGGACTAAGGTTATATAGAAATCAAGCTTAGCTCTGGGTTTAATACCCACTCTCCTCCCTGAAGGGTAAATATCCCTTTGTAGAAACTGATCTGGTCACATGGTACCAGGAATGTTAGTCACTAGTCCTCCTCAAGCCCATGGCAAAGGAAAGAAACCCCAGTCCCCTCAAGGAACGAGAGAATCCTGTAATAGTATAAAATGTAACAAACCTGGTAGTAAGAGACTGGGATTAGACAAACCTATGTTACACTAGAATTAGTCATTTGTTGTTCAGTCATCTCTGACTTCATAACTCCATGGACCATAGCATAAGAGTCAATGAGGTTTTCTTGGCAAAGACACTGGAATAATTTACCATTTCCTTTCCAGTGGATTATGGCAATGAGAGGTTAAGTCCCAGAGTCACACAGTAAGTATCCGAGGCTGGATTTGAACTCGGGAAGATGAGCCTTCCTGACTCTAAGCTCAGTAGTCTCTCCACTAAGCAACCTTACTATCCCTTACTACCCTTCTGCATACTGTAGGCACTGGCAAGCATGGGCTACTCTCCTGTGAACATGCACTACACACTCTCACCTCCATTTCTTTGATCAGGCTATTTCTTGAGCCTGAAATGTTCTCCCTCCCTTTCTCAGTTTTTTGGATTCTTATCTCACCTTTAAAACCTGCTTGATTTATCTCTTCAGTGAAACTTTCCTTGGCTCTTCCCATTCTCATAAAGTCTGCCCCATTAAGATCTCATGAAGAATTTTATTTTGGAACTCTGTAATATACTTATCAGTTGATATCATGTGTTGCAATTATCAGTATTTCCCTTCAGAGATGGTGTGCCATGGTAAATAGAATACTGGGCTTGGAGTAAGGAAGACATTTTCCTAGACTATCTTCTTGACATCCATTTTTCTGCCCTCTTTCCTCACCAGCAACTCATCTCAACCCACCAAAAAGGTAGGATAATTTTATGGTGCTAAAAAAATTACTGACTTTTGGGTTTAAATTTGAAAAACTTTGGCTCTTCTGGTACTTGCTACTTACTTGTACCATTATCTACATGAACTTAGTTAAACCACATCTTGGATGTGAAAAAATGAAGCCACCATTTTTTCATCTATAATAAAGGGGGTGTTATTAGACTTCAAGCCATTGCCAGTTCCTTTTCTAATCTTATGATCTTTTTCACTAAAATTTGCATCTCTCTCAGTGCCTAGCACTGTGCTCTGCATGCAACAGATGCTTCATAAATATTTAATAAATGAATAACAGTCAAGCCATAGCATCACTACTTAGTATCACTACTACCTATAAGTAGATATCATCTTTTTCTGTGTGCCTCATCTGTAGTGAAAGTAGAGACAATGATATTAAAATTGCTACATTTTATTTATCAGTTGCATAAAAGCCCTAAACACTCTTACCTAGGATCTGGTAACCAACAAATAACTCTAGCTGATATTAAAATATAATATCCCAGGGGGCAGCTGGGTAGCTCAGTGGAGTGAGAGTCAGGCCTAGAGACAGAGGGTCCTGGGTTCGGGCCCAGCCTCAGCCACTTCCCAGCTGTGTGACCCTGGGCAGGTCGCTTGACCCCCATTGCCCACCCTTGCCAATCTTCCACCTATGAGACAATGCACCGAAGTACAAGGGTTGAAAAAAAATATATAATATCCTAACCAAGATGGTATAATTAATGACAACAGGTTTGTACTCATTCTTACCTATTCCCCATGATCAATAAGTATGACTGCCAAATAGTGAGAGCTAAAGCAAAATTTACTTTTGTCACCCTAGGCTTCTTTTTCTGATCTCTGTAGTTCCCTCCCCAAAGTGTGTGAGATTCAAATGGAATATAAAAGTCATCCTCAGCACATACGTCCATTCTTCTTTTCAGACATTCAAGACGTTATCAAAATTTGCTCTCAGAAAAGGTTCTGGTATCTATCATTAACACTTTAGAATGAGAACTGTCTAAAAAAGAATATCAGAACAGGTATGGAAAATATTTTACCACAGTTTGAGCTTCTCAGTCCCTCTGAGATCACACAATGTAGGCAAAGATATTGTGAGACTCAAATGAGGCTATATAAATGCCAATTATTAGTATTATTATTAACCTATAGTCACTAGGCTTCCAGTCTAGAAATGACTTCATTCCCTGAGCCTTCTACTGCACACCTGCTAAGCTGAAGCAATGTTATTAGAGCTGAAGCAATTATATAGAGGTGTTCTGATAAGTGCTTAATAACCAGGCACTCTGGGAAATTTCATATACATGTGTATATATATGCATATATATACATAATATACTTTTTCATACATATATTTTAAGTTAAATTTGCATTATTAACCCTTTCTTAAGATTAGGCTATCAACAAAATAAGAAATCAAGTCCTCTATTGTAAGCATGGCCAATTTTTGAGGTATAAGGTTGTGGGCATGGTAGCTTCTCTCTGATTCTCTGCCATTTAAAGAAGGCATTCAGGGAATTCCCATCGTTGTGTCTGCTTTCCTAGACATCATCATTTTCAGAAACTTATCATTCTGCAAGATGGAATTGGCTTCAAAACTTACACTTCTTCAGCACCCTCTGCCCCAAGGGCACCTCCCTCCCTCTGAGTGGGTGGGTGAAGGGGTGAAGAATAGATACTGGATAGATGTTCCCAGATCCTCTACTATTTAAGGATGGCACCCAGGAAATTCTCATCATTTCCCACCCAGTAAGTCTTCTGAACTTCATCTCTTGAAACTCATCATTCTGCAAAATGAAATCAACTTAGAAACTCACACGTCCTCAGATAATTTGCCACCCTGGTTGCATGAGTTCATCACACTCATATATAACAAATCATATACCCATATGCCCATACCCATATCTGATGGTGATGGAATACTATTGTGCTGAAAGGAATGATGAACTGGAGGAATTCCATGTGAACTGGAAAGACTTCCAGGAATTGATGCAGAACCAGGAGAACATTGTACACAGAGACTGATATATTGTGGCATGATTGAATGTAAAAGATTTTTTTACTAGCAGCAATGGACAATCCAGAGGAACTTATGAGAAAGAACGCTATCCACATCCAGAGAAAGAACTGTGGGGGCAGAAATGCATAAGGAAAACATATGACTGATCACATGGTTCGATGGGGATATGAGTGGGGTTTTGGCTTTAAAAGTTCACTCTATTGCAAATATGAATAACAGGGAAATGGGTTTTGAACAATAATACATGTATAACCTCGTGGAATTGCTTGTCAGCTCCAGGAAGGGAGAGGGGGGGAAATCATAAATCATGTAGCCATGGAAAAATATTCTAAATAAATAATTTTTAATTGTTTGCATTCTTATTCAATTAGTACTAAAAGCTAGCATAACATAAAGGTGTTGTGATCATTGTAATTTCTGATTTGTGTGATTTCATTCTGGAAAAGGGGATTTTGAGGGTGTATAAAGGGAGGAAATAACACTTTACACAAAGAAAGGAAAGAAAATATAGACTGTCCATATGGGATTTCAAGAAACAAATGATAGAAAATCCTCTCAATTTAGGGTTACATGACTTCCCCAGAGTGGGGAAATATTAAATAAATCCAGGTCTATGATCATAGACAAAGTCTGAGCTACATATAAGTAACTTTTTTCATAATGAGAAATTTTGTGAATACAAAGGAGAAGAAGCTTCCTCAAAAGCAAATCATGAAAATTTCCTCTCTACTGTCTCCTCTCCTAGAAGGCCCAAAAAGTAACTTCCTCCCCTGGGGACAGGGTAAATGAGTTGACTAAGGAAAAGTCAGCATGCTACCTGAAGACTACCTGAAGAAAGACTATCTGGGAAAGAGTGGCTCTGCCTAAATAAGGATGAGGGTCAAAGAAGAAAAAGGTAATTTTCTTCAATCAAGCATCTGTAACTCCAAGTTTTGCTGTGTTTGTAATGTGTTCTACAGTGGCAAATAATCATATTCAAGTCAAATCAAGAAATACCTACTATGCTTCAGACACTGGACTAAACTTTGGGGATACAAAGCAAGATAAAAATAATCCCTGTCCTCAAAAAAATTCACTTTCATATGATGGAGTCAACATGCAAACAGTTATTTTTGCAAGATATGCAACATAAGCTTCACATATAGGCTATATTAGTGGTAATCTTAAAGGGAAAGCATTAGTATTAAAGGGGACCTAATCTTGCAAAAGATGATATTTTAAGTGTGACTTGAAGGTGTCCTGGAAAGCCACTGACAACCTTGTCTTAAAGGAATCTCAGGACTGACACATTCTCAGACTGTTCCCAGAGAGTTAAAACAAAAGGCAAAGGCTGAACTAACTGAATTGGGTTTGCCTTTTTTCCCAAGGTTTGACAAAAGGAAGACAATAAACTCTTAAGGATCTTTCCAATAACCCTAGCCAGGATTCAGCTAAAGACAATCTAAATCTTAAGTACCTGTCCAATCACCCTAGTTGTTACTGCATCTAAGCCACTCCCAGCCACTTTCTAGCTATTCCATCTTTCCCAAACTTCTATAAAATAATGTAGTCAGGTTGTTACTCTCCCCTTTTCTAAAAAATCTATATTATGCACTCCACTTTCTGTAATTCAGCAGGAAATCTCAGAGCTTTGGTTATATGTGCTTCCCTGAGACTTATGAAAAAGAATGCTATTCACATCCAGAGAAAGAACTGTGGAAGTAGAAACACAGAAAAAAAAAAAAAAAATGCTTGATCACATGGGTCGAGGATGAATATGATCTAAGCAATCACCCTAATGCCAATATTAATAATATAGAAATAGGTCTTGATCAATGACACATGTAAAACCCAGTAGAATTGCTCATTGGCTATGGGAGGAGCGTGGAAGGAGGGGAGGGAAAGAACATGAATCATGTAATCATGGAAAAATATTCTAAATTAATTAAATAAAATTTTTCAAATCACACACAAAAAAAGTGCTTCCCTGAAATTGTAATTCCCAGAGTGATGATTCTGTATGTTTTTCTTAATTATAATCTCCTTGCCTCAATTAAAGATTCTCCTGAATTTTTTAAGGTTGACACTATTAAGCAGAGACAATGAGGAAAAATATTTTAGGCATTGGGGAAAAGTTAGCAGAACCTCAATAAGATCACTGTTGCTAAATCATAGAGCACATGGAGAAGTATAAAATGTAAGAAGCCTGAAAAAGTAGAAAGATCTAGTTTCTTTAAGAGCCAAACAGAAGATTTTTGATCTTCAAAATAATCCTGGTATGTAGGCAAATGCAGCTCTTGCTGTCACATTTTAAAAATGACCATTTTCCTGAGTCACACATTAAATAAGCATTGCAGCTAGAACTTGAGCCCAGGTCAAAGTCAGCCCAGAGTGTTTCTACTAGCCCATAATCAAAGTCAGTATAACATGGGCAGTAAACCCAACCCATGCTACCTATGACAAACATGGGCTGCTTGCCTGATGGATCACTTACCTTCTCTACATAATTTTCCCCACAGTTGAAAACAACTACTAGATACAGGGGTTAGCTTCCAGGATTCACTGCTCCCCTTCACACTTAACTTAAGAGCAAGTATCTAGCATTCATTGAACATCCATCTTCCTGTATCCACTCCTCAACAATAACCATTCATTGTTAATGACCCAGTTAGGGATCTGAGAAGTTAAGCACAGCAAAAGTTTAACAGTGGGTAGGAACAGTCATCAAAATCAAGTTAGGTTTGGGTCAGAGAAGAAATCTGTTTAGGGGTTGATTAAAGTTGAATATATATCAAGACAGATGGCTGATATCAGTGTCAATGTCCTGATTACTGGAATCCCACACTCAAGAAAATGAACAGGAGAATTATGATCCTGGAGACTGCACAGATTTCTTAAATCTAAAGTCCCTAGTATACTTCCTTCCCCATTCACATCAAGACTGCCTTCCAAGTAAGAATCAGGAGATTTGGACCAAAAGATGGTGAATTTATTGCCTCAGCATAGCCAGACTCTGGCACTAGGATAGAGCTATCTAGTAATAAGTAAATATCTCCATTTATTTTTTTCATTATCATGCAAAATACAATTCCATATTGGTCATTGTTGGAAGAGCAAACTCATACATACCAGAAACCCGAAAATAAAACCATAAATACACTGATGTGAAAAATGACTCAAACAGTTCTTTCTCTGGGGGGTAGATAGCATTCCCTATCATAAGTCTTTCAGGATTGTCCCAGATCTGAGAGTAGCCAAGTTTTCACAGATAATCATCGTCCAATATTGCTGTTACTGCATACAATGTTCTACCAATTCTGCTTATTTCACTCTGCATTGAGTTCCCACAGATCTTTGCAGATTTTTTCTGAAATCATCTTGCTTATCATTTCTTATGCCACAATAGTATTACATTACCAACATACACCACAATTTGTTCTGCCATTCTCCAACTGATGGACATCCCTTCAATTTCCAATTCTTTGCCATGAATTGGCTCCATTTAAAGACAACACTTGGGGGCAGCTGGGTGGCTCAATGGACTGAGAGCCAGGCCCAGATATGGAAGGTCCTGGGTTCAAATCTGATCTCAGACACTTCCTAGCTGTGTGACCCTGGGCAAGTCCATTGACTTCCATTGTCTACCCCTTACTGCTCTTCTGCCTTGGAACCAATACACGGTATTGATTCTAAGACAGAAAGTAAGAATTTTTTAAAAATTACAACTTGCACTTGACAGAAAGCCTCTGTTAGTACAACTTATCTTTGGGGAATGAATCCAAGGCATTGTCTTTGACTTTAACTGGACCACTGCCTTGTGATTGTCTTAACTCTTCAAGTCTCTATCACAGGCTTTCAAGAGAACAACTGTCAATTGTTTAACCTGAGTCTGGTTAAGATGGCGGCAGAGTAAGGAGCAGCTGCTCGATCTCTCCTGACCAAAGCATACAGGACTCCTCAAGGGGAAATAAAAACGAGTGCAGAGGAACGAAGGAACCCCACAACAGGGCCCAGCATTGAAGGTACGCAGAATCGGGGCATTTCCACGCTATAAAGGAGTGAAACAGCTCTCACTAAAACTCGAGAGGAAGAAGCCCCTCCCCAACCCCCCACACCTCACACCTCGCACAACACCAACACACAAGTGTGAAAACAGGACTGGGGCAACCAGATAATCACTGGCAGCCCAGGGGCTTGTACCTGTGTGCTGCAAGACAAGGGACCCCAGGTGACTGGGGGTGCGCACGGACTTTCCCCAAGCTTCCACGTGGGTGAAGGCACCGCCTGGGGCCGGGACAAAGGCCTCTAAAACATGGCCTTTCCCAAGTGCTGAAGACATCGCCTCAGCTGCGAATAAAGATCTCCAGCCAACAGACTTTCACTACCTTCTGAGGGGGTAAAGGCAGTGCCCTAAGAGCATCTGCAAAGGCAAAGGCAGTGCCCTAGGCTTGAATAACGATCTCGAGCCCAGGCTTGGACCTCCAGTGAGGACCCTGTGCAGACCCAGCGCCGCAGTGGAAGCAGCCCCAAAGACTGCTGAAGGAACCTCGGTCAGAGGGGCAGACGGGGTCTACCAGGAGGCCTGACCCCGAGGACAAGGAGACCAGAGCCCCCCGGAGCTTGCAAGGCGCAAGCAGACCCTGAGTGCAAAGACAAAGCTGAAAAGGGGCGGGGCTAACAATGGCCAGCAATAAGGAAGTCCAGAAGAAAAAGACTATCAAAAGAAACTCTGGAACACTGGAAAACTTCTACACAGAGAAAATCCAGACAACAGAGGAAGGAAAACAAAAATCCAAACCTCCCCAAAAAAATGAAAGCTGGTCACAAGCTATGGAAGAGTTTAAAAATGAAATGCTGAGGAAGATGGAAGAAATCTGGCAAGAAAATAACAGTTTAAAAGGTAGAATTTCACATTTGGAAAGTGAGACAAGTCAACTGAAGACCAAAAATGACCAGATTGAAAAGGAAAACCAAAAAATTATAGCCGAAAACCAAAACATTAAAGCCGAAAACCAGTCCTTAAAGGCTAGAATTGAAAAATTAGAACACAATGATCTCTCAAGACAACAAGAACAAATAAAACAAAGTCAAAAGACTGATAAAATAGAAGGAAACATGAAATATCTCAATGAGAGAGTGACAGACCAAGAAAATCGGTCTAGAAGAGACAACTTGAGAATCATTGGTCTTCCAGAAAAGGCAGAAATTAATAGAAACTTGGACTCCAAACTTAAAGAAATTATTCAGCAAAAATGGCCCTGAAGTTCTACAACAAGAGGGCAATATAGACATTGAAAGGATCCATAGAACACCCTCTACACTGGATCCAGAAAAGTCAACACCCAGAAATATAATAGCGAAATTGAAGAGCTTTCAAGTTAAAGAAAATATCTTACAAGAAGCCAGAAAGAGACAATTCAAATATCAAGGAGCACCAATAAGGATCACACAGGATCTGGCAGCCTCAACGCTAAAAGACCACAAGGCTTGGAATACAATATTCAGAAAGGCAAGAGAGCTGGGCCTTCAGCCACTAATCAACTACCCAGCGAAACTGACTATATACTTTCAGGGGAAAGTATGGGCATTCAACAAAATTGAAGAATTCCAAGTTTTTGCACAAAAGAGACTAGGACTAAATGGAAAGTTTGACACTCAACCACAAATATCAAGAGAAAGATGAAAAGGTAAATAAGAAACAGAGGGAAAAGAAAGAAAACTCATAGTCTTTTAAGCTTGACTCTTTAAGGGCATAAATAAGATCTAATCATCTGTATTACTAGGTGGAGAAATGCTATGTATAATTCTCTGTAGTGAACTCTATACGCTATTATAATATTCACTATTATAGCAACCAGAAGAATAATTCATAGGGAGAGGACAGGATACTGTCTAAAAAGAAATGGGGGGTGGGAAAGAGGGGGGGAATAGTACGGGACACCAAGAAAAATCTGAGTAAATAAGAAAAATAAGACATTCTATTACACACAAAGAGGGCATGGGAAGGGGAGGGGATGAATAATATCATAAGAAGGAGAGGAAGAGAGCATAATCAAACCTTACTCTCAGTGTAATCAACCCGGAGAAGGAAGAGTAGCTTTATTATCCATCCAGATAAAAAACTCTATCTAACCCTACTGAGAAAGTCAGAAGGGATAAACCAAAGGGAGCAGGGGAGTGGGGAGGCCAAAAAAGGGAGGGGAGAAGAAGGGGGAGGGAATTCATTTGGTCTTTAAAAAAAAAAACAAAAAGAGGGGAACAACAAGGGAGGGGACAGAAAGGGAAGTCAGTCAAGGGAGAGGATAAGGGATACCAGCACAAAGCAAACCACTGGTGTAAAATAAAATAGTGTAATAAGAAGAAGTGGGTCTAGGGGAGGATACAAAAATGTCAGTGAATACACAACTAACAATTGTAACTCTGAATGTGAACGGGATGAACTCACTCATAAAACAGAAGCAAATAGCAGAGTGGATCAGAAACCAAAATCCTACCATAGGTTGTCTACAAGAAACACATATGAGGCGGGTAGACACACACAAGTTCAAGGTTAAGGGTATGAGCAAAATCTTTTGGGCATCAAATGAGAAAAAGAAGGCAGGAATGGCTATCATGATCTCTGACAAAGCCAAAGTAAAAATAGATATGATTAAAAAAGACAGGGAAGGTCATTACATCCTGATTAAAGGCAGTATAAACAATGAGGAAATAACAATGCTCTATATATATGCACCAAGTGGTATAGCATCCAAATTCATAAAGGAGAAACTGGCAGAGCTCAAGAAGGAAATAGATAGTAAAACCATACTACTGGGAGATCTAAATATTCCTCTTTCAGATCTAGATAAATCAAACCAAAAAAATAAATAAGAAAGAGGTAAGAGAGATGAATGAAGTCCTAGAAAAATTAGATTTAATTGATATGTGGAGAAAAATAAATAGGAACAAAAAGGAATATACCTTCTTTTCAGCTGCACATGGTACATTTACAAAGATTGACCATGTAATAGGGCATAGAATCATGGCAAACAAATGCAAACAAGCAGATATAATAAATGTAACCTTCTCAGATCATAATGCGATAAAAATAATAATCAGTAAGGGCACCTGGACAGGCAAATCAAAAACCAATTGGAAATTAAACAATATGATTCTCCAAAACCAAATTGTCAAAGAAGAAATCATAGAAACAATCAACAATTTCATTAAAGAGAATGACAATGATGAGACATCCTACCAAACTCTGTGGGATGTAGCCAAGGCAGTACTCAGGGGGAAATTTATATCCCTGAGTGCATATATTAACAAATTAAGGAGGGCAGAGATTAATGAATTGGGCATGCAACTCAAAAAATTAGAAAGCGAGCAAATAAAAACCCCCCAGATGAAAACTAAATTAGAAATACTAAAAATTAAGGGAGAAATTAATAAAATCGAAAGTAAAAGAACTATTGAATTAATAAATAAGACTAGAAGCTGGTATTTTGAAAAAACAGATAAAATAGACAAAATACTAGTCAATCTAATAAGAAAAAGGAAAGAAGAAAACCAAATTGACAGTATTACAGATGAAAAGGGAGACCTCACCTCTAATGAAGGGGAAATTAAGGCAATCATTAAGAACTATTTTGCCCAATTATATGGCAACAAATATAACAATTTAGGAGATATGGATGAATATTTACAAAAATATAAACTGCCTAGATTAACAGCAGAAGAAATAGAATACCTAAATAATCCCATATCAGAAATAGAAATTGAACAAGCCATTAAGAACTCCCTAAGAAAAAATCACCAGGACCTGATGGATTCACAAGTGAATTCTATCAGACATTCAAAGAGCAACTAATCCCAATACTATACAAATTATTTGATATGATAAGCAAAGAAGGAGTCCTACCAAATTCATTTTATGACACAAATATGGTACTGATTCCAAAGCCAGGTAGACC
>NC_058132.1:441082359-441133494 GCF_016433145.1 Gracilinanus agilis
TGGAATACTATTGTGCTAAAAGGAATAATAAACTGGAGGAATTCCATGCAAATTGGAGAGACCTTCAAGAAGTGATGCAGAGCGAAAGGAGCAGAGCCAGAAGAACATTGTACACAGAGACTGATATACTATGGTAAAATCAAATGTAATGGGCTCCTGTACCAGCAGCACTGCAATGACACAAGACAGCTCTGAGGGATTTATGGTAAAGATGCTACCCACATTTAGAGGAAGGACTGCAGGAGAGGAAACATATAAGATAAACAATTGCTTCAATGCATGGACTGAGGCGGACATGAATGGGAAATAGACCCTGAACAAGGACACTTGTTACAACCAGTGGAAATGTGCATTGGCCATGGGTGGGGAGAGAGGTGGGGGGGGGGTGTGAAGGGGAAAGTAGGGGCATAAAGTATGTAAACAGATTAAAAATGAATATTAATAAATGTGTAATAAATAAATTTAAAAAAGAAGAATACAAATGGCAAAAAAAAAACCAAAAAAATAAAAATAAAAATTGTTTAACCAACCTTATTTGCAATATATGACTATACCTGCCTGAACTGACTATTCTAGTAAGGCATATTTACTGGAATACTTAAATTTACTCCTGCCTGTATGTCTACTCTAGACCCGCGGTCTTCTCCCGCCTCATCTTTGGATCAGATTTCTCCATCTCAGCTATGACCCACCTTACTAACCCTAAAGTACTACATTGTCCTTATTGGTTATTACATCAACACATGATTAGGTTAGCCAATCCTGTCTATGCTTAACATTTCACACTGGTTATTTTTTTTTTGTGATACACCCTACTCTAATTAGCCAGTCTTTATACTTCCTAGATATTTTAACCTGGATATTCATCTGCCGCTTGTCAGCCTGATCTCAGCCTAGATTAGATTATTCATGGCCCCTTTCCAAGCCATGTCTCTAGATTAACTTCATCCACACCAAAGTTCTATTGAGCAAATAGAATAAAAAGATGTTAAGTGGACAGAGGCAGTAGCAGGTTTGATAAAGAAACCAAAACCTCTCCCCACTAGCCTGTAAGTTCCTTGAGGGGAAAGATATTATACTAAATTTTATATTCTATGTAGGCCACAGAAAGGCTAAACAATTTTTATAGACTATTATTAGACTATTCTATACTAGTGGCTGGTATCTAGGCACTTAATAAACAGTTGCTAATGACTTGACTTATTACTTAAATATTCTTAGAAAAGAAATTGCTATAATAGCAGTAATGCCATGTATTTACTAAGGTAATTGACTTTTAACCTTGGAGCCCTTGGTTTACTGAGTTTGAAATGAATTCCTAACTAGAACTCTAATTGTTAAAGTAAACTAAATTATTCATGTCAGTATCAGTCAATATGGGTCTTATAAGTCATTTTCCTAAACCTAAGAGCATGTGATATCCTTATTAGGGGGGTAGGTTAAATCTCCTGGTCTGGCTTGGTGCTATCCGGAAATGCCTGCATCCACTAGTCAATGGAAACTATTGTCATTTTCTTTATCATATTGCTTAGCCTTTGGGTGTCCTATCCCTTTGGGGCCAAGACCAGGTCTCTAACACTAATGCAACAATCCTTTTTGATCCCTCGCATATTAGCACAACCCTTTTGACAGTTGCTGATTCTCTGACTTAAGTAAAGAATGTTCTTTATTAAAAGTCAATGTATTGGGGCAGTTGGGTAGCTCAATGGATTGAGAGCCAGGCCTAGAGACGGGAGGTCCTAGGTTCAAATCCGGCCTCAGACACTTCCCAGCTGTGTGACCTGGGCAAGTCACTTGACCCCCATTGCCTACTCTTACCACTCTTCCACCTATAAGTCAAATACACAGAAGTTAAGGGTTTAAAAATAAAATTCTAAAAAAAAAATAGTTCAAGAATACTAGAGAAAGTTTCTGAGGCCATATAAATATATATATAAAATCATTTTATATGCTCGTTTTCTCACCTGTTTAATTTTTAGAGTCATAGATCAGGACTCTAAGATATTACTTAAAAGATAATGATGAGTTGGGAAGATGGTGGCCCACTTAGGACCTAGGGAAGCCTAAATCCTTACGAGCATCCTCAGTAAAGTCTAAAATGCACCAGTTTGAAAAAACAAATGTGGAAAATTAACTATAGGCACTTTCACTCAGTTCAGGGCAATACAGAAGGATTTTAGGAATCCTATAGAAAACCCAAAATAGACAAATTGGGTAGATGAAGAACAAAGCAACCCCATGGAAATTGGAGAGGGACACCAGGAATTAGAAAAAGTCTCTAAATCCAGCCCTATAAGAGGCTAACCCTAAGTTCCATGGCAGGATAAGGACCAGAGGAAAAGGCCAGTCCAAAAATATCCCAGAAACCACCAATAAAGAGTCCAGAATCAGGGGCAGCTTCTGAATCCCAGTAGCAAGAGTTTAGCCCTAGACAAAGCACAACTGGGATTGACTTATACAGTGGCACAATTCAAATCCTACAGTCAGAGAGAGAGGAAGAAAAATCCTATTAAGCCAAATGAAGGGACTGCCCCATGGCATTAGGCAAGGAGTCTCTATGGCAGAGGCCTGGAAGACCCTATAGCACGAGGAGGAAAAAAAGCCTTAGTGACAGGGCCATCCAGAGCCCCTGGCCACAATAGAACAAAAACCCTGGGTAGCATCCAGGAATCACTGTTCTAAATTAACATCCATACCACCTGGGTCTGAACCATAAAAGCAAGGTCAAACAACTCCTGTAGAATAGGGACCTAGACTTGTCTGTCTTTCTTCCTTTCTTCTTTCTTCTCTTTCTTTTTCTTCCTTCCTTTCTTTCCTTCTTTCTTTCCTCCTTTCTTCCCTCCTTCTTTCCCTCCGTCCCTCTCTCCTTCCTTCCTTCTTTTCTTTCTTCTTTTCTTCCTTTCTTTTCCTTCCTTCCTTTCTTTCTTTCCCTTCACCTTCTATCTTAGAATCAATATTCTGTATTGATTCCAAAGCAGAAGAGTCTTGGTCTTCACAGGCCCAGAACTGAATAAGAATAAGATAATGAGATTAAAATTGTAAAACTATGTGATGCTTTTACTGATATCATATTGCTCCTTCCTACAGAAGCCTATCTCTTTAAAATGAATACATTTTTTAAATAGGATTTACCTTGTCTTATAATCAATATTCTATATTGGTTCTAAGGCAAAAGAGTGGTAAGGGCTAAACAATGGAGGTTAAGTGACTTGCTCAGGGTCATACAGCTAGGAAGTATCTGAGGTCAGAATTGTACCTAGGACCTTCTATCTCTGGTTCTGGCTCTCAATCCACCGAACCATGTATCTGCCCTCTAAAACTAATATATTTTTAATTATTCTATATGGTTATGAGCAATAGAATATCAGTTTCAGAAAAATCAAAGTTGCAGGTTACCCAAAGGTAATGGTGGGTATAATAGTCTGAAGCAAATTGTCAATGATAAGTATTATGAGGCATGTGGCATAAAATACATAATCAAAAAGATGCATGGCCTGCAAAGGAAGTGTTCTGGACATGAAGCAAATGCAAAGATTAATATTTATTTTGGGCAAAGATATTAGTGCAACTGAAGAGATGTCTTAACCCCCTTGAACTGACAATACTAGCTGGGATTGTTGAGCCAAAAAGCTGTGTTGCAGACCTTGGGTAGATTGAGTTAATTTTGCTCACAGGTAGATTGATCTAGAATCCAGTTACAGACCCTTTGGGAAGAAGAATATAAAAGCAATTTTTAAGACTTCAACAGAAAACAACTAAGACCATAGAGAACCTCACTGCTGACTACTTTTCTCATCGTTGCCTGAAGCTTTTGTCTGCTATTATATTCTGGACTGCTTTACCATGGTGATATTTGAATTTATTTTTACTAAACAATTTTTCTAAACCTGTTGTAAAAAGTAAAATTAATATAAAAGGATAACTTTAAAGATATTATGGTTTTTTAAGATTTATTAGTAGCCACTAAAAAATAAAGCCACGTGCTCCAGTAGCTTAAAAAGTGAGCTATTGCCTGCCATGCTGCTGGATCAGAAGCAGAGAGGAAGTGAAAAACCAGCCCCTCAGTTTTATCCTTTGTCTAAGTCATTGTGTAAGGACAGGAAGGCAGTGGGCTCATGGGAAATGTAGTTCAAGGACCCCAAAATTTCCAATAACACATTCCCCCCTGAGAGTCAAGGGAGACTGGTCTCCCCAAAGACTCTTGTAAATATAACCAACTTTTAAAATACAGTAGTCTGGGAATAAAAGGAAAAAAGGACAAAATCAATGATCCAATGAATGCTAGGCGCTTTGACAAAAAGACAATTAGGGAGCAGTCACCTCTGGCATAAGAGTGTACATTCAAAACAAATGCATTCAACCCCCCCACAGTTCAATCAACTGCACCCCAAAGTTCACTGTGTATCTTCTTGATGCAGTTGGGTCTCTGCAGGCATCTTCATGGTGCCTTCTCCAAACAGGTTTGCTGTCTGGATTCTGGGGAGGTAGCAAATTTCTTATCCTGAAATTACTCTCAAAATAATTTAAACTTTACATTATAGATTATAATACATAACCCCCTGAGGAGAATAATAAAACACTGCAAGGCTCAGAGTGATCCAATGTATCATTTGGAAAACCACAACTGTGGCACAATAAACATCCTGACAGTTAACATCAATGAGATATTAAATAAGTAGGCTGAGAGTCTTTAACCTTTTTATCATAGACCCCTTTGATGGTCTGATAAAATGCAGAGATACTTCAGAATAATATTTTTAAAAACATAAATTTGTCAAAAATTGTCCCTATATGTAACTAAAAAATAAATATTTTAAAAATTATATGTGTGTGTATGCTATATCCAGCATGGATTTATTCTGTCAATATTTGGTCAAGTTTAGACACTCTTCCTAACTTCATCTCAAGTTCCATTTCAACTTCTCCTTATAAAGGTTCCACTGTCAGTAAGATAGCATTATAGAAATGCTGGCAGATCAGTTCCATTTCATGTCTTTTTGTTATATTCCTTTCATTTTCATCTATAAATGTTCTCAGGATGATATGGCTTAGCTCAGTCTCTTACTAAGACTTCTATAGTCTCATTTTCCTCACCACTGCTTTTCACTATTTGGAGGCAATGTTGCTCATAATCTTGCATCACCTTTCTCCATGTTTTTCAAATGGGTTTGTCTTCTAAACTGGAATTGCCTTTAGATTCCATACCTCTTAAGCATTTACTGATTGAAAGGGTTTTTGAGATTTTTGTTCCTCTTATTGGCAAATGCTTTAGATTAGTAAAATTATTCTAAGATCTTGTGATATTCAGAGCCAAGTTATTTACTTGTATCCAATTAGCATTTTTTTTCAGTCAACAACTCATTTCAGTTTGAAGCTATTCTAATTGCACAGTGAATTTTCTTATTTTTTCTCTAAATTAATGTCAATTTTTACCACTTCTCTAATCAATTAATGATCATCTAACTGTATACATAACCTCCTACATCATTAGACAATCATTTTCTATCTGTTAAAATTGAGTTAATTTTATTTTTTTAAACCTTACCTTCTCTCTTAATATCAATACTATGTATTGGTTCTAAGACAGAAGAGTGAGAAGGGCTAGGCAATGGAGATTAAGTAACTTGCTTAGGATCATGCAGCTAGGAAATGTCTGAGGTCAGATTTGAACTCAGGAACTCCTGTCACCTGGCCTTGCTGTCTATCCACTAAGCCACCTAGCTACTCCCATTAATTTTATTTTTATGATGTTGTTTTGTGCTTGTTAGTCCAGCACCTTCTGACTCTTTTCTGAAAGAAAATAGTTCTTATTAAAAGTTAGGCTTCTTCGTAATCTATAAACTACTCTAGCCTCCTTTCTCTCATTCTCAAAGTTATGATATTTCTAAATGGATTAAGTCCCACAGGGCATAATCTCTAGATATCTGGCAACCCACAGGATACAGAAGCAGAGTAGATGTCATGAAGA
Organism: Gracilinanus agilis; assembly: GCF_016433145.1. Lineage (NCBI taxonomy): Eukaryota > Metazoa > Chordata > Mammalia > Didelphimorphia > Didelphidae > Gracilinanus > Gracilinanus agilis. Next base: position 441,088,328 of record NC_058132.1, read on the forward strand.
TGGTTGAGGAAACCCAATTCCAGTCCCAGTACACCATCTATTCCATAACATTGTCTGGGAAGACAAATATAGATAACTCTAATACAAAATATGCTCTGGTAAGTTTGTTACAAAATTACAAAACAAAATTCCATATGAGATCTGAGTGGGAAGGGCTCTATCAAATTAGAAAGATCCAGAAACACTTCATTGAGAAAGTAACATTTTAGCTGAAAAGGAAGATCAGGAATTCAAAAGGCTAAGAAAGAGAAAGAGAACCTTTCAAGCGTAGGAAACTACTCAAACAAATGGAGGTAGAAGAGTGAAGTGCACCAAAGACAGACAGACAGACAGGCAGAGACAGCGAGACAGAGACAGACAGAGACAGAGACAGAGAACAGTCCATTTTAGCCAGATCATAGAGATAAATAATATGAGATGAAGCAGAAAAAGTAGGGTCATACCAGATTGTAGAGGATTTCAAAAGCCGAGTTAAAATGTTTGAATTTTATTGGGTAGAAAATAGGGATCTATCCCCTGAGAATTTTTGAAGAGAAAGGTAACAAGATCTATATGTAAGAAAAATTATTCTGCCAACAGCATGAAAGCCACATGAGAGGGTGGAGAATGGAGAAGGGAAGGTCTGCTGGAAAGGCTGGTGAAATTATGTAGGTGGGTGGTAATGAGGTATTACACTGTTGTGGTAGTAATGGGAATAAAGAATAGGGATCATAGAATCATACATAGGTTTAAAGCTAGAAAGTTCCTCAGAGATAATCAAGTTCAACCCTTTCATTTTACAGATAAGGGGAAACTGAGGTTTAAATGTATTATGATTTGTCCATGGTTGCATAACCAAGAAATGTCTGAGCCTGAAGTTATAATCAGGTCCAGTTATTTCCAAGACTAGCACAAAACCCACTATGTAATGCTCCCTCCAGAAATGTACTGGTGAACTAGAAAGGACTTAGTAACTTATTATATAAGATATCTGAGGGAAAAGGAAGACTCAACAGTTTTTCTAATCTTAGGATTACAAATTTGAAAAACCAGGAGTTTGGAGAATGATGGGTGCCACAGACAAAAGTAAGGAAGCTAGCTGTAGTGGGCACTTTTGATCTCTTCCTCTCCCTAAAACATGGGCAGTCAGTAAACTAGGATTTATTAATGACCTATTATATGCAAAGCACTGGGGATATGAGAAAAGACAAAAAATAGTTCCTACTTTCAAGGAACTCACAGTTTAATGGGGTGGACAACATTCAAACAACTATGTACAAAAATCTTGGAAAATACCAAGATGAAGTACAACTAGAATTTTTTTTTCAGAAGGTAGGACTTTCACTAAGACTTGTAGTAATTTAGAGAACAAAGGAAGAGGAAAAAAGGAAGAAGAGAATTCCAGGCATGAGGGGAAACCAGTGAAAACATTTGGAGTTAGGAGATGGAGTAGGCAACAAGAAGGCATGTCACTGAATTACAGAGTTTGTGGAAGGAAGCAAGAGATAAAAAGACTAGGAAGATAGAAAAAAGGTAACAAGGAGCCATTGGAAATTATTGAGTTGTGGGGAAATCAAACTTTTATTTTAGGAAGATCAATTTGGCAGCTGAGTGAAGAATGGATTGAAGTGGAAAGGGACTTGAAACTTGGAGGCCAAACAGTAGGCTATTGCATTCATTAGGCTAGAGACAATGATGGTCTGCACCAGGGTAGCTGCAGTGTCAGAGGAAAGAACACAGATAGGAGAGATGTTATGAAAGTAAAAATGATAGTCCTTGGCAAATTATTGGATATAGGGAATGATAGAGTGATTGGGATGACACCAAGGAGGTGAGCTTGCATAACTGGGAGTATGGAGAAACATCAGCTTTAAAAGAGGAGTAAGGAGAGTAAGGAGAAAAGTTAATGAGATCAATTTTACACGTTTTGAGTTTATGATGTCTGTGGGTAATAGGATTTCAATGGGACATTCAATTTGAGATATATAAAAGGCAGTTTAGACCCATACCAGATAGGTCTGGCCAAATTTCTCCTTTGGAAATGCTGATAGGTACAAGAGACAGAATGGCAAATTGTTGGCAGAAGAGGAGGAAATATTGTCACTACCTGCCCTCCCATAAATGGCAAAGAACTAACTTGATGTGCAAAGAAAAACAGTTTCTTTAGTTGCTGAGGCTGTCTTGTATGTAAGGCCAGGGTTCATGAAGATGTTATGCAAAAGAAGGGTTAAGGATAACAGATATATTTTTGTCATAAATATATGCAAGAGGTTTTCTCCATAGGAGCCAGTTGCTAGAGAAACTGCTCTGTCTCCCAATCATTTAGAAAAGTAATAACTCCCCATCACTTCCAGGACCCAATATAAAATCTTCCATTTGGCTTTTATAGTCCTTTATAACCTGACTTCTTCCTTCAGTACTGATCTTCTTACATCTTATTCTCCTCCACATACTCTTCAGTCCAGTGGCACTGACCTCTTTGTTGTTCCTCACTCCATCTTCCAATTGTGCATTTTCACTGGCTGGCTGTACCCCATGCCAATTCTTTCCCTCATTACTTCTGCCTCCTGGTTTCCCTGGTTTTCTTTAAATCCTAACTAAAATCCCACCTTCTGAAAGATGCCTTTTAGGTTGCCCTATAATACCAATACCTTCCTGATATTGATTATCTCCAATTTATCCTGTAGATATCTTGTATGTGTATAGATAGATAGATAGATGGATAGATAGATATAATTGTTTGCATGCTATCTTTCCTATTAGATTATAAGGGTTTTTACCGGGCACATAGTAGTTGCTTAATAAATGCTTGCTTTCTTCTTTTTTTTTTCCTTCTTTCTCCTCCTCTTCCTCCTTTGACTTGGTTTGGAGGATCTTGTCAAAATGTATAGAATTTTTCTACTTCATTTTTCACAACAGAGGCTCCTGGTGGTCATTTCCCTTACACTAACACCCTGTAAAATGAGACAATTTTACTCTGATAAAACAAAGCTCCATGTTGCCTTAGTGAATTATGAACCCAATTCAGTCAACTTCTTTAAGCACCATGTTATGCTCCACACTTCCATTTAGCTTCTTTATATGTCTGTCATCTGACTTGTGAAAATATCAATATAGATATGGTTCAGTTCTTGTGGAATTACATTAACTCATTAGCCACTGGATCTCACATTTAAAGAATCAACTTTAGAATTATTGTTTGTAAACTGTGTAAACAGTATGATTCCAATTGTTTTTAAAAATGCAAAACCTTTAGAGTTCATTTACATGCAAACTTTGAATATGCCAATTATGAATCACTTTTATTTCTTCATGAAGAAATGTAACTTCCTAAGGAACTTTCCTAGGCAATAATGTTATCCTGGTTGGAGTTACAGAAAATAATAAACAGTTGTTTTTGTTTTGTTTTGTTTCTGATGAGAAAAATTCACATGACTCATTTCTCAAAATGACTGAGCCTCAGAGAGTAGTCCACTGCTGCTCTTGTAATTCAGGCTTTTCAATAATGTCAGCTAGCCAGTCTGACCCTTAATTAGAGCAAATTGCAAAGGTTTTACTTAGGAGAATAATTGTAGTTCCCAAAATGGCTTAGAGTGATTTTCCATGTATGCTGGCTTGGACCTTCAATAAAACAACATTCACCACTCAGCATGAAAGTCAGGGTTATGGTACCTTTTTAACAACTTATTCTTTTTAGTCATATGGTTTATGAATGTAAAGAAAATAATTTCTATTTTAATATTTTTTCTACTTTAAACTGGAGATTGAATTCATTCTCACTGTAGCTACCTTTAAATGTTTAGCATTTGTGTGCTTCTGTAAGATAGCTACTGTGGTGGTATTTTTCTGAGTCTCATTTTATGTCCACAGAAACCACATAATTGCTAGGTTCAAAACAACAGCTGCCTGAGAGTTTCTCTTTGTTCATAGTAATCTGAAGTCTTTCTCTACTGCTTGCTTATTAATATACACATATATATGCTTCCTAACAAAGCTTCTCCTTACTTAAGGATACCCCAGAAGCTGGGTCAGACAGCTTAATAGAGTTATAGAAGCTCATTATTCAGCTCCTCCCTTGAATATTCCTAGACATCTTTAATTGGCAAACAGCTAATTAAGAGGTGGTCCATCAAAATATTCACCCCTTCCTCACACAGACATCAGGGGGAACACTTACACAAGAAAAGAATTCTTGTGCCCTTCATTTATTTTTTTTTTAACCCTTGTACTTCGGTGTATTGTCTCATAGGTGGAAGATTGGTAAGAGTGGGCAATGGGGGTCAAGTGACTTGCCCAGGGTCACACAGCTGGGAAGTGGCTGAGGCCGGGTTTGAACCTAGGACCTCCTGTCTCTAGGCCTGACTCTCACTCCACTGAGCTACCCAGCTGCCCCCTGTGCCCTTCATTTATTAAACAAATTCTGTTAAAAAGGAAGGAATTCCTTGAAATTCCTAAGGATAAAGAAAATGCAAAAAGCAGAAGACTGGATGGAATCTCTGATTCATGCCAGACACAGGAATACACAGTAATTCTCCTTAACATGCCTAATAAAACTAATACACTATAGGAAAAACACATTCTCATAATTATATGTAATAGCCTACATTTTTTCTAATGTAGCATCTCCCTTTCTTTGTAGATTACATAGTTTTTATACAAAAATTGTATATAGACTAATAAATGTTATAAAAAATTATTTTGTACAAAGAATATCATGTATTCTTTATAGATCATATAATAGCAGAATGTATATATATTTTAATGTAACTTCTCCCTTTCTTTCTACATTAAATAAATCTCTTTACTATAAAGAAAATATTTTATGCTTCTATCCTTCCTAGAGCAGCTTCCCTAGGCCCTCTGCCTTCATCTGTCACTTAATCATTGAAGTTTTTTTTAACTGATGCAGAGTAAAATAAGTTTGAATCAAGGAAACATCATATACAATAACTACAATAACATGAAAGAACAATAAAATAAAGTTGAGTGCTCTTTAGTTGTAATGACCAATTTTGGCCCCTAAGAACTAATGAGAAAATGGACCTGCATTTTTTAGAAGTAAAAAAGTAGGGTGCAGAATATCACATATGCTCACACAAATGGTTAGCTTTGCACAGTTTCTCTTAAATTTTTTTAATGATGCAAAGAGGGGAGCTATATCCAGAAATGACTACAATGTAAAAACGAAGGACATCAATAAAACTTAAAACAAAAAGTAGTCCCTTCTTAAAGCCCAGCTAAAATGTCTTTTCATCAACAAACATGTTGCTTTGTGCCACACATTGTACTCAGTGTTTGAGATACAAAGAAAAAGCAAAAAAACGATCCCTGATTTCAAGGAGCTCACATTGTGATGGCAGAGATGACATAAAATCTAAGCACATACAAGATACACAGAGTAGATGAAAGGAAATCTGAAAGGAAAAGGTACTAAGAATTTGTGGGACCAGAAAAGGTCTCCTACAGAAGGACAGGTATAAACTGACTACTAAAAGATAACAGGGCAGCTCAGATGTAGAAATGATCAGGGAAAGCATTCCAGAATGGAGACCAGAGATAGTCGTGTACAAGAAACAGTAAGAAGATCAGTATTGCTAGATTGTAAAGTGAATGGAAAGGAGTAAAGAGTAGGAAGACTGAAAAAGTAGGAGCTATGAAGATTGGGAAGATACTTTGAATGCAAACTAGAGAAGGCTGTGGTTATGCAAATAATAAAATGGAAGACTAGAATTTTCTTATCTCTACAACTTCTCAGTCCTTTCCAAAACAGGAATTATGCACTAAAGATAAAGAAATTTTTGCTGTCTTCATGGTATGTTGTTGTTGCTATTGTTCACATGTTTAAATCATGTCTGACTCTTTGTGATCCTTTTTGGGGTTTCCTTGACCAAGATACTGGAGTGGTTCACTATGAGGAAAGTATGGCAATGGGAATTAGGTGACTTGGGTCATACATCTAAGTAAGTGTCAGAGGCTAGGTTTGAACTCAGGAAAGTGAGTCTTAATGACTCCAGCCCTAGCTCCATCCACTGTTCCACCTGGCTGCCCATCTCCATGACTAGAAAACCAAGAATTCAAAAGGTTAAAAAAAAAAAACAACCTCATGACCTGATGCTCATTGGCCCTGGCTTGATACAACACTCCTCCCTCAATTCTCAAGCTACCAACATTGAAGCTGTACTAGCTGATCCAAAGACCTGACACTTGGGTTAGGACTTACATCAAAACTAAACCCTACACCCCAGTGGAGACTCCAGTTTCAAACTGCAGAAGTTCAACTCAGGCAAGATAGACATTTACACAGCAGCTTTTCAAGAGTAAAAAACCTACTGGTACTGCACCAGTGCAGCAAAACCGAACTTCTCAGAGGGAGTAAGACAGGACACCAGGACATCATGTGATGCAGCAGGGAGGGGTACAGCAATCCATTAAATCTTAGGGAAAGATCATAGCATTCAGCTAGTGTCAGTTCTGACCATCCAAAAGTCAAAAGGGGCAGAGACTTAGGCTAGTGAACCATGAATTGTCCAGTATGGAAGGAGATAGAGATGCTTTGAAATCCAAATTTCAAGGAAACAACCTTCTGAGGGGACAGAGTAAAAAGTGAATATGGGAAAATCAAGGTGGAATAAAATTACCAAAAATCTCAGGAAGAAGAAAACTCAAAATTTTCTAACATGAACAGATAAATCAATAGGGGAAAAATGATAACAACTGGAGAAAATATGGCTTCTACTCATCCAACCTTGGGAGGGGAAAAGTTGGACCTCTTGGCATCTGGTGGAGATGGGAGATATGGACCCAAGGAGGAGATTTTAAGAGAAATGGAAGGGGATGAAAGTAACTGGGAAGGGTATAAATCAGTGATGGGATGCATAAATGGAGACATAGTAAGAGAGGGGTCCTACCACAAGGCAATTATCTTCTTTGCAGTAATAGACACTGTTCTAGGAATTGAGGCATAATGGAACAGGATAAAGAAAAATATAAAGTTAAAATATAAAAAATTTAATAAATAATAATTAATAAAATATAAAAAATATAAAAAATAATATAAAATTTAAAAGATAAAGAAAAATATAAAGTTAACTCTCCTAACATTAAATGTGAAAGGATTAAACAATCAATAAAATGAAAAAGAATGACAGATTAGATAAGTAAACAAATCCTATGTTGCTAACAAGAAACATATTTAAAAAAACCAAAGGCATATACAAAATAAAACTGACATTAACTTGACTAACAATAAACATTCATGAACCTATTTCCCCAGATTTAGCATTGATGGTGAAATAGAATTTTCCTGTGTGCAAAAAGGAATTGGCAAAAAAAAGTAACTGGCCCTTTAGGAGATGAAATACGATATAATGGCCTCAGAAGTACCATGTTTTTACCAAAAGTCAGTTTTAGAATTTTATATTACTTCATATTTATCTAATTCAATCTGCAAAATCATAAAAAGTCTGTTTTCAAGTTATTTATTCTTTTAAAATATTTTACTATCTCCCAATTAGATTTTTTAATTAATATTCATTTCTAAAATTGTGTTTTAAATTCTCTCCCTTTTTTCTTTCCACACCTCCTCCACCTCTTCAGAAGGCAAGCAATATGATAAAAATTATACAGGGTAAAGTCATAAAAAACATATTTCTGGGGCAGCTGGGTAGCTCAGTGGAGTGAGAGTCAGGCCTAGAGACAGGAGGTCCTAGGTTCAAACCCGGCCTCAGCCACTTCCCAGCTGTGGGACCCTGGGCAAGTCACTTGACCCCCATTGCCCACCCTTACCAATCTTCCACCTATGAGACAATACACCAAAGTACAAGGGTTAAAAATTAAAAAAAAAAAACAAAAAACATATTTCTTTGTTAGACATGTTACATGCATATAAACACACAAAAAGAAAAATAAAATTGTTGACTGGGAAAAAACACAAAACTACTAAATAGTCAGAAAAACCACTCTAATCAAGGAAAGGGGTTCAGTGCAATATTAGGCCTCCACACAGAGCTGTGCCATAACACCCACAACGTTGTCCTGAGTATTGAAACTCTGGATGCTCTGGACACTGGCACTTAGGAGAGCCAACCATGCTAGATTGACAACTCCAAGGAACAAGAGAATTCAGGGAACCTATATACCATCTGGGGAGATCCAGGGGCAGAGAAAGATGACTGGCATTACCATAGCTACAAGGAAATGGGAGTGCTCAAACTATACTGACAGGATACAATCAAGCTTGGGAAAGGAATCATAACCAGAGGATAGAGTGTAAGGGAATGGGCAACTTAGAATGGATACTAAAAAGGGTGGTCCCTGCCCAGGAGTGGGTCTTTCCTGGTAAAAGGGTCTCTGATACAAAGGGGAAGACTACTTAAGACAAAAGGGGTACTACTTAGCATATGCTTAGTACCACCTAACTGGGACTGTCATTTACCTTAAGATCCATTATTCAGTCTGAAACTGCTAGCCTGAGATTCCCTTCAGGGTGGATTCTCACGGAAACAGGGAACAAATACAAGCTTTGGGGTCTCCAACTTACAAGCTAGTCCTAAAACTCGGGGCTCATAGGATCTTATTAGGCTACAAGTTTGGGGTTTCTAGATTCCGTGTTGACAAAGTCTAAAAGTGTGCTTGTGTGCTTTAAGCTCCTTTCAAACTCCATCAGTTCTTCCTCTGAAGGTGGATAGCATCTTTCATGATGAGTCCTTTGGAATTGTCTTGGATAATTGTCTTGATCAGAGAGAATAGTTAAGTCTTTCACAACTGATCAACCTTGCAGTATCACTGTTACCTAGTTCAACATTCTCCTGGTTCTGCTAAATTCACTGCATCAATTCATATGTCTTCCCAGGCTTTTTGGAAAACATCCTACTTGTCATTTCTTATAGCACACGTATATTCCATCACAATCATATGTCACAATTTGTTCACTCATTCCCCAATTGATGGATATTGCCTCAATTTCCAGTTACAACAAAAAAAGAGCTGCTACAAATATTTTTGTACATATAAGCCCTTTTCCTTTTTCTTTGATCACTTTGGGATACAGGTCTAATAATGCATAGTTTTAATAAATATGCATAGTTTATAGCTCTTTAGGCATAGCTCCAAATTGTTCTTCAATTTTTCCACATACCCTCTAATATTTGTCACTTTCCTTTTCTGTCATGTTAGTCAATTTGATAGGTGTGAGGTGGTATCTCGGAACTGCATTCTCTTAAGAGCTTTTTTTCAATGACTATTGATAGCTTTTGGAGGGGTAGGATAGCTAATTTGCCTGAGCAGCTAGGTGGCACAGTGCCTGATCTGGAGTCAGAAAGATTCATCTTCCTGAGTTCAAATCTGGCCTGATACATTTACTAGCTATATGGCACTGGGCAAATCACTAACCCAATTTGCCTCAGTTTCCTTATCTTTAAAAATGAGCTGGAGAATCAACTACTTGGCTTAGCAAATTGAGAGCCAGGCCTGGAAATGGGAGATGCTGGGTTCAAATTTGACCTCAGATACTTCCTAGCTGGGTGATCCTGGCCAAGTCACTTAACCCTAACTGACTAGCCCTTACCACTTCTGCCTTAGAACCAATTCCAAGACAGATTTTTTAATGAGTTAAGAGAATGAAATGGTGTCAAGAAAACTTCAAATGGAGTTAAGAAGAATAGGACACAACTGAAAAACAACTGAACAATAGTTACCTAAATATTTTTAGTCATGGGGAAATATTTTTAGGTCCATGCTTCTTGCTCCTGGTCACTACCCTTTAATGAGGAAGCTTTATCCAAAGGCTTGATTCCCACCAAACACAGGTTAAAAGAATACTATCACACAGTAAATTAATAATAAATTCATTTATTCAAGACAAAAGCAAACAGAAATCAGAGGGATAATATGGATAAGAATATATCATACAATACACAGGTGAATGAACTCCCTCACTGACAGCAAGATAAGATACCTCCTCTCAATGGAAAGAATCCCTGATCTCCTGGGAGGAAAATTACACAAAGTCTTCAGAGAGTCTAACTGGGAACAGGGACATGATCAAAGGTACCAACTTCTCTACATATTAGCTTCTTCCCAGAATATTTCTCTCCTAGGACTTCTCACTGAAGAGAACCTGGTACTTCTCTCTTGAGGAAGACTCTCTTCCCTCCCAAGATCTTTCCAACTAACCCTCTCAGGCAGGCCCAGATCATTTAAGTAGTCTTATGCAAAAGACTTTAAACTCTGGCTTACTTAAAACAAAAATTAATTAAACAATTGTAAATAAACTGAAGGACTGAGTTTAACAAAGGAATGTATACTTACTCTTCCCAAGAGGATGAGTCAAAGAAAAGGGGGAAAAGGAAAATGTAAATATTGTGCTTTTTGGCAGACCAAAGTAGCAAAAGGCTTCCACCTGGTTTTTCCCTTCCAATCAGCAGCACTGCTAAAGTCAGTCCTCAGGCCAACACACTATCTCATTGTGTGCTCTATGTTTCCACACATATCTATGCCTCCCCACTTCCTCCTCGAAGTTAAGAAGTTATTTTTTTCAACACTGTCTTTTTACACTAGTACATTCTCACCCTTTTCAGGAACTCACATAACAGAAATTTCTGACAGCAGAAGTAATTCTCCTATAATCCTGTACTATTCCTCTCAGGTGAAATGAATTTTACAGTCCCTTATAAAATCAACTGTAGTATACTTGACAAGTGTAATTGTACATCAGAACATAAAAACAGCACCAGCAGGGGCAAATGAGTAGCTCAGTGGATTGAAAACCAGGCCTAGAGATGGGAGGTTTTAGGTTCAAATCTGGCCTCGGACACTTCCCAGCTGTGCGACCCTGGGCAAGTCACTTAACCCCCATTGTCTAGCCCTTACCATTCTTCTGCCTTGGAACCAATACACAGTATTGATTCTAAGATGGAAGGTGTGAGTTTAAACACACACACACACACACACACACACACACACACACACACACACACACACACTCACACACAGAGCACCAGCACTTAATTAAACAAGGATTATTAATCCAATGTTCCATTCGTTCCCAGCATCTTAGGATACCATTTACAGAGAGTAAATATCAACAATGCATGCAATTAATATTAATAATATGGAAATAGGTCTTGATCAATGATACAAGTAAAACCCAGTTGAATTGCTCCTTGGCTACAGGAGGTGGTAGAGAGGAGGGGAGAGAAAAAATATGAATCATGTAACCATGGACATTCCAAATAAATAAATAAATGAAATTTAAAAAAAAAACAATGTATGTAATTGATACAGGACAGTTTAAAGATTGAGTTGGTGGGCTACTTTGGTGATTATATGTTTAAATTATATAACAATTATAATGGTGAAAATAATAATTATATCTATATAGCAATATATAATATTTATATGGCACTTACTATGTGTCAGGCATTGTGCTAAATACTTTACAATTATTATGACATTTTATTACATTCATAATATGTAGTATCTATAGCCATGTGCATACATATATATAAAACACAAGGAAATATATATAATATCAGTAAACATACAAAATAATAAAACATAAAATAGCAATATATATAGAAATAGCAAAAAAATTTTTAAAACAAAAATAGTTAACAGAGTAATAGAGTTTCAATATATTGATGATACTAGCACAAAAGCAAAGAAATATAAACAAGAAAATAATAAAAGAGAAGTATAACCAAAGCATTCCATACTTAGGACATGTATTAATTAATTAATATGTTCATAAGATATATTACATGAGTAAATATAGCATTGTCAGAGAAATGTATTTTTACTCATCATCTGGTGATCTCTAGCCGTTTCTTTGCCTGACTTAGTTAATGGTCAAGACTGGTCATGGTCGTCATCAGAGTTGAAGTCTTGCTTTCATAAACCCAAATGTGAGGGACTCTGGATGGCTAGCAAGGTTACTATGCTCTCTATAATAATGGCATATTCTTATGACATATTGAGGCATTTCATTCCCCAATGGCTTCTACAGCTGACTATTAGGCAGAAAGAAGACTGTTCTTCTGGGTTCAATCATCTCCCTTTATTTGAATAGGTTGATGGGTACTCTACTGGATCACAACACACGGTCTTTTTCATTTGAAATGTCTGTTTCTAAACCATTGCCTGATTTGGACAGTCTGAATTACTGTCAGGTGATTTCTTTTTTTCTGCATCTCAAGGTGAGTGGCCACCTAGTTCTAACCATTTATCAGGCAGTTCCAACAATTTACCTCTAGGTAATAAAAAGTTGGGGCAAACTCTTTACAACCCTGGTCCCTGCCAGTTTCTGGGACTAATTTTGTCCACAACTGGATGTGGAGTAGCTTTGCATTAATGTGCTCATTTGTGTCCCATTCATATTATGATTTCTCAGAAAAATTCTGTCTTTTTTGAAGATCTTGACAACAAATTCAGGTATCATGTTGTTATTTGTTTCTGTCAGTGTTTGCCTGAGCTAAAGTTGTAGCTATGTGAGATCTTTTATTTTCATTTTCAGCCATGATGTGCTACTTATGATTCTTGGACTTCAGTGGGCAAGTATAACTAACTCTCACATACCAGAAGGTAGGATGTAAAAATCTGTGACATACATAAGTACTAGAAAATCTATATATTAGCTCCAGTGAGATTTTGTTCTGGTCTTAGTGTACCCAAAATATTCATCTGTTTGTGTTTAAAATATTCCAGTTACAGATCCCCCTGGGAATGATAAGGTGAAGATTGAGACTTAATGTCAGCCTCGTTTTCCTTATCTGTAAAATGTAGATAATATCAATACTTTCCTTTCAGGGTTATTATGAGGATCAAGTGAGGGGGAGAAGGAACTTTGCCTCAGCTCCCCCAAAACCTCTTCAATGATGATCTACTAAATAATGTCATATACTGAGTTCTGAGCAATAAAATAAAGAAAAAGTCCCAATGAGTCATTTTTCCAATGTAAGGCAACTTAGGATGATCAATAGAGATCTGAAGACTCTGGGGTGAGGGCTGACAAGGAATGCAACAGAAGTGACAATGAGCAGTGAAGGAGATCAGCCCAGTATCTCAATAGCTGCAAAGAAAGACATTTCTTATACTAGCACTGGGGGCAGGAACAGGTGCCATCTTGCAGCTCAGTCACCCATTATCCAGTTCTGAATTGAAGTTCCAGGGAAGAGAGAAGTGATTTCAGTTGCTAGGGAGCAAGGGCCCTTATCTGAGTAAGGATCAGAATCCAAATTAAGAGAGCAATGACCAGACTTCACTTTGGATCACATCTGCTTGGAAGCACTAAAAACTTATGGGCCCCCAGACTTAGTTGAGAAAGCAATAGGACAAAAAGGGAGAAGCTCAGACCAATACTCCAACCCTCCCCACCAGAGGTCAACAAAACACAACTCTAATATGAAATCCAGAATTAGGAAATAGGTCGTAAAAATTAGCAGACTAAAACAAAAAAGTTAAACTAGTTCATATATCTACCAATAATATGTTAATGCAACAACCTCTCCAGAAATTTCCTAATTTCAAAATTCACCATTCTTCCAATCTCCCAGATTCATGATCTTGCTAATACTCTTTTCTCTCTCATTCACCCTACATATGCAAGTAGTTGCTAGATATTGCCATTTCAACCTCTGCAACATCTCTAATATCTGTTCCCTTCTCTCTACCCTATCTCCTTAATTCAAACTCTCATAATCTCTTGCCTGGATTACTTTTATGGCGTATGAATTGATATCTCTGCCTCATCTCTATGCACTCCAATTCATCACGCACACAGATGCCAAAGTTCATAGCATCCAGTTTAAATTCTTTCTATGTTGCTATTCTTTCTATTTGTCTCCTTTTAGTCATTGATATGTTAATTTTCCTGATTATTCTTACTTTGTTTTATATCAATATATGTAAGTTTTCCCATACTTCTTTGTATTTATTATAATCATTATTTCTTTCCCAGAGTAATGGCCAGTTACATTAATATATCACAATTTAATTATCTATTCCTCAACTGATTGAGGGACCCTTAGTGTCTAATTTCTTCCATCCCATCACATGTTTCCTGCCTGATCTCCCACCTCCTGTGAGAAGAGTAGAAGCATCATAATTTTTTTTTAACCCTTGTACTTCAGTGTATTGTCTCATAGGTGGAAGAGTGGTAAGGGTGGGCAATGGGGGTCAAGTGACTTGCCCAGGGTCACACAGCTGGGAAGTGGCTGAGGCCGGGTTTGAACCTAGGACCTCCTGTCTCTAGGCCTGACTCTCACTCCACTGAGCTACCCAGCTGCCCCCTAATTTTTGCCAGTCTCCCTCTGCTGAAGTTTGGAGAAAGGACATCATTTTATCAAGCTTCCAACTTCATCTTCTGCCTTGAGGAAAGAGATATCACCACTTCTTATAATCTAATTTTTTGCTTCCTCACCTAAACTGTGCAAGGTTCTGAAAAGATTCTACCATTAGATCATAATACTACTGATTCTGAAATTTTTCCTGAATTTTTCAATTAATAATTATTAAATTCCTGTCTAGTAATCTTTCCCAGTGATCTCGTTCTTCACCCAGACTACCTGATTCTTTTCACCCTTTCCATTGTGTCCTTTGGAATGCCTGTTCCATAGGACCAAACCTACTTCCCTCTTAAATATTTTCCTTTCTAACTCCTTCCATCTTCTGGCTTTAACTGAGACCTGGCTTCCTCCTGATGACACAGCCTCCCTGGCCACTCTGTCTAACATTGGCTACACTCCCCATCATTCAATTTGACATTCCTTGATCCCCACTGTCCCTTCTAGGTTCCCCAGCTACCACAGTCACTCAGTAACCTCTCCTTTGAGGTTGATGCAATCTGCACCTACATCACAATCAAAATTCTGGTATCTTGACCTCCAGGATATTCTCCTTCTTTCCTCAATGAGTTCAGAATCTAACTCCCAATCTTTCTCTCCTGCCCTAACATCAGGGACTTCAATATACATATTGATACTCCCTAAAACACTCTAAACTCTCAGCTCCTTAACCTACTCTTTTCCAATACATAATCTTCTATCCCATCTTGGCCATACACAAAGAGTAATACTCTCTCCATCTTGCTATCACCCACATATGTACCACTTCCATGTTCATAAACCCTGAAATTCTCCTACCGATATATATTTGTATATATCAGCATATTATGTATGGAAAAGAAACTCATTTATCCAAGTTGATAGCAAAAAAGAAATCAGGGAAAGTAAACATATGAAAATATTATACCAGACAATACAGAGTGTAGGAGATCTCCCATTGGGATCAAGGTACCTCAACTCAACCTAGAAAGTCACAAATTTTACCTAAGAGGAAATTCCCTGAAGTCTCAAGTGAGGCAAAGTAGTAATGAGAACATGATCAAAATTCTCCATGTAAGTTTCTTCCCGGAGCCTTTTTCTCCCTTCATTGACCTAAAGACAGACTGGCAACATGTTTTTTTCCCTTTCTTTCAGAGATGGAAGCTAGAAGGCAAATCTGAAGAGGGCTGAAGAAACCATCACTCTTCTCTTCCATTCTTGCCAACTCATCTCCAACTTGGGGGATAGAGAAGGAGAAAAGCAATGATCGTCACCAATGAAAGAATCTCATTCCAATGAGTTTAGGGGCATGGTTTATATTCCTCCATTGGATCAAAATTATTTGTGGTCTTTTACAAAAATCTATAACACATAGTACAAAAATAGACACCAGTGCTTTAAAATAACTAATTCTTATTTTATTCTTATGTTTATTTGACAATGTTGATGTTCTATTCATATTATAACAATGTCTGTTAATTGTTTAGGCATATACATTACTTATACTTAAATTATATTTTATATAGGCCTATTGATTTTGCCATTTGTTGTAGCTAGCTAGCTTCACTTTGTTAGACATGCTTGTTGCTTTTTGTTGTTATGTATTATGGATGCATATGTACCTTTGAAACATTTATGTTTTATGTCTAGTGTGCAATTAGGCACATTGACACTATAGTAACTCTCCAGGTGATAGTCTGTATAATGTTGTATCTATGACATGTCCTGTTAATATGCATTTGTTTTATTTTATTTTCAATGGTATCAAATTTTGGTTAACCAGGACATCAGGAAAATCTTATCTGTCATTTTAAAGTACTAATCATATTTGTCCACACCATGAACCTCCAATCCTTCAATCCCTCAGTTCTCTACTAGACCATCACCTTCATACTAGTCACACTCTACTCCTTTCTCCATTTTGACATTAACCAAATCCAATTGTTCATTATTCTCTTCTCTTTAGTCACTTTCCCCTTATATTTCCAAGTATGCCCAGTCAAGACTCATCCTTGGATCATTCCCATCATCTACTACCTTCACTCCTACATACAAGATGGAGAAAATTATAGAACTGTGTTTACTGGGTCCTCTACAAATTCATGTGACATAACCTCAAATAGACCTTCATTATTTCAAAGTAATCTTTCTACACCTCCATAATGAATTTATTTTCTCTACCTGCATGAGTGATCCATCCCATCTCCTTTAGGAGATTGCTCTCTTGACCATTCCCATTCTCTCACTTAACTTTAATATTTCCCTGTCTGCTACCTCCTTTCCTACTTCCTATAAACATGCCCATGTCTCCCTCATCCTAAGAAATTCCTCATTTAGTCCTTCTAACCCCATTATTTTTCCATACTTTTCCTGATTTTTGTGGTTAAATTAATTGAGAAGGTAGTACAATAGATATCTCTACTTCCTATCCTCAAACTCTCTTCTTAACTTTCTGCAATCTAGTTTCCAACTTTGTCATTCAACTGAAACTGCTATCCCCAAAGTTATCAATGTGATCTCTTACTTGCCATATCTAATGGACTTTTCTCAGTCCTCATCCTTTTGGACCTTTGCGCTTTGCACTTTGACATTTGTCAATCACCCTCTTCTCCTTAATACTCTCTCTTCTCTCTAGGTTTTCAGGGTTTTTTACTTTCTTGTTTCTCTTACTACTTATTCTAACTGCTCCTTCTCAGTCTCGACCAGGTTATGTCCAATGGGTTCTGTCCTGACCTAGGCCCTTTTCTCTATATATACTACTTCACTTGGCCATCTCATCAGCCCCCATGGATTCATTATCAAATGATATGCTGATGATTCTCAAATCTATTTATCCAGCTCTAACCTCTCTGCAGATCCCAATTCTCACATCTCCACCTGCCTTATAGACATCTTGAACTAGATATCCTCTCTATATCTTAAATCCAACATTTCTAAAATTTCATTCATTATTTTTCCTCCTCAAAACCTGCACTTTTCCAAACTTCTCTATATGGTATCCACCATCCTTCCAGTCCCCAAAATTCACTGCTTCATCAAACTCAACTCCTTCATCTTTCTCACCCTTCCCATATCCAATCTCTTGACAAAGCTTATCATTCCACATTTTAAACATCTCTCAGGTGTGACCCCTTCTCTCCTCTGACACTAACACCACCATAATTATCTTATCTCATAATTATTATCTCATAATTAGCTTATCTCATACACCTAGGCTATTGCAATAGTGCACTGGTGAGCATGCTCACCATGTCTCCCCACTTCCGCCCACTCTCCATTCATGTGGCAAAGTGATCTTCCTCAAGGGAAGGTCTGACCACCCCTGCTATTCAATAAATTCTAGGGGCTTCCTATTGCCTCCAGGATCAAATACAAAATCCTCTATTTGACATTAAAAACCCCTCATAACATACCTTTCTCCCTTTTTTAATCTTCTTACACCTTACACCCTCCCATGCACATACTCTTTGATCCAGAGACACATGCTTCCTTGTTGTTACTTGAAAAAGATTCCATGTCTTGGCTTCAGACATTGGTTGTCCCCTAGTCCTGAAAAGCCTTCCCTCCTCACCTCTGTCTCTTCATTTCCCTTGCTTCTTCCTTCTTTCCTTCCTTCCCTTCTGTCTCATTGTTTCTAAGGCAGAAGAGCCATAAGAGCTGGGCAACTGGATTTAAATGATTTGTCCAGTGTCACATAGCTAGGAAGTATCTGAGGCCAGATTTGAACATAGGATCTTCTGCCTCCAGTTCTATATCTCTGGGCCTCTATCCACTTAGCCTCTTAGCTGCCCCCAATCCCTGCATCTTTCTGATAGAAGCTAAAATCCTACCTTCTACAAGAAACCTTTCTCAATCCCAATTCAAGTGCCTTCTCTCTATTGATTATTTATTACAGATAGATAGATAGATAGATAGATAGATAGATAGATAGATAGATAGANTATTTATTACAGATAGATAGATAGATAGATAGATAGATAGATAGATAGATAGATAGATATCGATGAGATTGTAAGTCCCTTGAGAGCATGAACTGTCTTTTGCTTTTCTTTGTATCCTCAACACTTAGCACAGTGTCTGGAACATAATAGGTGTTTACTAAATTCGTACCAACTGACTGACTTTACTATTACTAAAAGTATTGTTATAAATATTTTGTTATTATATTTCCTTCCATCATTGACCTCCTTGGTATATATGCATAGCTGTTGCAACTCTGAATCTATTTTTATGTACCTTTTACATAATTTCAGAATTATAAGCTCAATCAACAACTCTGCCAATAGAATATTATTGTGCCATCTTCTTATAACACCTATAAAATTGACTAATTTCATCTTTAATCCACTCTACCTGTGCCCTTATTGCTTTGCTAATTTTACTGAGTGAGTTGACACTTCAGAGTTGTCTTGTTTTGCATTTCTCTTATAAAGAAAGACATAATCTGAAGTTACAATTCTTTAGACTAATGCTATTAGTGAGCCAAAAGCACAGGCTAAGGGGGCCTCTATTCCTCTATTCCTCTCCCCTAATCACTGTTATAATAATCCTATTACAATATACTATATCAAGTAGATACCTGTTTTCCTGGCACATTGTAGGTGCATAAGTGCCTGTTGTTTGCTTGGTTGTGTGTAAATAGAATCTGCTTCCCAGGACTCCAATTCCCAGCATCCCACTTTCCTTCTCACATTGGGTCCTTACATTTTGGGATAAAGTTTGTGTGTGCCCCTGCCTTTTTCTCTCTCTCTCTTTTTTCACACTAACATGGCTGAGAAGATTTCTCTTTATTCAGGCTTTAACTTTTGTCTTTTTATTTCTTTTACTTCAAGTGATTATTAATAAATCTTATAAAATATAATACTTAGAGTTCTTAGATATTAATTTTAATCTTATAGTTGACAAGTCAGTTGAGAACCAACTCTTCACAAGTTTTCCCCCAGGTGCTTGCATCTGATGCTGCTGAGTCTTTCAATAATATGTCTCAAGGCTGAATTCCATTAAAAACTAATTATGTGGTTGGGGGGCAGCTGGGTAGCTCAGTGGATTGAGAGCCAGGCCTAGAGACAGGAGGTCCTAGGTTCAAATCCGGCCTCAGACACTTCCCAGCTGTGTGACCCTGGGCAAGTCACTTGAGCCCCATTGCCTACCCTTACCACTCTTCCACCTATAAGTCAATTCACAGAAGTTAAGGGTTTAAAATTAAAAAAAAATTAAAAAAAAACTAATCATGTGGGACATTATGATCAATTAATACTCTTAAACATCCAAGAATATCTGAAAAGCATAGTCTTGCCAAAGAATTGATGTCAGAAGCAGAGTTTATTCCTTATATAAGCAAAAAGAAACTAGCCTTAAATTATATTGCTGATGAAAACTTAACCTGATCCTTTCACTTGAATATTGTTTATATAAACATGAAGAAGGCTGGTCAAAGACTAGGAACTTTGAATGCCTAAAGGCATTCCCACACATGCACTCCCTACCCCATTTGGAAGTACCAAATGAAATGTTGGTAGTCTTCTTAGTCCCTGTACTGTTTATCTAAGATCTGGTTAAATGTACTCATATATCATCCAATAAAGCCCCCTATAATCATTCACCTTTTAGTGGTAATGTTTACTACATAACTATTGTAAGAATGGGATTTGTGCAAGGCGGATGGGACAGGAGGAGCCAGAGAAGTGGCTGACAGTTGGTGGCAGTTGGTGACAGTTGAAACCAGGAGGATTCTGGAAGATTCTCTGTCTCTGGAGGAGGAAGGAGGAGAAGGGCTGCTGGTGGGAGTGCTCTGGAGGAAGGACAGAGAGGAGCAGGACATCCCAGCTCAGATCCAGTCCTAAGGGCCTCCTGAGAATCTTTCTTTGGACAGTGAAACCCTGATTCCCTGGTCAGAGATTTCATTGCTTCTCACCCAGCAAGACTTCAATCATCAAGTCAGCTAAGTTTTTGAACTCCATTTTGGGAGCAATCTCTTGGGCTCCTTCTCCCATTACCCAGCCTTGCTGAGAGACCATTTCTGGTTTGACTTGCAATTATAGAAAAGGATAGAAATAGAAACAGAAGGAAAAGGGACAAAGGGGGAGACGCTTAGGAGTGGGAACCCCAAAGGTTCCCACCCGAGTGACAGTCCCCATAGAAATAGAGAAGAGGGTACCCCAAAATCCCTTTGCCCTTCACCCTTTTTCCCAACCCCTAAATTTCAAATATTAAAAGCCATTTGTTAGTCAGATAGTGTTCCAGAGTGCCTGAGAGACAAGGGGGAGGAGAATCACAGTTTGGTCTGGTTGCCTCCATCTTGAAGCCAGACCACCTGCTGTGAAGTTGACTGACCCTCATTCAGAATCAGATTGGGGTCCCCTATGCCTCATCTTATAGGGAAGCCTCACCCCAACTCCTGTGGGGTGGCACAACCATGCAGGTCACCTAGTTTAGGGGTGACACCCCCTCAAAGTCTCCCAGTGTATATTTGGCGGGAGGGGAGAGCTAGAAGAGAGTCTCACCCTCATAGACTCTCTCTATCTCCCCTCTAGCATAATATTGGTTACTTAGCTCTCTTTATTCTTAAACTGTTCATTTAGAAAATATTTACTGCTTTCCAATGCTTTTTGATTGTTGTTGTTGGTTTTTTTTTAAGTGCACCTTTCCAATGCTTGGAATTAGCTCAAAGAACATAAGATAGCTTCCCAGAAGGGTAGATTTGATCATTGAAACCTTGCTAATTGAGTTTTCCCCCAGTACAAAGTATCTATTTAAACTCAACAATTAACACAAAACCTTCCTTTAAATTCCATTTGTTTATACAGTAAATAAAATTGTATTTCCCTTATCCCCATGCATGATCACTGTGTATTCATCTACATATTTTAACTGTGAAAAAATAAAATGTTTCCCCCATCCCCTTCTGCAATTATATTGGTAATATCTGGCATACTGCATCATTAGGTGATAAAATGTAGATTTGCTAATTCCTGGTCTGCAGTTATATATAATCCCATGCCTTTTTTTTTATAAAATGTTAAGTTAAAGGAATCAACCACCCAATAAAAACAAATATTGCATTAAGACAGAAATTAAAAGTTCTGCAGTATCCCTTTTCTTTAAATGACTTTTCAAAAGTGGTTGTTCTTAGGAGAAAAAGGCAGGGGTTGCTGGCTTACTTTATTAAACACAACTGTCACCTTACACAACTCCAAGTCCATCAAAGGCCACAAAATCCCATGGATGAAAGAGAAAGATTCACAACATGAGAATTTGTTACATATAAAACCAGTAAGATGGACTTCCAGTATATTCCTGCATCCTACAAAGATTCATTCAAGTTAAAGCAAAACTCGAAACACACACATTTGAAAGGTTAAAAGAAAGTCAGTTTTGATGAGCACAAGTTACAACTAATTGAGTTTTTAAGACTAGGACTGCATTGTGATGATTGATCATTTGAGGCTAGGAGGACAAACTCTCATCATAGAAGCCACCCTTTCTGTGGTCTCCAAAAATAAACTGTGAGGCAGTTCACAACATTTGTTCTTTTCTTTTTCTGTTCTTTCTCATACTTGGAATTCTGGACAGGAATGGAACAAGGTTAGGCAAGGAATTTTCCTTTTTCCCACCAACCCTAGGAACAAAATACTGTGAACTGACAAAGATGCACTTGGTAAGAAGCCTTTCATTTGTCCAGGCAAGCCTAGAAGGGGGAGTTCCTAGACCTCCATTCATGTCTGCCTTCTACTATTCTACATCTTTTATGAGCATAGGTCAGAAAGCAGTAATCTTGCATATGTATGTGCGTGTGTGTATATATATATATGTGCATATATATACATATATATATATATTTCTTTGATAGTGCATCTCTGGGGAAAGAAAGATGATTCTTACTAGAGTATTTCCTTGTAGCTGAAGGACTAAAGCTATGCCATAGGCTAGGGCAATGGAAGTGAAATCAGAGAATCTCAGATCTGGACCTTGATAACTCTAACTGTTTCCATGATTTGCTTAGCAGAGTAGATCTGAAGTGAACACAAAATATTTGTACAGTAGTTACTCAACATGCTTCTACATACTAGGAATTACTGAATGAGCTGAGTGCTTTGTTTCTATATTTCTTCATGGGTTCCATGAATCTTTCACATACCTTATGCATTTCCTGACCTGGACATCTCGTACACTGATTACCTATGCTAGAGCTGGGAACTCTTTAGGGATAATCTAAATATAAGCTATACCTACATTTTGTTTTTAATTTTTTTCCCTGGAGTTTTTATTCAGAGCAGTGAACGAAAGAAACTGGCTCTTTGGAATGTAGTACAGAGAGGGGGGAACTGAAACTCTCTTCCAAGATTCTAAACTCCTAACTGACAATAGAACTCAGCCAAAACCTGCAAAAACTGCTATGTCCCCCGTCTCTGTACAACAGGGATCAGGTGCCAGACAGCCTTATACCCAAGTTCATGTAAGCCCAATCTTTGTAAGGTTTCTAAGCTATAGACACCTACAAAAAAAATAATTTCTGAAATTTCAAAAAAGTCTTGTTTTATTCAGTGATGCCTTGTATAATACTGTTTATGTAACTCATTTTCTGAATAAATCTTTTCTTTATATAAAATATTTAGGAGTATCTTGGTCCAGACCAAGTCAAATGACCATAAGTTCTGAATTAATAGAACCCAAATCATTGAGATTTTATTCTTTGTGAGCATGCTACTGGTCTGTCAATTCAGTGAAAGAAGGAATCAACTTAATAGTGCTCTAGAAGGGGAGCAAACACATATTAATGTTTATTGATAACATAGTCACAAGATCAAATACTATCCCCTGCTTTTGTTCTTTGCCACTGTGTCCTATATTGTTAAGCTCTCCTTTATCTTAGATCCTCTTATATTCCTTCCAGTTTCTAGTGCTCACTGAAACTTAACTTTATTTTTAAGATACATGTCTTGGAACCCTCTCCAGATCCAATTACTCTCTTCATATCCCTAACATGGAGATACAAATATGAGATATCTGATAGATCACTAGATAGATAGATAAATAAATAAATAGATGGATGGATATAGATAGATAGATAGATAGATAGATAGATAGATAGATAGATAGATAGATAGATAGATACGCATTTTTCTCTTGATGTCATTTCAAAACTTCTTTCCACCAATGTCAATCCAAAACCACTTTTCCTCAATTAAAGCATACTCCATCCTGCCCAGATTCTTACTATTCTTATCTATGGAAATTTGAGTCCCCAATAATAAGTTCACAGTCTTATTTTATTACTTCAATCCCTACTCACTTCAAACATCTTGGCCTCCTAGTTTCTCAGCCTTCCTAAATCTCAGACAGATATATCATTTCCAGTCTACCTCAACCATGCACAGGAGTGGTCACACCTTAGGTACTAATGCCCTTCCCCCAGGTTTATTACTCTAGATGTCATAATTCCATTTTTGACTCTGAAAGGCATGGAGCAATTCTGAATTAAAGAATTATTCATATCTTTAAAGAAGAGACAGATGAATGGCATTTTGGGTACTTTTAATGTGGATTATAACCTGTGCAGAGAAGAATATTTGTCTGGCATGATGAAGAAAGATGGCCTGTCCCTGTAGGAACCAAGAAATCATTAAATGTGAGTTAAAGCAGGCTCAGAATAGAAAATGGAGTCATTTAGCAGATGGGTGGTTCCAAAAATTAGAGGCCTCCCTGGATGAAAGGATGGAACTTTTGTGGCAATCATGTTAAAACAAACAAAAGACAACTTTGTCTTCTATTTTATTGTTTTTCTAAATGATTACAGGGATAAGGTCCTTAAATTCAAAAATGTTTTTAAAGGAGAAGCAAAATAATTGTTAAAACTGACCTGCAGTTTTTCCACTGCTCTTGAAGATTATTTTCAAGAACATATTTTTCTATTCCCCAAATTTTATTTGGCTGAATCTCAATTTAACCAATACTCTTCACTCATTAATTTTGTGAATTTTCTTCCATCATAATATAAAGGTTTTTAAAAAAACACGAGAATATAACACACACATACTCAGATTTTCCCATATACAATTTCCTATGAAAATTAAATGAAAAAAGATAAGAATATAAAAATGTCCGAGATTCCTCTTAGGTCCATTTCCAGGTTTTCATTAAATGTACTTACTTATTTTCTCTAAACTCTCCTTGAAACAAATAATATTAGTGGATATTTATTGTCACAGTTATTTTCTGAGAGATAAGCTCTTATATTATCAGATTATTTGGTGGTAGCTATATGTTTGAGTGGTTTTTTGGTTTTGTTTTCTTTACTACCATTTTCCATCAATTCAATCTTGAAATCTGAAAAACACCATCATAGTGCAATCACTCTAGGATCTCAAAAGCATTACAAATATAGGAAGTCATTCAGTATCACTATTAGGTATTGTTTTAAAATAGCAATGCAGATAGTAATAAGAGAAGAATGAAGAAAAGGAAAAAAGAGAAATGATGAGAAATTAGAATTATGTACCGTATATAAATCTCTTTTCGTCTCTTACCCTCAATCTAAATTGTCTAATTTATAAGATTACTGTAGAAGAAACATTTAAACATTAAACATTCTCTGAGAAGATTCTTAGGGGAAAGTAAAAATATCTATAGACTTTACAGTGGGTTAGATATTATTAATGAAAAAATAGATGTGAATTTTTCTCAAAATTACTATTTATTAAATATTAAATTGATGGTCTTAAGGCACTGATGGCATTCGTTATATCTGTCATATATATGCATGTAAATGCTTTAAAATTGTAATGAACTAGAGGAATAAATAGTGTAATTTCAGGGTTCTAGAAAAACAGAGAATTCTATCCAATGTGACAAAAATTTATTAGCAAAAACCAAGTCTGCAAGCCAAAAAAAAAAAAAAATAGGTTTATTGAGAGAGAACCGATCTCACAATAAAGCTGAACTCTGGTTAGGAACCAAAGACCTCAAGCCTTGTGAGCCACCTCCTTATATAATCCAAACTTGTGCTAGAGAGACAATAATTTTCAGATATATTTATACTTAATTCTTACTCAATGGGCTAACAAAAAGAAGTAAAGTTACAGGAGAAAGGAGAAGTGCAAAAAAGTTATGGGTATGGAGAAGTTTTTAAAAGTACCTATAATATGCATGCTATGTAGTCCTTTTAGGCAAAATTTTTACAGGAAAAACCTTGATGATTATTTTGGAGAAATAATTGAATGTGGAATATAATATTCTGGAAAGCAAGAGAGCTAGGTCTACAACTATCTAGCAAAATTGACTATATTCTTGCAGGGGAAAGCATGGTCATTCAACAAAATAGAAGACTTCCAAGCATTCATAAAGAAAAAACCAGACTTAAACAGAAAGTTTGCTGCTCAAACACAGAACTTGAGAGAATCACTGTAAGATAATTAAGAGAATGGGGAAGGTGGGGGGAACCAAACCTTTTCTTTAAGGGACCCAATAAGCTCAATTGACTTATATCCCTATAAGAAAATACTATATTGGTAACTCTTAAAAATTGATATTATCAACAGGGTAGATAGAAGAAGTATATTTAGAGGAAGCAGGGACAAACAGTATAGGATGAAATGTCAAGATATATATATATATATATATATGTATATACATCTTTCTATATATATATATATAAAACTAGAGGAAAAAAGGAGATAATATTAAGAGAAATGGGAAAAACAGACAAAATGGAGTAAATTTATATTTCATAAAGAAGCGCATGGGGTAAACAGGGGAGAAGACCAATTCAATGTGAAGGGTAAAGAGGTTGGAGAAAGGACATACTTAATTCTTAAGTGCACTGAAATTAACTTAAAGAGGGAAGAACAATCAGATCCATTGGGGAAGAGAATTGATTTGTGCCCTATAGAAAAGTAGAAGGGTAACAAACGGACTGGTGGGGAGGGAAGCAATACTAGGGAGGGAGAGGGGAGGGAGGGGCAGCGCAGCTTTAAAGAACAATAAGAGGGGAATAAGAAGGGAGGGGGGAGAAATATGGGAGGCAATTAGGGGGACTGATTAAAAACAAAACACTGGTATAGAAGGAAATAGTGAAAGAGGAAAGGGCAGGACAAGGAGAGGGAATCAAAATGTCTGGGAATACACAATTGATAATCATAACTCTAAATGTGAATGGGCTGAACTCACCCATAAAATGGAAGCAAATAGCAGAGTGGATTAGAAACCAAAATCCTACCACATGTTGTCTACAAGAATCATACATGAGATAGGTAGACATGCATAGAGTAAAAATAAAAGGCTAGAGCAAAATCTATTGGGCTTCAACTGAAAAAAAGAAGGCAGGAGTTGCAATCATGATTTCTGACAAAGCCAAAGTAAAAATAGATCTGGTTAAAAGAGATAGGAAAGGTATATCCTGATAAAAGGCAGTATAAACAATGAAGAAGTAGCAGTATTCAACATGTATGCACCAAATAGTATAGCATCTAAATTTCTAAAGGAGAAACTGGCAGAGCTCAAGGAGGAAATAGATAATAAAACTATACTAGTAGGAGACCTGAACCTTCCCCTATCAGATCTAGATAAATCAAAGCAAAAAATAAATAAGAAAGAGATAAGAGAGGTAAATGAAATCTTGGAAAAATTAGAATTAATAGATATGTGGAGAAAAATAAATAAGGATAAAGAGGAATACACCTTCTTTTCAGCAGCACATGAAACATTCACAAAGACTGATCATGTATTAAGGCATAGAAATATGGCAAACAGGGGGCAGCTGGTAGCTCAGTGGATTGAGAACCAGGCCTAGAGACGGGAGGTCCTAGGTTCAAATCTGACCTCAGACACTTCACAGCTGTGTGACCATGGGCAAGTCACTTGACCCTCATTGCCTACCCTTACCACTCTTCTGCCTTAGAACCAATACACAGTATTGATTCCAAGACTGAAGGTAAGGGTTTAAAAAAAACATGGCAAACAAATGCAAAAGAGCAGCAATGATAAATGCAACCTTTTCAAATCATAATGCAATAAAATTAACAACTAGTAAGGCTTCATGGGGAGGCAAACCAAAAACTAATTGGAAATTAAATCAGTTAAAGAACAAATAGTAGAAACAATTAATAATTTCATTGAAGAGAATGACAACAATGAGACTTCTTACCAAAACCAATGGGATGCAGCCAAAGCAGTACTAAGGGGGAAATTTATATCCTTGAGTGCATATATTAACAAATTAGGGAAGGCAGAGGTCAATAAATTGGGCATGCAACTTAAAAAACTAGAAACTGAACAAATCAAAAATCCCCAGATGAAAACTAAATTAGAGATTATAAAAATCAAAGGAGAAATTAATAAAATTGAAAGTAAAAGAACTATTGAATTAATAAATAAGACTAGAAGCTGGTACTTTGAAAAAAACAGATAAAATAGACAAAGTAATGGCAAAGCTAATTAAATCTAATTTAAAAAAGGAAAGAAGAAAATCAAATTAATAGTATCAAAGATGAAAAGGGAGACCTCACCTCTAATGAAGAGGAAATTAAGGCAATCATTAAAAACTATTTTGCCCAATTATATGGCAATAAATATAGCAATCTAGGTGATATGAATGAATATTTACAAAAATATGAATTGCCAGCAGAAGAAATTGAATACTTAAATAAACCAATATCAGAAAAAGAAATTGAACAAGGCATCAAAAACCTCACTAAGAAAAAATCACCAGGGCCTAATGGATTCACAAGTAAATTCTATCAAACATTCAAAGAACAAATAATCCAAAATACTATGCAAATTATTTGATATGATAAACAAAGAAGGAGTTCTACCAAATTCATTTTATGACACTAATATGGTACTGATTCCAAAGCCAGGCAGACCAAAAACAGAGAAAGAAAACTACAGACCAACCTCCCTAATGAACATAGATGCAAAAATTTTAAATAGGATACTAGCAAAAAGACTTCAGCAAGTGATCAAGAGGGTTATCCATCATGTTCAGGTGGGATTTATACCAGGAATGCAAGGATGGTTCAACATTAGGAAAACCTTCCACATAATTAACCATATCAACAAGCTAACAAACAAAAATCACATGATTATCTCAATAGATGCTTTAAAAGCCTTTGACAAAATACAACACCCATTCCTATTGAAAACGCTAGAAAGTATAGAAATAGAAGGGCCTTTCCTAAAAATAATAAACAGTATATATATAAAACCATCAACAAGCATCATATGCAATGGGGATAAATTAGAAGCCTTCCCAATAAAATCAGAAGTGAAACAAGGATTCCCATTATCACCTCTATTATTTAACATTGTACTAGAAACACGAGCAGTAGCAATTAGAGAAGAAAAAGAAATTGAAGGTATTAAAATAGGCAATGAGGAGACTAAGCTATCACTCTTTGTTGATGATATGATAGGCTACTTAAAAAATCCTTGAGAATCAACTAAAAAGCTAGTGGAAATAATCAATAACTTTAGCAAAGTGGCAGGATACAAAGTAACTGCATATAAATCATCAGCATTTCTATATATTTCCAACACATCACAGCTGCAAGAGTTAGAAAGAGAAATACTCTTTAAAATCACCTTTGACAGGGGGCTGGATTGGAGGAGAGGGAAAGAACATGAAATATGTAACTAGGAGAAAATATTCAAAATAAAAAAATAATTTCAAAAAAAAGTTTTAAAAAATCACCTTAGACAATATAAAATACTTAGGAATCTACCTGCCAAGCCAAACACAGGAATTATATGAACACAACTACAAAATACTTTCCAAACAATTAAAACTAGATCTAAACAATTGGAAAAACATTGACTGCTCATGGGTAGGACAAGATACCATAATAAAAATGACCATTCTACCCAATTTAATTTACTTATTTAGTGCCATACCCATCAAACTACCAAGAAACTTTTTTACTGAATTAGAAAAAACTATTACAAAGATCATTTGGAAGAACAAAAGATCAAGAATATCAAGGGATAATGAAAAAAAATGTGAAGGAAGGTGGCCAACCAGTACCAGATATCAAGCTGTACTATAAAGCAGTGGTCATCAAAACAATATGGTACTGGCTAAGAGACAGAAGGGTGTATCAGTGGAAAAGATTTGGGGTAAGTGACATCAGTAAGACAGTATATGATAAACCCAAAGAACCCAGCTTTTGGGATAAAAATCCACTATTTGACAAAAACTGCTGGAAAAACTGGAAAACAATATGAGAGATTAGGTTTAGATCAACATCTCACACCCTACACCAAGATAAATTCAGAATGGGTGACTGACATGAATATAAAGTAGGAAACTATAAGTAAACTAGGTGAACACAGAATAGTATACTTGTCAGATCTCTGGGAAAGAAAAGATTTTAAAACCAAGCAAGAGTTAGAAAAAATTACAAAATGTAAAATAAATAATTTTGATTATGTTTGTTTTAAATTCCGGGAAGTGCTATTTTGAAGTGTCTAGCAAATTTTCTATGGACACGTGGGGACTATCAAACTGCATTTCCCATGGTCCAATGGGTTTCCAGTTTCCGGTTCTTTGGGCGTGGGGACGTCTACATCCCCACACATAGGGCAATTTAAATGGGAGGAGGGCCGAAAGAAAGGCCTCTTGATCTTCTTGAGGGCAGGCGTACCAGAGGGACAAGAATGGGCTCCGGTGGTAAATATAAAAGCTAGGCAGGCGCGGTCTTATATATATTTTATCAGCATGGCCTTAATTAAACTACTAATTTCTCTTATTATGTCAGTCTTTATCATTTTTAATCGTAACAATTATATTAAATTAAAAAGGTTTTGTACAAACAAAAACAATGCAACCAAAATCAGAAGGGAAACAACAAACTGGGAAAAAATCTTTATAACAAAAAACTCTGACAGAGATCTAATTACTCAAATATACAAGGAGCTAAATCAATTGTATAAAAAAAAATAAAGCCATTCCCCAACTGATAAATGGACTGGGGACATGAATAGGCACTTTTCAGATAAAGAAATCAAAACTATCAATAAGCACATGAGAGAGTGTTCTCAATCTCTAATAATTAGAGAAATGCAAATCAAAACAACTCTAAGGTATGTAATGGTGGGACACCAGGGATGCTATCAGTTATTATTTGTGAGTTCTCACTGGGTTAAAGGAGAGACAGGATCAACCAGGATAGAGAGACCAGGGTTTACTGCCAAGCTGTTTAACTGTCACAGGAATGGCAGTTGGCCCAACAGTCACTCAGCCCACCTGGGCCAGGGTCTATGGAAACAGCAGGCAGAAAGGTAAAAGTTTATAACAGTTTAATTGAGGGAAATAATAATGAAGGATGTGATTAAGGGATTCTATACTTATAACCTAAGGGCAAACCACAGGGGCAAGGGAAGGACTTGACTACACTATTCTATTGACCTAAGCCAGGCAGGGCCCAAAGGAAGCAGTACTGAAGTCACAGGGAAAGCTCCTCCAAACCTGGTTCCAGCCAGGTTTGTTCAGCTCAGCTAAAGGGCCTGAGGATGGCTTTTAACATGGTAAATCCAAGGATGGTTACAGGATGCCAAGAGCCAACTCCACCAGGACACATGATCCAAGGTACCCAGGCAGCAAAAGTGAGTTTGAAATGCTGTCCACCAGATCACAAATCACTTACCCACTTGGTGCTGCTCTGCAGGTCTGTTGTCCACTGCTGAAAGCCTCCACCTCTCAGGATCCTAGGGATTCTGGATGCAGTTTTTCCCTAACTCTGAGATCTCCCAGGGTTAGCAACAATTATGTTCCCAACCACTAATGGAGTCTCTCTCAGAGTCCAAGCCCCACTTCCTGCTCCTTCATTCCATCTTGGAATCCTCCAGCCCTTCCTGCTAGGTCCAACACTAATACTAATTTAATTGCTAAATAACCCTCACAACAGGTACCACCTCACATCTAGCAGACTGGCTAAAATGACAGCAGGGGAGAGTAATAAATGTTGGAGGGGATGTGGCAAAATTGGGACATTAATGCATTGCTGGTGGAGTTCTGAACTGATCCAACCATTCTGGATGGCAATTTGGAACTATGCCCAAAGAGCACTAAAAGACTGTCTGCTCTTTGATCCAGCCATACCATTGCTGGGTTTGTACCCCAAAGAGATTATAGGGAAAAAGAGTTGTACAAACATATTTATAGCCGCGCTCTTTGTGGTGGCAAAAATCTGGAAAACAAGGGTATGCCTGTCAATTGGGGAACGACTGAACAAATTATGGTATATGCTGGTGATGGAATACTACTGTGCTCAAAGGAATAATAGACTGGAGGAATTCCATGCGAACTGGAATGACCTCCAGATGCAGAGTGAAAGGAGCAGAGCCAGAAGAACATTGTATACAGAGACTGATACACTGTGGTAAAATCGAATGTAATGGACTTCTGTACTAGCAGCAAAGCAATGACCCAGGACAATTCTGAGGGATTTATTGTGGGAAGCCAATAAGAGAATAGATAAAAATCTGACACTCCTCTTTTGACCCCTTTTGTGATCCTTGTGATTTCTTGTTGAAAAGTATTGTGGCCTTATTGAAAAGCTTTAAGTTCCTAGCTAACCAGCAATTAAAAGGGTTAACACTTTTCCCCTTTGGCCAAGAATGCAGCTGCCTGGTATAGCCAAGGCCAAAACCTTAGCAGGGGCAATTCAACTCTGAGAAAAATATTCCCCTACTTGGCTTCTGATAAGAACCCAGTCAAAATTCAGCCTTGGCCTTGTTCTATTCTGAAGCCAACGAGACTTTTTGTGTTTGGATATGACATAATTTGTAACTTCTGCGAATCTGCAAAGTTTTCTTTTTTTTTTTTGGGGGGGGGGTTCTTTTGTGTGAAATGAGTCTTGAAATATGTATAATAAACTCCATGCTCCTGGAGACAGAGCTGGAAACATGAGCTAAAAGACAACTCCTGTGTCCAGTTATTTCCTTATCAACTAAACTGTCCTTATTAGATTATCAGAGATTATAGAGATCTCGAATATTTATGGAAAAGAGCGCTATCCACATTCAGAGGAAGAACTACAGGAGTGGAAACATAGAAGAAAAACAACTGCTTGAACATATGGGTTGATGCGGACATGATTGGGGATGTAGACTCAAAATGACCACACCAATGTAACTATCAATAATATGGAAATAGATCTTGATCGATGACACATGTTAAAACCAGTGGAAATGCGTATTGGCAATGGTGGGAGGAGAGGGATTGGGGGAGTAAAGGGAAAGTAAGAACATGAATCAATCATGTAACCATGGAAAATTTTTCTAAAAAATAAAATTTTTTTAAAAAAATTTTTAAAAGAAATAATTGAATGCTTACTCAATAAAATTACAAAGCAACTGAATTGCAAAAATACTTAAGAAAAATTCATATATCTACTAATGATGTAAGCATGGGGGTTTGGGGAGTGATAGGGGATTTCACATTCACACCAAATATATCTCCTCTGCCATCTGAGGCCTAAAACTCCTTTAATGGGAAACAAAATATTTTATTTCACAATTAGAGACAAAGTAAAACATGGAAAATGAATAGTTTTTCTTAAGAAAATTAGCCAAAAAAGGGAAGGAAAGTTCTTACCTCCTCAAGTAGATTTGATTTAACAATGGTTGAAAATGAAGTGCTTTCGGCCTCTTATGAGATGAAGGCTTGCCTAAAGCAATGGCTTTGGTACTAGGATTTGAAAGGCTTGGATACCTGGGAATGAGGAAAATCTTGTCAAGTCTGTTGCCCTATGTAACTTATGTGTCACCTATCAAATGCCACCCACTTCAAGCTGCTATCTTTTCCAAATGTCAGCAGAAATCATTTTCCTTGAACATTTAACCTCTAAAATGTTTGGGGGTATTTTTTTACTTTAATGGGCCTTATTTGAGGGAAAGATGAACACTAATAAGTATATTATTATACTAAGAAGCTGCTCACACTTTCTCTTTTAAAGTTAGTTTCCATCTAC
Source organism: Gracilinanus agilis (assembly GCF_016433145.1). Taxonomy (NCBI): domain Eukaryota; kingdom Metazoa; phylum Chordata; class Mammalia; order Didelphimorphia; family Didelphidae; genus Gracilinanus; species Gracilinanus agilis. Next base: position 441,121,590 of record NC_058132.1, read on the forward strand.
TCTATATGTATCTTTATGTAGTTTTTGTTCCTTCAATTAGAACAGAAACTCTTATTTACTTTTTCTTTCCAAGCTCAGGGGTAGGCACAGCCAAATGAGTAGTAATCACTTAATAAATGTTTGTTGATTGATTGGACAATTATTTTAACCTCTTAAACTCTTGCCTTTTCTTTCTTAACCTATTAAATGGAGAAATGACTTGAATTAGTTGCTTCACAGAGTAACAAATGAATTCAATTCTACAATCATTTATTATGCACTTATAGTAGAGTGCAAATAAATGGGGACAAAGCAAAATAATTAAGTCTATTGACATTTACAATAAATCTTGCAATTCGTTTATATCTTTAAATTTTTTAATATACAATATGGCTTACTTTTACTGCAAACACTACTTTTATATGATTGGCATCAACTTCACAAGATTTGGGCACTTTGCCTTTAAATCTTCACCATAAAAACCACATTTATCACATTGGATATTAATTTTATCTTTAACAAATAATCTATTTTTCAGGTCTAGCCTTGACTAGAGCCCACTGACCCTTGAATAGGGTTTTAAATCAGGGGAATACATAGACCATTGAACGCAGATTTATCTCCATTCCTTGGATAAGCTTCTAACTTTTTGTGGTACATGTCCTGATGGAAGGTTGTGTTGAAGTATTATATCTCCATTTAAGAATTTCTCTAGTTCTGTAACAATTCTGCTTCTTACTATATCCACATATTTGTGAGCTGTCAAAATTCCTTCAAAAAAGCCTTATGGCTTCCAGTTCACCTAGAAGTTACAAAAATCTCCAAAACATTTGGGGGTAGGAGGTTGGCTATTTTACTATCTGATGTGCCCAGATCTTAGCAGCTCACCTGTACCTCTCTAGCCTGAATGAAATGAAATGACTTTTGTCTAATCTTTAGTAGTCCAGTCTTCATTTATACTTATCTTGCCCATAACTGTTTTTTTCCCCCTAAACACTGGTTTTTTGTTTTTTGTTTTTGTTTTTTTTATCCTGGGACTCCATTCTAGGAGCATAGGGCCACAACCAGTAGGCAATGGGTCGCTCAGGGTCACCCAGCTGGGAAGTGTCTGAGCCCAGATTTGAACCTAGGACCTTTCATCTCTAGGCCTGGCTCTCAATCCACTGAGCTAACCCAGCTGCCCCTACTTTAGGTTGCAGTTTCTTTAGCAGATGTAGTTTTTACAGGGTGGGGTTGCTAGCCCCACGCCCAACCCTCCTCCTTTTTCATCCGGGCTAGGGACCGTCCTTAGCCCAGGAGTGGTAAGGGTGGGCGATAGGGGTCAAGTGACTTGCCCAAGGTCACACAGCTGGAAGTGTCCGAGGCCGGACTTGAACCTAGGACCTCCAGTCTCTAGGCCTGGCTCTCAATCCACTGAGCCACCCAGCTGCCCCCCTAAACACTGTACTAAGGAGGAATGGATAATCTCTCCAGTTTCTAAATTCACCTAAAGTCTTTGCTTGTTTTCTAGGGAAATTAATTAAAATTTTAATAGAATTAATTAGTAATATTTAATAAAATTTTAAATAAAACAGCATAATAAAGCTGTTTTACATCAAGAGTTTGACATTTCTTGGTAGTAGTGTTTTTTTAAGCACACTTCCCTTTACAATCTATTTCATTGTAGATTTGAATGATCTCTGACTGTTACTATATGCCAGACATTTTGCACACTTTTCAAAATATTATTTTATTTGATCCTCACAAGAATTCTAAAAGATAAGTGTAATTATCCTCATTTTACTGCTGAGGAACCTGAAGTAAATATAGATTAAAGAGATTTGTGTGAGTGAAAAATCCATATGAAGATTAGATTTTAATGTTAGCAGTAGTTTTGAGTTAGTCATAATTGTAATTCTAGGATAGTTAAATAATGGTAGCATAAGTGATGATTTTAGAAGGCCTGTTGTGATTATCTTAGTATAAGAATTAAGGTTTTGAATTAAGTAAATAACTGCTTTAGCATAGGTAATCATTGTTAGTATAGGCCTCGGTTTGGAGCCTTAGCCTTCGAAATCGCTGTAGCATGCACCCTCAGCAATAATTATGGTCTTGAACTTGTGATCCAGTATACATCACTAGATCTGATCCTGGGTTCAAAGCCTGGTGCCACCCAACAGCACCCACTCTTATTATTTGTGTCACTAGCCCAAGGCTCTCCCTCTCCCTCCTTGTCTATCAAGTGACTTCTAAGTCATTGTCAAATGATTTCCTCCAACAATGAAAAGTAAGTCCTGCTCTATTTTCAATATGGTCTTGGATTATTTTTAACTTGGTATATAAATTGTGATATTCTTTAGGATACATAGTAAAAAAAGAATATGGGAAGAAACCCATAGATGGGATAGTGGTAGATCCACTTCTCTTCAATCTTATCCTATCTCTATCCTTTTCCCCATTACAATAGGAAGGTCTCTCATAGTGCTCTGGGTCTTTTGGTCTTGACCAGAAGTCCAGTTTTATTGGGAAATCTGTCCTTCTCCAAATAAACCTATTACTTTATGGCTTGGAAACTTAGTTTTTCTTATTTGCTATCTGATGGTTAGAAATTACACAACACTTGCCAGAGTCAAACAGCTAATGAATGTTTAGACTAGATTTGAACTCAGATCTTCCCTATTCCAGGCCCTGTGCTAGCTGCCTCTGAGAATGTCAGGATCAGTCATTTCATTTGGTAAGTAATGAAGCCAATGAAGAAAATGTATTTTATTTTACTCTACATGTTTGTTAAAAGGATATTGTTTTCGGGGGCAGCTGGGTAGCTCAGTGGAGTGAGAGTCAGGCCTAGAGACGGGAGGTCCTAGGTTCAAATCTGGCCTCAGACACTTCCTAGCTGTGTGACCCTGGACAAGTCACTTAACCCCCATTGCCTACCCTTACCACTCTTCTGCCTTGGAGCCAATACACAATACTGACTCCAAGACGGAAGGTAAGGGTTTAAAAAAAAAAAAAAAAGGATATTGTTTTAATTGTTTTATTGTTTATTTGCTGTTCATTGTTAGAGAAGCAGTAGAAGGGGTGAGAGACCTTTGTTTTAAAAAATAATTTAAACAAATAAATAGTATTTATTGAAGTTTCACAGTGAAGAAGAAAAATGAGATCATGTACATGAAAATGCTTTTCAGTTATTTAGAAGAAAAATACTAGGGCAAAGCCTGGCTAATTTGAAATGCGAAGGATTTGGGAAACACTCACGTTGAACAAACCACTCAGAAAAAAAAATCTAATATTTTTAGTAAAGAAAAAATAGACCATATAATTAATTAGAAGGTTATTTCACTGAGTTTTGAAATTTTGATTAATGTAATGCTGAATTATTCAATATGTATTCAAGTTGTGTTCTTATTTTGTTTATTCAAATTGATGACTTACCGATCAGTTTTGATATTCTGCCTGTAAAGCACGTTATTAATTATTAATTTATACTTACTACTTTTTAAAAAAATCCTTACCTTAGATTTTAGTATCAATGCTGCGCATTTTTTTCATGTGGTTGCTACTTTATTAGCATAAAAATCCAACATGTACAGACAATGTAAACTTGAAGTTATATGTAACAATAAGGCAGAAGGGTGATTAGGGATGAAGTGAATAGTTTGAGATCACACAGGAAGAGTCGAGGATGGATATGAACCCAGGTCCTCAGTCTCTGCGTCTCAATCCACTGAGCCACCTAGTTGCCACCTAGTCGCCCCCTGTACTTACCTACTTTAGAAGACACTGAAAGGAAAGTAGTACAGACGGTTCTTGCTTTGCCACATTAAGAGATTTTTGTGCAAAGTGAATGTGCCAGCAGACGTGTGGAAGGGAAGAAGGGACGGCACACAATTCAAGGGACTCTGGGGAATGGAGACATGGGACCGAGAGAGAACAGGAAGAGGAACACGTGGTCCCGGGGCCAGCCTCTTGGGGATGTCCTGAAGCAGAGAAGAATTGGGGCAGGGCCGACACTTGGGGGCTGGACACAGACGTGAGAAGACTGGAGACGGGTTGGTGGAGTCAAAGTGGACACGGGACTGGTGGGCAGAACGGGGCAGTGGTCTCTATCGCTTTCTCTATCTTTCTGTCTCTCTCTCTCCCTCGCCTCTATCTCTTTCCCCTTCTGTCTTTTTCTCTATATCTATATATCTGTGTCTCTCTCGCTCTCTCTGTCTCAGTTGCTCTCTCTTCACTGTCTCTCAGTGTTTCTGTCTGTCGTTCTCTCTTTACTGTCTCTCGCTCTCTGTGTGTGTCTCTCTCTTCACTGTCTCTGTCTCTGTCTCTGTCTCTGACTCTCACTCTTTGTCTCAGTGTCTCCCAGTCTCTTGCTCTCTCTTTTCGGTCAGTCTGTCTCTCTCTTTCTCTGCCTCGGGCGAGCCCCGCCCCTTCTGTCTCTCCTCCCTCCCCGCTTTCCTTGGGTCTCAAGCCAGCCCCCTCCCTGATCACTTTCTTTGGCAGGTGAATAGAAGATAGCTTGAAGTCACGAGAGAATTGAGACGGACTGTTTTTAACCTTTCTTAATATTTCCATTGCCTAGCATGGTTCTTGGCACAAAGTAAGTATTTAATAAATGCTTTTTTGATTAAGTGCCTTAAATACTATAGCATTCATCATCTGATAATGAAAATAGCATATTGAAAAAGATTTTGAAATTTTATATTTATATTTCGGCATACCAAAATTAAATAATACTTAAAGTAATTTAGCCATTCACAAACTAATGTTTGAACATCTAGTGTAATAGAAAGTGTATTAACATAAAGGGTGGACATAAAAATCTATATATTATTTTTTAATAACATAAATCAATATATTTAGCTAGATTGTTAGGCTTAAAGTTTCAGAATCACAGAATTTGAAAGTTGAAAATAACATAGTACATAGTACAGTGGATAGAAAGTTGGACTTGGAGATAGGATTACCTGAGTTCAGATGTGATCTTTGATACCTAGTAGATGTGTGAATCAGTAATTTAGCCTCTGTTTGACTCAGTTTCCTCAAAAGTAGAATGGGGATAAGAATAGCATCTACTTTGCAGGGTTGTTGTAAGATCAAATAAAACATTTAGCCCATTGCCAGGCACACAGTAGACACTACAAATGTTTATTACCTTCCCTGCCTTCAAAGATCTGGATAATAATGAGTTTTGTTTCATCCATGTTGGGTTTGACATGTCTATGGATAGCCAGCTCAAGATGAAGGACTAGATAGAGATTATGGCTATGTGTGTGTGTGCATATATTTATAGATATGTATGTATGCAGGTATTTATACACACATATATACAGCATATGGATCTGGAAGCTATCTGAATAGAGAAAATAGTTAAATTTGTGAGATAATGAGATCTCTCAGAGTATTCAAAAAGAGAATGGAAGGGCCAGGATGCCCACAGTTGGGGATGGGGGTTAGAATATGGATGATTCAACAAAGAAGAAAAAGTCATCAGGTTTGAGTTAAGAAATCTTTGGAGAAAACAATTTCAGTCAATGATTAGACCAGAAAAGGCAGATTGCAAAAGAAAGAAAAAAGATTAAGAGAAGTGGAAGCACTGAGTGTAGACATATTTTTTCCCCAAAGAGTTGGGTTGAAAAAAAAGAAGAAAGAAAAAAAAGAATAAATTGCTTGAGGGAGATGGCTGGGTGTAGAAAGGGCTTTTTTTTTTTTTAAACCCTTACCTTCTGTCTTGGAATCAATATATTGTCTACTAGTTCTAAGACATAAAAGTAGAAAGAGCTAGGTAATGGGGGTTAAGTGACTTGCTCTGAATGATTCACCTAGGAAACCAGACTTTCAGTCCACTGAGCCGCCTAGCTACTCCTAGAAAGTGCTTCCATTTCTATTTGTTTCCATTTCTATCCGAATGTGTTTATGGAGAGCAGAGAAGGAACCAGTAGATAAAGAGTGAAAATAAAAGAGAATAAAAATGATGATTTGGGGCAATTTACTGGAGAAAGAAGTCAATAAAGTCAATAAAACATTTATTAAGTGCCTATGTGACTGGAACTGTGTTAAGCCAGAAATACAAAGAAAAGGCATGACAGTCCCTCCCCCTCAAATTGTCCACAATCTAATGGGGGAGACACCTAAACAGAAGCTGAAAGGGGAAGGTGGGAGGAGGTACAGAGGTGTGGAAAATGATGAGGAAGATGACCCAGGTACCCCAGTGATAGAGGATCTGGGGTAAGCTTTGTTATGAGTAAGATGAGATTAGCTAGTTATTAGGAATTAAATTGTACCTAGCAGGAAGGAGCTGGAGCTCGGAATTCCAGGTTGGAATGAAGGAGGAGGAAGTCTGTCTGTGCCCTGAATGTGGACTCCATTAGTGGTGGGCAAAACTGTTGCCAGCCTGGGAGACCTCAGAGCAAAGGACACCCTGCTTCCTGATTTCCCCTGGGATCCTGTGTGGTGTGGCATCTAAGAAAAGGACAAATCTACAGAGCCAGGAGAGGAGGAGAAGTTTGAAAACTGGAGGACAGTGCTTCAAGCAGAACCCTCTCTACCTGGTACCTGAGATCATCTTGACTCCTGGCATCCAGAGATCATCAGTGGATTGCAATGAGAATCCCAAAGCCACAAAGTCCTAGCTGTACTCAAGCCTGGCAGGTTCCAGGTTTGAGGCAGAAACCCAGAGACTCCATTTATAGCTCCTTGGGCCCTGTTAGTTTAGATCACTTAGATAAGTCCTCCCATTGCCCTGTGGTTTTATCCCTTAGATTTTAAGTGTAGAAATCCTTTCCCACCTTTTAGTCTAACATAATTAAAGCTGTTAAGTCTCTTTTACCTTGTTAGCCTGTTACTATACTCTGGTCTAGTGGAAGCAGGGTGACAGTTAAGATCAACTGCCATTCCTGTGGAAATCCAGTAAACTCTGGTCTCTTCACCCTGGTCCAGTCTCTCATAAATCCTAGAGTGTGTTCCCACAAACCACTTAATTTATTGTAATATCCCTGGTGACCCCATTACCTCACTTATATTTTCCTACAGCTTCTGCCACATCCACTCCTCATTCTGGCCAGGGAGAGTGAGACAGAGACCCTGAAGACCAAGGAGAACCAGAAGTTTTTCAAAGTGATGGCATCATGCAGAGATGAAGTTTTACAGATCCAGGCGTCTGGGAGAGCAACCAAGAGGGAAATGAAATGGAATAAGGTTTGGCAGAGCCTGTGCAGCAACAAGACAGGGAGCAAGGAATGGAAGAGTAGAAGCCTCCCTCAGAATAGTTCACTGAAGGACTGAGATTTGGAAGGAAAGCCTGGGGTGATGGCTTGGGACAGTCCTGAGAGGCAAAGCCTACACCCCTGTCAGGGGTCTAGGTCGTAGAAATTAAGACTTCAGAGGGATGGGAAAAATATTCTAGTCTGACTAGGTCACTAAGTCAGCAGGAGAGATAATGACATGGCATTCTGTACACTGTGCCACCCCCTATGATATAGGTGAGAAAACTAAGAATTAGAAAGGTCAAGTGATTTGCTCAAAGACAGTAAAGGATCAGAATCGAAAACAGATCACCTGTCTAGAACTCAATCAATCAAAAAGCTTCAGCAGCTAGGTGGCACAATCGAGCTGGAGTTAGGAAGAGCTAACTTCAAAATGCATTTCTACACTTGGTAGTTGTGGGACCCTTGGTAAGTCCCTTAACTTCCACCTCTTTTTCCTCTCCTCCAAAATGGGATATCAGTAGCACCCGCCTCCCAGGGTTGTTTTAAGAATCAAAAGATATACTTGTTAAATTATTTGCAAACAAATTTATAGAGTGCACTTAAAGCTCTCTCTATATACTATCCATTATTTTTATTAAATGCTTCTACGTGCCAAGCACTGTGCTAGCTATCAGGTCATCAAAGATAAAAATAAAAATCATAGTCCTTGCCTTTGAAAAACTGATATTTTATCAAGGAATGTGAATGTGAATAAATTATACATAAATAAAATAAGTAGTACATAAAAAAAAGACATACGGGATAAAATTGGGAGGCCAAAAAGGAGTAGTACTAGTACTTGAGATCAGGAAAGTGTTTATATAAAAGGTGACAATCAAAGTTCTAAAGGGAAAAAAGGGATTCTAAGAGGTAGAGGTGAGAGGGGAAATGAATTCTAGGCATGGAAGTCAGTCAGTGCTAGGGCCCAGAGATGGGTACAGGGAATAGAAGGAAGGTCGTCTGGCCACACCTTGCAGCATTTGCAGAGGAGTAATGTGTAATAAGGTTAGAAAAGGTAGGCTGAGGTCAAGTTGGGATGGGCTTTTTAAAAAGTTAAAGAGAGGAACTTATATTTTATCCTAAAGTAGGAGGAAACCCAAAATTTATCAAGAAGACGAATGGCACTATCAGACCTCCTAGAAGAGGTCTTTTTTTTGTTTTACTTAAAAAATTTCTATAAGTTTTCTTAAAACTGTGAGTCCTTCCCCTCCTTGGGCTATGTGCTCAGAGTAATATCACTGGATCAAAGAATATGTACTACTTAGTGATACTTTAGGTAAAGTTCTAAATTGTTTTCCAGAAACACAATGTATTAGTGTGCCTATCCACCTACAACCCTCTCTAAGAGTTGTTATTTTGCTCTTTTGTCATTTTTGCCAATCTGATGTTTGAGACGGAACCTCAGAATTGTTTAAACTTGAATTTCTCTTTTTAGTGAATTAATATATCGAGATTTTTGTAATACTTGCTATTGATATGGTTTGTTATGTTTATAGTATTCCTAATGATGAACCTGTATTCTAGGTGTAAATTCAAACTGATCATAGTAAATAATTTTAATATACTAATCTTTTTTATATTTTATTCAAATCCAAGAGATTTTGATCCATGGTTTTTCTTTTTCACTTTTTCTCCCCCTTGTTATATATTAGTACCATATTTTTTATAAAATGAATTTTTCTCCATTTTTTGTAAATATGTCATATGGTATTGCAGTTAATTTATCTGTAACTGTATTATAATTAAATTGTAAATCCACTTGGGTCTATTTTTCTTTTCTCTTTTTTTCCCCACAAAGTCAGAAGTTGTTGGGTAAATTATCTCCCCTTGTACTACTGGAAAGTGGTCTTTTTAGCTCAGTCCATTTAGGGAAGTGGACTCTTATCAGTTTGTACTGCTCATCAAAGTATCCAATTAACTGTAATGGGCAATGTGTCTTTCCAGAAGCCCTACTATTTTCTGGACTATTCTGTAAATTGGAAAGTTGCCTAGTCTTCTCAGCTACTTGTTACAAAGTAGCTTTACATTGATTTGTTAATTTATGTGACCAGTAAGCATGATGATTTCTCTAAAACACGTTTTGTTGGTGGTCTTGACAATGCACTTGTATGTACTATCTTTTGTTTCCATCATAAGTCTTCTGACCTGAAGCTACTGATAGGCTTTTTTCATGCTTCTTTTTCAGGTGAGAGATGTATCATTTATGTCTTCATAACATCTCTTTCTTCTGAGACTCAAAAATAAAAGTCAATAGGTCTTTTCATCCAAATAGTAGCAAGTATAGTAAAGCCTGTGGCTTCATTTCTTATACTAGAAATTCCCCATGTTTATTCCACTGAGATTTTTGTTCTAGTTAGTTCACTCTTGTATCATCGAAACATGTATCCCTTTATGAATGGTAGGATAAATTCTAAGTTTCTTGAAGCCAGCAAAAATGATTACTTCTTCCAGCAATTTGTTCTCAAGATCTCCACCTTCCTCAGAAGGAATCCTGGCAGAGAATCCATAAACTAAGAAATACTTCTCCCCAAACTCCTTAGTAAGTAGATGAATTCTATTCCTTTGCTGGATGTACCTATGCATATTTGAATAAATGACTGGTTATCAAGAAGACATGGTCTTGTTATTTCCTTCTAGAGATAAAAAGTAAATGCAGACAAGTCCCAAAAGTTCGTTAATACTCTTATTCTTCAAATACAGCAGTTTTCTGATGATGAATTCAGTTGATTACTAGTGACTATACTGCTCAATACCAGGAACTCCCAAATTCCCCAACCTGTTATGTGTATTCAGGACAAAAGGCTTTTTCAGACTTCCTAGAGCAACACTGGTGCAAAATGTTTTGTAAATATTTCATTTGATCCTCATGACAACACAATACTATAAAAGAAGTAATATTTTTACTTCATTTTACAGATGAAGAAACTGAGGCACAGAAAAGTTAAGTGACTTGCCCAGGGTCACACAACTAGTAAGTGTCCCAGGCAGGATTTGAATCCTGATTACAAGTCCAAGGCTCTCTCCACTTTACCTCCTCCTGTCTTTGAAAGCTTATTCATACTTGATCATCCAGTAATCTCCAAATGGCTTTACAAGTTTCAGAGTCATTTGACATTTCTTACAGTTCTGCTTCTAGGTCTCTTTAATTCTCCGTTCGTGAGTGATGTATTGAAGGGGTTAGCAATGGCAGTACAGCTTTATTTTTTATTTAACAAATTTACAATAACTGCCAAGTTTTTTCTCTTGTATATGGATGACACCTGCTGGTTGCATCAGGCCCCAGAATTCTGATGAAACTTTTGAAAGAGAATGATAACCAATCAAAGTTGTTTTTTTTTTGCTTGTCCATACACACAGAAAAAAATGGATTAAGGATGCCTATTGCATTCAGAGGGACACCTTATAGGGATTGTACATTAGTTTCTATACATATGGGACAGACAGAACAGAGGGACAGTGCATTGACCCCAGAGTTGAATCAAAGAAAGAAAGAGAGCAAACTTACAAGTTTTACAAGACAAGTTTGCTATATGTCAGTGAAATACAAAATACAACTACCTCCAAACAAATAAAAATGTGTTTTGCACTATGGGCAGTGGAGAAGTGCACAGTGGACGTGAGCAGGCTGTGACATATAACTAATAAGGAATTATGAAGAACAGAAATAAAAGATGTCATCAAGGAGCTGTATGATAGAGTAGATGGATTGCTAATGTGACAAGAATAAAAGATGACAGGAAGATTGCCAGAATGCTTCCCAGGACCCTCACAATATCAGGAGAACACAAAGAAAACCTCCAGGATACAGTTTGGAACCCTATGGACATGGACAAGAGTTGCCTAGGATGAGCAACCTTGGATTGGTTGCTATCTGCATCCCTGGAAGGAACTTCTGATTGAATGAGATCATGGATCTATTTGAATATTTAGCCAACAGATCCTAGAAAAGTTCTTTGATCTTGAAGATTCTGAGGGGGTAGCTAGTTCAGGACTGCTTCTGTCTTCTATAGGTCAGTGCTTATACTTTTATGACAGAATATGTGATTCCCTTATGTGCAGAGGCTCTGCAAAACTAGCATTTGTCAGTTTATGACTTCAGACCATTTTGCTCTTTCTTTTAAGTCACTTTCATCAATCTCTCCTCATGTCCTTTTTTTAAAATTTTTTTTTATTTTTTTAACATTTATTAATATACATTTTTAAGATGGTTACCTGATTCATGCTACTCCTATCCCCTTCACCCCCACCCCCCCGCACTCCCCCCACCCATGGCCGATGCGCATTTCCACTAGTTTTGTCATGTGTCCTTGATCAAGACCAATTTCCAAATGGTTGGTAGTTGCATTGGTGTGGTAGTTTCGAGTCCACACCCTCAATCACGTCCACCCCGACCCTTGCCTTCAAGCAGTTGTTTTTCTTATATGTTTCCTCTCCTGCAGTCCTTCCACTGAATGTGGGTAGCATCTTTACCATAAATCCCTCAGAATTGTCCTGGGTCATTGTATTGCTGCTGGTACAGAGGTCCATTACATTCAATTTTACCACAGTATATCAGTCTCTGTGTACAATGTTCTTCTGGCTCTGCTCCTTTCTCTCTGCATCAGTTCCCGGAGGTCTCTCCAATTCGCCTGGAACTCCTCCAGTTTATTATTCCTTTTGGCACAATAGTATTCCATCACCCGCATATACCACAGTTTGTTCAGCCA
>NC_058132.1:441138368-441154604 GCF_016433145.1 Gracilinanus agilis
GTGTATTGGCTCCTAGGTGGAAGAGTGGTAAGGGTAGGCAATGGAGGTCAAGTGACTTGCCCACGGTCACATAGCTGGGAAGTGTCTGAGGCCAGATTTGAACCCTAAGACCTTCTGTCTCTAGGCCTGACTCTCAATCCACTGAGCTACCCAGCTGCCCCTTGGTGTCTTTTCAAAGACAATAAGTTCAGCTTAGATCTACCATTGTCATAGATATGCCATCAGCATATAACTGCCAATATTTCTAGGTAATTCATGTCTGTTTTCTCAAATAGCCATTAGAAAGTACAAAGTTCCCTTAAGATACCATGGGATGTGTGCTCAAATTGATAAAAATCTTCCTTAGCAGATGAAAGCAGTCTCTTCCTCAACTCCTGGCAAAGGAATCTGATAGCACCTACTAAATAAGGCTAAGACTGAGAACCACTGGCTGCCTAGAAAGAAGTACTTTGAATTTTTGGTATGGTATAATAATCCACTTGCAGTTTTTAGTTTTAGTTTTAGTTTAATATTAATTATTTAACTAATATTAAAAATATTTTGTTTATTCCAAGTGTTTACACATATTTGTATCTTTGCATTCTTCTTGCTCTGGAGAATCACTAAGATCAAATTTCTCACTACTTCAGGATTTGAAAAGCCAGTGCTCTTAAGACATTGATTATGCTTGACTTTTTTTTTGTAGGTTTTTTAAAAGACTGAAAGGATGGTCAAATGTAAGGATGTACAAATCTCATGTACCATCTCAATGTTTTAGAGTATACTCCTAGTTTTTTGAACAGTATAGAATTGATTTTGATAATAACTGACACTCCAGTGATGGGTAGTGGATTTGCCATGGTATCCATTTTCCTGTTGACACTATGAAGTTCCTTTGGAAACTTCAAGCTCACTCTGATATATACCTGATAAAGGGAGTTTTTGTCAATTCCATCCTCCAAATCCAAGTCTTTTCAAAGGCTAAAAAGCTTTCCTCAAATGCTTCTCATCAAAAAAACTAGAATTTCCCAGTCACTTGAGATACACTGTGAAAGACAGCAGTGCCATCTATATTCTCAATATTAAAATTAGTTTTATGTGGGGTGCTATGAGCCAAGATGGTTCATAAGGAATTATTCTGGGGCCTAGGATGACCTCCTCCCTAGCCCCAATTCCTCCTTTGGAAATCAGTACTCCAACTCTGAATTTTTACCCTTTAAGGTAAAGAATCAATTTTCTGTCCTTCTAGGCTACAGTTGTAGTAAAGAAGTTTTGCTTCCCCAGATGTGTCCTGTTGGTGATGTTCCTGATTTAGGTAGTTATGACCTCTAGTCACTTGTTCCTTTATCTTTCCAAAGAGAACAGTTTTTGTTGTTTTTTTTTTCCTGTGTTCTATTTCTTGCCTGATTACCTTTGAATGTGTAGGTTCACTCTCCTATTTTACTTCCACGGCCCATATATGAGAAGATGTTTTTGCACCTCTCAAAACAAACCGTCCCAAGCTGAACTTTCTTTGCAGAGATACTATGGACAATCATTTCTTTTGATAATTGCTTCGCTTTAGCTAAGTAGGATGGTGGTACCCATGTCTCAAGATCAGTAATATGCTGGTACAGCACAGAGCTTGGTATCAGACCTCTACATGTTTGGCTGCTCAGACCCTTTGTTACTGTCTTTGTAATGTCATCCAATAAGCCTATAAGCTCAGAAGGTTTTTCTCCTTTGCACTGGAGAATTGAAAAAGTGTAATATATGCTTCTAGAGGATTTTCACTACCATGATATTGCATCTTAGGTTTTATGTGACTTGAATGCCCTACACTAAGCAAAAAGGTGTTCCTTAAAGGCTCTCCATCAATGTAATCCTCTTTTCTGACTCTGTTGCCGGTTTATGCTATAGTTTATCTAATCCAATGTGCCAGTTATATATAATTATTTTTTTTAAACCATTTTGGGGGTAGCTAGGTGGATTAATGGATTGAGAGCCAGGTCTAAAGACAGGAGTTTCTGGGTTCAAATCTGGCCTCAGAAACGTTCTAGCTGTGTGACCCTGGACAAGTCATTTAACCTCCATTGCCAAGCCCTTGCCATTCTTCTGCCTTGGAACCAATATATGGTATTGATTCTAAGATGGAAGGTCAGACTTTAAAAAAAAAGAAAAGACAGTCACTGTCCTTAAAGATAAAATCTAATGGGTGAAGACAACACACAGAAGGAGACAGGAAAGTTGGGGCAAGTGAGTACTCAGCATGTAGGCACCTAGTTCTTTGGGATGAACCAGGCAGGACAGTAGATGCAAAAAGGAGTGATCAGAAAAGTCCAGGTGGTGTTAGTCAAAGCTTGAGTTAGCAGCATGGTGATGAGATTAGAGGTGATCAACTTAATCTGGGAGAGACATTTTAGTTCCCAGGAGTTGAAACCAGTCAGGAAAACAGATGCCAAGTGGAATGTATCTAATTAATATCTAGCCAAATGCTGGTCCAGGGCTTGGTACAGAGCCTGGTACATAGTGATTAATAAATGTTTGTTGACTAAATGACTGGCTAAACCAAACTTTCCATGATTCCACGATTTTCCATGTTCCCTGTGGGGAACAGTTCCTGTATTGAGGAGATCTCAAATTTGGAGATTTGGGGGGCAGATTTTCCTTACTTTTGAAAGATTGCAAAGATATTTTTAAAGCAGCTGTTAATCAGTAAGTATAAAAGAGCTTCTCAGAGGGAAGTCTGTAGATTAATTTGATGGTATTTTTTCCTACTATCTGTACAACAGGAATTCATGAATGATTAAATGGGTAATTCATGGAACACTTCTTAAGTGGTGTGGTATTCTTAGGACTGATTTTATTAAACATTTTGTACAGCCCTCTAGGTCTTAATTAATCATAAAAAGCATTGAAAAGAAATATAATTCATTTGCTGATACTCATAGCCTCACCAAAATACTATATCAATTAATAGAATAAAGAAAAAATATTTTACATAAGCATGAAAACAACAGACTGATTATGAGAAAAATCACTATCCCTATGAGACTAAGAAAAGCACAAAATTAAAATTAAAATGAGAAGGAAGCATTGGAATAAAAACTTCAAATATTACATGGGGTAGATAGAAAGTATGAAAAGTTCTTTTAAAATTTGAAAGCAAAAGTGGAAAGTATATTCCAAAAGAACTAAAGTAATAGCCCGTTAAAGGTAGTGAAAGTAAGAGAGTCTATGGTGGAGGTGGAGGCAGGGGTGAAAATGGAATATGAAGTGGGGAAAGGATATATCAGAGGAAAATGCCAACAGAGAAAAAACAAATCAAATCATGAAGAAGGACAACAATTTAAAGCAAGATTTAAAATATCAAAAAAAAAAAAAGTTAGTGAATAACCATAAAGATATGTAACTTTGGATATCTGAAACATGAAGGTTCAAGAAAAGTGAATGAGGCAAAAATTTCTTCTAGCCAGCAGTAAGAGAATTTGGGCTAGGAATTAGCTTAAACTCAAAACTATTATTAAAATTGCAATCGCAAGAGAAAATTAACCTTTTAAAAAATTTATTCCCAAGGACAAGCCTCTACATTAATAGGTACCATCAACTTATACATGTAGCAGTAGGATAAGATAAGCCATCACATACAGTGTACAGAATTCTCAGATCCCACTTATGAAAACAGTGTTATGTGTTCTAATATTTTTACTGTCTGATATACTACTAATGCAAGACTAAATGGTTTCTCTTATTTTAGGGGATGATAGTTTAGGTTTGGATCCTATCTCTCTTGTGGGAACATAGGGTTCTTTCCAACCCTCTTTCCTCAGGAAAACTGAGGAAAAGTTGGAGTAACATTTCTCATTTCTTTAAAAGGAGCAAAAATTCTTCCTAAATTCTACGTTAAACTGCTATTGTTGACCACACAATTCAATATTAGCAGTCACCTTTATACATGGGCACATACATATGTATACAAACACATACAAAACAATTAGAATACTATCTGAATCATATAACATGGTTACTGCCAAAGTAAGAAAAATTTGAGTACTGGCTATTTTTCATTTGCTTATCTCTCCCTTTGTCTCTTTATGGAAAACATCTTCATATAATCTATCAAGGTTCACATGATTCCTGATATTGGGGAGGCTCCAGAGCTCTGAGCTTCAGTGGTTTTGACCAATGAGGTGTCCACACTAAATCTGGTACCAATATGGTGAAGCCCTGAGAGGGAGGCAGACACCAGCAGGCTGCCTAAAGAGAGTCAAACTGACTCCAGGTCAGAAATGGAACAGATCAGAGTACCTAGTGCACTCAGTACTTCAAGTGACCACTTTGCTTCCAACCTAGATGATCTAGGAAGACCAAGTTTTGAAAACAAAAGCAAAAAGCAGAAAAACCTGGTAAGGAGAAGGAAAGCAAATGTTCCTCACTGCTGTGTCATTCTGTACTCTTGTTGGTTCTTGTCTGGGTGGAGTTACTCCTCCATACACAGCAGCAACAAAACCTGCCAGATCCAGGTCACAGAAAGCCCCATGTCAGGGGGCACAGCTTTAACACCCAAATCCAGGTCCATGTTTCTATGGAACTGGCAACCTCTATTTCTCTTCCAGTGTTTTCTTTCAATGTCAAGTTCAACCATCATAGTCCTTATGCACTCTGACTTTAAAAGGTTCACCCCTTCACCCTCTGCCTTGTCCCAGAAGGGGAGGGAGGAAGCACTCCCATTGGGCTGCTGGGCAGAGAGGTGGGTGATGAGAGAGAAATGTCCTCTGGGAAGGGAGCAGCCCTTTCCAGCACATGTGCCATAGTTTCACCAACACAGGGATAGAACATCAGGCCTGGAATCAGGACCCGGGCTTAAATCTGGCCTTGGATACTTCCTCACTGTGTGACATCAGGCTAAGTTGCAATCTCAATTGCTCAGCACTCTTCTGTTTTAGACCTGATAACTGAGACAGAAGGTAAGTGTTAAAAAAAAATTGTTCACTTGTCTGAGAATTTACACCATCCTTGCCTTAAGGATGTGGACAGTGTTCATTCACTGACCAACAGAGAAGTAAAAGTTACAACTTTTCATGTTGAAGGGAATTATAATTCCAGAATATTAGAACTGGAAGGAACTTTAGCAATCACCTAATCCAACTTTTTTTTTTCATTTAAAAAAAAAAACGAACTCTCCAAAGAGAGGAATTTACCCACTGAGTTAGTTGGGCCTAGAGCATGGGTCTCGACATCTAGTTTTGTGTAATTTATATTGTATCATGCTGCTTCTAAATAAACAGACCTTTCCACCCTGCACACAGTTAAATTTGTAGCTACAGCTATTACTTATAGAGCCTATCATCGTATATGCCTCTGCCTTTTAGACTTGTCTGGAAACTATTTTGTTAATTGAAAGAGACTTGCTTTTTCTGACTGTTTGCATGCCTGTCTAATCTTCATTTATTCCTTAGTACTCCTCAATTATAGCACATTTTAAAAAGCAATGTTTAAGAATATCTATGTTATTTCTGATAGCAATTAATACCTATAGATTCCATTTTAGACTATAAATTCAATGTCAGTGTCCTGTCATATTATAATTACCTCCTACATACATATATGTAGCCTAAGAGTGTGTATAATGATGACCACTGTTTCAGCAGTGGTTGTTGGACTTCAGCAAAGGACCTAATTGGTAATCTTCCCTTGCCATACAATCTTGCTTTGCCATCCAATGGACTGTAACTATAAAATTACAAGAAACCAGGCATGATACTTGTAAAAGTACAAGTCTTCCTCAATTTAATTATGACTCCTACTACTATTTACATAGACTTAGAGCTTAGTACAGTGTTTCCTAGTCCTTAACTGTCTCTTCTGTCTTGGAACCAAAACACAATTTTGATTCTAAGACAGAAAGTAAAGTTTTAAAAAATGCTACTTGACTGATCTTCAGTCAGTCAAAAATCATTTATTAAGCTCCTATTACGTGCCAGAGACTGTGCTAAGTAATAGTGAAACAAAGAAAGGTAAAAGATCATCTCTGATCTCAAAGAGGTCAAGGTCTAAAGGGGAGACAATATATAAATCCCTACATTCAGAAAAAACTATGAATAGGATAAATTGGAAAGTATCAACAGAAAGAAAGTATTAGAATTAAGGATAGTAAGGAAAGGCTTCCTATAAAAAGTGGAATTTTAGTTGGGACTTTATGGTAGTCAGGGAGACAAAGATGAAGAGAGAATGTGCTCAGAGTCCAGAGATAGAATGTCTTGTTTGAGGGACAAGGATGCCAGTGTCACTGAATTGGAGAGTGAATTGGGGGGAGAAGGCAGGATAAGGAGAAGACTGGAAAGATGGGATGGGGTAAACTATTAAAGACTTTTAATACCAGAGGATTTTCTATTTGATTTTTATATCATAGGGTGCCAATGAAGTTTACTGAGGATGATCAGACAACTGAGTGGAGATTGGAATGGAATGGAGAAAGTCATAAAGCAAGGATATTAACCATCAGGTTATTGCAACAGTCCAGGTGATGAGAACTTGCACCTCAAAGGAAAGAAGGGGGCATATGCAAGAGATGTTATGAACTTAAAACCAATAGCCCTTGGTAATATATTGGATATAGGAAGGTAAGAGTAAGGAGTTGAGGCTAATAACTGAGTTGTGAATCTTAGTGCATGGGAAGATAGTGGTACGTTAAAAAGAAATAGGGAAGTTAGGAAAAGGGGAGTTTGGGGGAAGAGCTAATGAATTCAGTTTTGGACGGATTGCATTTAAGATGTTGGTGGAGCGTTCAGTTCAAGATGTCCAGTAAGCAGTTAGAGATGTAACCCTTAAAGTCACCAATTAGGGCTGAATTAATAGATTTGAAGAAAATAAGGTTAGGAGATTATAAATCACCAAATGAAATAGCATAAAGGGAGAAGAAGACCCAGGATAGAGCTCTATGGTTAGTGGACATGATCTAGATGAAAATTCAGCAAAGATGACTGAGAATGAACAGATAAAAAGGAGAACCAAGAGAGAACAATATCCTGAAAACCTGGAGAGAAGAAAGTATTAAGGAGAAAAGGGCGACTGATGGTATCAAAGGTTATAAAAAGGTTAAGAAAGATGAATATTGAGAAAAAGCCTTTATATTTGGCAAGTAAGAAAGCTTTAGAAATTTGAGAGGGAGCAGTTTTTACTGAACAATAGGACTGGAAGACAGACTATGAGAGTGAGAGAAGGAAGTGGAGGCACCTATTATAGACAACCTTTTAAAGGAGTTTAACCATAAAAAGAAAAAATAAATGAGTTAAGTCCATTTTTTGAGGATGGGGGAGACATGGGGAAGAGAAAGAGTGAGGATGATAGAGAGCAATCTGCTAGAGGAGATAGGATGAAATGCAATCACTTTTTCAGAGAGGGGTCTTGGCAAAAAGTACAGCCATCTCATTACATTAGACAAAAGTGAAGGTGGAGATGGTCGCAGAAGATATCTGTATGATGTGAAAAGGGGAGGGGAGGAGAGGGAGCTTTAATTGAAAACTTTTTAAGCAAAATATAAGGCAATGTTTTCAGTTGAGAGGGTGGGGGTAAGGCCACAAGAATGGATGAAAAGGTATGAAAGAGCCACTATAGTGAGTGGAATAAGAAGTTAAATTATTGGAAGTATAGAAAGATTGTTTTGTAGCCCCTTTGAGATTATGTGACATAAATTTGTGGTGGATTTAGCATTGTAGCATAATTTCATGATTTTCTCTACTTTCAGCAGCACATGTGTAGGAATAAAAGCAGTTGATGGTGGGCTGAGAATTTGCAAGGCAAGAATTGAGTATTTCAAGGTCGAGAATTTGCAGGGCAAGTTTGGCAACAGGATAAGGAGGCAAGGGACTGTGGAGTTCAACTACACTGGTTCACCAGGGGGTCAAGATGGTGAAAGGAAGAGAGGTGTAATTAGTATAGAGGTGATAGTCTGGGAAATTCAGCTGCAGAGTGTGAGACTGGAAGTCAATGGTATGGATTAAGAACTGGGTTTGAGATTCCTAGGCAGTGGGGAAAGGTAGAATAAAAATACAGATAAGATAATTTTAAAAGTTCATGAACATGGAAGTTGTCCATTTGTGGGTGATGACAAGAAGATCTTCAGCATCATAATTATTTTGTCTGCTTCTTTTTTCAAACACCCATTAATATCTCTTAAATTTGGATGCTGTCCATTTCTACTTTGGAAAATTCTCAGGAAACCAAGGTGTTGATATATATTAGGAATCATAAAGATTACCCTGAGAACCCCCCAGGGAAGACAAAAGACAATTTGGCATAAGGTGTTGTGTTAAAACAATGATATGCTCTCCATTTACTCCAGGATATAAGAAAAATGGGGCTTAATATTGAAGCATGAGAGACATATTAGAAATTAGAATTTTTTTATTTTGAGCATTAGCATTTCATCTAAGTAGTCGTTTGTTTCAAAACAGTTGTGTATTTTGAGGGTTAAAGTATACCATATACATCATACTCATCCCTTATCAATTCTGATGCTTCATCTTTCAGCAGCATTAGTGTGATGCCATGAATACTACTGTATAGGCCCATGCACATGAGTTATGAGACCCAGAGATACTAAGAATTTAATAAGATTAATACTTTTATAAGGATGGACTAGAATTATCAAGGAAGATTATGGAGTTTTCATTAGATTAAAAAATATATATTTCTGGGATGGTTTAGGTGAGATTGCTAAGAAGATATATAAGATCTTTTCCAATCATATGACCCAATGAAAAATAGAGCAATAAGAAAAATAAACTGTCATTTTACTTTTTACTTTATATAAAATAGCAAAAAATAACCTTTTCCTCTCAAAATATGTAAAGGCCAGTTTGATATTTAAAAACCCATATACTAAACAAAAGTCACAAATGTCATGAAAATTGAATTTTTTTAATTTTCAGAATTAACTTTTAAAAAATTACAATTAAGATGCATTCACCAAAATTACTCCAATTCAGTATCTAAATTATTCATTACAAAGTATAACTGAAAGGAGTTAAATCACAGGATTTAAAGCTGAAAGGTACCTCAGAGATCATCTGGTTCAACTCCCTCATTTTAAAGACAGGAAACTAAGGCCTAAAATAAAATACTTAGGTACCTCAGGGTAAAAGTGAGCTTAGAAGGGAGGGGACAGATTTTAATGCAGGCCATCTGACTGCAAATCCAGAATTCTTTCCATAATTCCACATTCCTTAGAACTCATTATCTAATACTAGATAATAAATGTGTTGACCTATAAAGGGGCCATCTTGACATTTTCACTTTTGTAGAGGAAAAGTACAATTGTAGCATAAAGGACTTTAAAAAAAAATACAAATTCTCTTTGTTGAACTTTTGAAGGTCCATAATTTACATTGAATGCCTGTTATAACATCCTAAAACAAGTATTTTTTAAAAGTACTTACACAAATTTTCTGAAATCTGTTAATTTTTTGTAAAAAATTTATTTCTAAAAGTCACAGACAAAACTTTAAAAGCGACACAGACATTAATATTTCAGGATACATGCGTGAGCAAAGAAAATTAGCATTGAGAACAAAAATGAACATAGTTAACTATTATTACAGTACTCTGAATATGAGTAGAATACCACTAGGTCAGTTAGTTTTATTTCCCTCAGAAACCTATGATACTGTGCAATGAAATAAACCAGGGTTTAAGAAAGCCACTTCATTATTTAATTTATCCTAATCAATGGGGGAGGGAGGGAAACAAGCTAAACCAAATTAAATGTTGGTCTAAATAAGATTTTTGACTGAAGTGATAATACTAAATGAATTTTATCAATTAATTTTTGAGTGCTTAAGGTGATTCCATCCGCACATAACTAATGGTATCTGAAGCAAATTAAAACACAGGGAACACCTTTAAAGGAATAAATATGGAATCACCACATTTGAAAGACATTGTTTTTTTTTAATTTCTAATTGTCGTAGGTGTATTTTATTTAATAAACATTTTTAGATAAATATGTAAAATTGAAATTTTCAGCTATCACTTGCCCACATTACTTGTTCTTGAAAGCACTAGGTATTTTTTAATACATGTCAGACACAATCTCAAAGAGTTAACCAATTTATTATATAAGACAGAGCTTTATCTTAAATATTTCCTGGTTCCCTATAATTCAGGACTATAGGAAACATTTTCATCAGGGCCAAAAAGCTTTGAGAAGCGGCATTTGCAAAAGATACTTATTTGATGGCAGGAACTGATAAAACAATATGGTTCTCTCTCAAACATAATCCTAAAGTTTCACCCTGCAAGAAAGTTACATTGTCCTTCAATCTTGCTTTACCTACAAGTAATTTTCCTTTCCAACAATCCATAAACTATTAATGGTAAGCATATAATGAATTCCTGGAAGACATACTATTATGTTTAGTGAAAACACTATTAACAGGTAAGCATGTCTTGAAGAACGTAGTTTGTAAATGAAACATTAAACAACCTTGTATGTATGCATAAAACTTACAAAATAGAAAAAGGCTATTTTTTTCCAATATAGCATCACACTAACACTATATAGTTAAGGTTGAAAGGGTTTCTGTACAAAATGTCCATCATACCCCAAGGCAGCACGGGCCTTAAATATTTCTATTTATTCTATCCAACATACTCCAACTATGGTTTCACTGATTTGTACCAGTTTTGGAAAGGCTAAAATTGAGCAAATCTGCCTTTTAAGTTTTGTGACAAAGTTAACTACTATCAGAGAAACAAACTATCATAATCATTAAAGAAATATTACCATTAAAGCCCCAGAAGCATGAGATAGTGGGCAAGGGAAAGACCCCTGAGAATACAATCTCATGATCCTTACAGGAAGATGGGATTATGCCCTTACATATACGTGTGGTAATATAGTTAGGGGTTTGTTGAAGTACAAAGTTATGATACGTAAATGAAACTCATCAAATCAATGATAATAAAAATAACCATGGAAAGAGGAGTATGACCTATTGATAGTTTGCCTTCAGAGTAAATTAATACTAAAATACAGAGAAAGGGAACAAGAATTATCAACAATCAGCTCATATACCTATCCTCATTTTTTTTAACCTGAAATTTGTACTAGATGTGTATTCCTAGTTTCTTAGATTTTAGTATCATCTTGGATGCTAAAGCAAACATAACCCAACTCCCAGTGCCTTTCTAGAATAAAAAATAAGTTTTTGTTGGGAAAGATATTTAGTTCCTTAATTGGTGCCTCATCAATGATAGCACTATGTGGAGAATTTGCTGCACTAATTTGCCATAACTATAGAAACAGGAAGAAAAAAAAAGAACCTAGTCATCTAAGTTACAAAAAAAATAACTTAAGACAGGCTAATTTTTTTTTTGAGGGGGCTAAGGAATGGAAGGGGAAGTGACTAAAACCAAATGAAATCAAAAACCAAATGAAAACCTAAACTGAGCTTCAACTAGCACCTTGAAAACATTTTCTTAGAAATTTAAGCATGGAAAGTTGGCTCCAAAAAATATAAAATCTAACACTCCTTTTCACTTTGGCCTCATTTTTCTTGCAAGCACAGCATCATATGACATATTATGATGTATTTTTCAAAGAAATCTTATTACCCTAAGTTACAAGGGACTCCACCATTGTTTTGTAACAGAAAAAAAGTTAAATTTTTATCTTGTATATGTTCAAGCAACAAATGATATATATCATTTGTTGCTTGAACATAAAAATATCATTTGTTGCTATTTTATATATATATATATGTATATAAAAAGCACTAGCCCAAGTTAGCAAGTGATTAACTTTTAAAAGCATATAATTTGGTTCTCTTGTGGTCTGGGCTTGGAATCTATAAAAGCTGTGCTATTTGCCTTACTGAGATAAGGGTCAGAAAAAGCTTATTCCTTGAACATGGTAGACCCTTCAGCAGAAATGATAATCATTTTCCCCAAAACACTTAAGCATGGTGCTGCCAGATGCCTACCTCCAAATATCTTGCCAGAATTCCTAGTTAGCTCCTATTTTATACTATCCCTTAAAACACTGAAGCACCAGAGATAAAGCTTTTTCAAGAGTCAAATAACACAAGTTTTCTTGTTCCTAGTCTATTTACCTCTTGAGGCATGTAGAAATTAAAATATGTAACAAAGTTAAATGGATAAAAATTTCCACCTACACTGGCCTGACAGCATAGGAACAGAGGATTACACCATGCAAAAGGGAACTCCAACTCAGTGCAATTAGACTTTAACTTTTTCATAGTTAATACAACAAACCAAGATTTCCATTTGCCATTAAGAGTGAAATTTATATGCAAAAAGGGTTTTGGAACCCAATGAATGCATGCATAAGGGGGTGCTTGAAACTGAAATTGTAGTTCAAAATGCAAACCAAACTTTCAAGGGTACACTTGGCCTGTGAAATTCTGATCATGTTAAGAGAGTAAAATAACTGTTACCTAATGTCTCACTATGAATCCTGGCCCGCATGAAAAAACATAGATTTGAGTCTTTTGCCGATTCTGAAGCTACAACTAAATGAGGAAATGAAGAACGGTGGGATATAGTAAAGTATAGCTTAAAATGGGATAATAAGATCCTTCACCTGTTCTGAACTAAGATTTTAGCAGAAAATCATTTTATTCTATTAGAGGGTACTAATTAGACCCTCCCCCCCAAACAAAACAAAACAAACAAAAAAAAAACCCTTTAACTATTAGCAGTATTCCTTGGCAGCAGCTTCAGTTTCTTATGCTATTTTTTCATTCTAAATATTTAAGGAACTTTTCAAGGAACAGTCATACATGGTAAAAAGCAGGGCAGAACTTTCAATGCATAAACTTTTTTAGGGGAAAACTGTCAGTTTGAAAGAAAACCATCAGGCTTTAGATATTCTAGCACGCTTTAAACTGAAGTTCTGCCTTATACCACCAGTGGCTAAATTATCAATAAGTTCTGCAGTGAGGTTGTCACTTCCGCAGCTATATACACATTGCAAAACTATTCTGTATCACATGATTTTAATGAAATAAATATAAAAATGAACCACACAATCAACACATAACTTTAATACTCCACGTCATTTGTCTTGTTCACAATGATGGTAACCTCCCTGTCAACAATCTTGTGAGTTGAGGAGCTGATTCTCATTCTCATACCCATCAGGGAGGTAAGCTCTCCTTAGCTGGTCTGACTTAGGTATGGAGCCACCATTCTTCACATGGCGAGACAGGAAAGCACGAACTGCTGGGTGATCAGCCTTCTCAAGTGGGATGTTGGCTTCCAGGCACATTTTCACAAAGTCCTGGATAACACTGACTTTCTCTGTCTGCGCAGTACTGTTGCACTGAAGAGATGCTGTTAGAGGCCTTTGTTTCTTCCTTACATTCTGTTCTTCAAACTCTGCCTTTCTTTTGGTGTGAGTCTTGGACTTGAGGTGATCACTGATGGCAGACTTGCGAACATGATTAAGTACCACGTTGCAAGAAGTGCAGAACAGTTTTCCTCCATCTTCATGCAATTCACCTCCAAATTCAGTGACACGATCCAAAGGAGTCACATATAAAGCAGTCTTGGAACGGTTTCGAGCAGGAGGAGATGTTACTACAAATCGCTCCATTCTGGTTTTCAATAAGGGTCTTTCAAAATAAGAGAAACAAATTGGTAAGAACAGGAAATTTTATCTATGATCTATAACAAAGACAGGGGGAAATTCCCTAAAACTTCTTGAAAAAAATGAGACCAAAGAAAACCATAGTATGCCCTAGAATAAGTATCTCAGGAGATACTCTATGAGTGAATTTCTTGATTTTTGAAGAAGTTAACTAAATTAGTATTACAGAGGGATGGAACAAGAACTCAAACCAATAAATATTTACCAAATTCTGTAGCAAAACTCAAATGGTTGCCAATTAGAATAGACTACACTTTAATCATATCTGAACCTATATCTCTTCATATTATTTTGTAACTTATAGCTGAAGAAAAAAATTAGAACTTCCCCCTGTATATATATGTACATATATATATATTCACACACACACACATTAAAATTAGTTACAATATTCTGAGAAGCAGAATTACAGATACCTACACAAAGTAATGTCAAATGTGGACTATTTACCTGGCTAGGAATGTATCTGAAGGTCTTACAAAGGTGCTAAGAAGTCTACAACAACAATATAAGTGGTATAAAAGACAAATTGAAGACAAATTTTAAATATCCAAAGCTGAGCTTTTAAAAAGTTATGGTTTAAAAACATAAGAATAAAATGATTATCAATCATCAAAATTTTAATAAGCTTTTGTCTATGAACCAGCTTAGTAATAACTTGCATTTACATAATATTTTCATGTTTGCAAAGTGCTTTATGTATATTATATGGCAAAACCCTACATAAAATCAATAATGTGGTGATACTATGCCTATTATACAGATGAGACAAGGGGAGTTCTATGTGTTAAATGACTTGCCTATAGTCACATAAGCTATTAAGAGTTAAATTTAATGTAGTTCTCTACTGTCTAGGAGCTCTATCCACTAAACCATGCCACCTCTTGGTTTCTTTCAGCAGGTAACTGGCTCTAAAATGACAGTCATTAATTCTCAGTCCTTTACTAAACCATCTCTGGGCAAAGATTTTGAATTAACTTTCAGTGACCATATTATTTTCTATCTGGAAAGTTACACAAATAAATACAAAGAAAGTATCTGTGATTTCACCAATATGTGGAATTCCTGATGTGAAAACTCCCTTCTCCTACACATGGAAACACCTCTAGGATTTGTCAATACCAATTCCTGGATAGTTGCCTAAAGCACACAGAAGAGAAATTACTTGCTCAGAGATTTTAGTGAATTCAAACCCAATACTCTATCCACTATTTCTCTCTTTCTCTCTAAATGGTTATAGTTAAAGGTAAATCCAGTAAGTCTCAAAACTTAAAATATCCTTCATTTGGAGCAGAAATTCTGAAGTCTGTAAGCTTGTCTTTTCAAAATATTTTGACAATTACACTTCAATATAACTGGTTTCCTCTAAAATTCAACATTATTTTATACAAAGTATTATTCTAAGATGGGGCCACAAACCTCATCAGATTGCCAAAGGCATCCATGACACACACACCCAAAAGTTAAGAATCCTTCACTTAGAACCTTAAATGATTTTAAGTAATCCACTCAATCTCAGATCTACATGGTAAAAAAAAAATTTTTATGACAGTCAATCATACAACTGTACAAGTGACCTGGCTTGTTACTTACTTACTACATATCCAACCATCCGCTAATTGGAATTTATAAAGGTGAAGAACAAGATTTTTCCTCGGTTGTTGTGAGGATAAAATGAGTTAATATTTACAAAGTGCTTTGCAAACCTTAAAGCATTAAATAAATGCTAGCTGTATTATTTAAATGAAAGACGTTTTAAAAATTTAAAATAATATTAAGAAATAACCATCCCATATGGAGAATCTGAAAATACAAAATTCTAAACATTACTAAATGCAAAATAAACCAGCAAAAAAACCCTAGCAAATGCTATTTTCAAGTTTAAATGTTTACCAAGTTAGTTTCCAGTTTTGTTGCCTCGACACTTAGCAGTGAAGGGTTCCCAATCTGAGAAAACAGAGATGTCAAATTCGGGCACCCTCTGCCTGTTCCAAACAGAGTTGCCTCCAAATCAGTTTCTCAACAAGTGGTGGTAGAGAAATGGTTTCTGGGCTTGCACCCTATTTTCGCTGGCGTACCTGGCAGTCATTCCCTTACTAGAGCAAAAGAAATATGGAAGGGGGGAGGGGAAGGGAAAGAGGAAGGAAGTGGGAGTGAAAGAGAAGTGCAAAAGTGTCAACAACAGCCACCAAACAGGTGGCTCTGAAACCCATCCCCCAGGGCAACAGCCCTCAGACCAGACCCCAAAAGCGCGCCCCCCACCCTCTCCTAAGCATACCCAATCCCTGCTCTGGTTACCCTATCCGGACTTCCCCATCTCTCCTCGCCCCTCCCTTACTCAGTTCTCAAGCCGAGTGTCCCGGAAAGGAGGAGTTGGGCATCCCCTCGGGAATCGGGATTCCCACCCTAGACCGGAGGAGCGCTCCCGCCGGCGCCTCCACTTCCCCGCTCCGCAGGAGGGGGAAGGGAGCGGGGAGGATGGGCTGGGGGCGGGGGGGGGAAGCTTCCTCCCGGCCCCTCCCCCCGACCCCTCGAGCCCAGACACCCCACCACCGAGAAGCCGACAGTTCCGGGTGGGGTGGGGGGAGTCGGCGGGGAGTCGGCGT
>NC_058132.1:441164564-441262933 GCF_016433145.1 Gracilinanus agilis
GGGGGGGGGAAAAGAGGGGAGGGAATTAGAGGAGGAGGAGTAGGTTAGCAGCGGCAGCGACGGCTTCGCTAGGGCTGGTACGCGCTGGGCTGCGAGAGCCTCATGGCGGAGGAAGAGAGCGACCAGGAGGCCGAGCGCCTCGGGGAAGAGCTCGAGGCGATCGTGGAGTCCCCTCCGGGCTCCGTCGCATTCGGAGCCGGGGTCGGGGGCGATGGGGAAGGCAGCTGTGGCTCTGGAAGCAGCAGCAGCAGCAGGATCAGCAGCCGGGATTATTGCCGCCGCTTCTGTCAGGTGAGAAGCTGCCTTGGGCCGCCCTGCTGGCCTGGGAGGGATTTGGAAGGGAGCGCTTCCCCTTTGACCTCCCTCGGCAGCTCCGCATTTTCTCCTCCTTCACCCTCCCTGAGTCCATAGGGGTGCCTATGGCGCACGCTCCTCCCTGCGCCCCTGGGGGAGGGGGTGGGGAACAGAGGCTGCGGGCACCGGCGGGGGGCGGGGCTGCCGTGACCCTGGCACTATAAGGGTGCAGAAGGGGTGAGGGGTCAGATGGGAGGTAGGAGGTGTCACTCCCTGGCCTGGTGGTCTTCTCTTCGACTTTCACGTAATATCCCTCTCTATCCCTCGCCCAATTCTCATTCCCCTGTTCCCAGAGTAGCTCCTGAGGTTCAAGTCATGCCTGCTTAAGGTTACCTCTTTTCTGATGTTAACCATTCAGTTTCTCTCTCCTGCTTCCTCCTTGTCTTCCCTCACACTCGTACCCATTCCCTCCCTAAGTTACGCGTCCGCGTTGCCCCCTCTTTCCACCTTGTTCTCCACTATTTCGGGGTGGGTGACATGTCAACTCTCTACTGCCCCCTCTCCTGTCATCTCTTCCCCTCTCCCGCAGCCTGGGTCTCCTGTCATCCCCTCCCTGACACCCAACTGGGGCTACTTCTTCTTTTGCCCAGGCCCTGAACCACAGTGGCTCCGTGTTTTGTTTTGAGTTTTCCTTTCTTCCTATGGGAAATTGACTCCCTCCCACCTTATTTCCTATTGACCTCCCCCTACATAGCACCTTTCTCTATATTAGGAAAGTCGTTCTTCTTTAACCATTGCTCCTGTTACAACCATACTTCTTTTAAATTGCAGTCATGATAGTGAAATAGCGTAGCGGCAGTGTCAGAAAACTCTTTTCCCCTTTTCAGTCAGCAGTCACTGTGTTTCAGTGTAGGCTTAAGTCTTTGGATTTAAGCAAAATGTTCCTTCTCCAAAAGTACTTACCTAGAGGAAAATTTAAGAGGTATGCTTTCACTAACATATACATAAAAATTTAGTTTTCATTCCCACACAGTCCCCAAAGAGAGCCTACTTCTGACTTCTTTTTTCCCATAGTTTTGCAAGAGATTGAGGTTTTAGGGGAAAATCCTATTTTACGAAGATTTTTAATACCATTTTTTTTCCTTTTTGTTTTGCATTTTGTCTTTGTGACAAATAGGGAGAAAGGTAATGGGAAACTGACTTAAGTAAATTTTACTAGCATTTGAATGTGTTGGGATGTTGAAAAAGGATACAGGCTAGGGTTGATATCTTCTTGAAGTTCTGCAAGCTGTTTATTCATTGATTTTTTTTTAGAATAAGTAGCTTGTGGGTGGTAGTCGTTTTGGCAGGAAGGTTGGCCCCACTGTTGATTGACACTGGAAGCAAAAGTTCTGTGTAGTGACTTTCTTGAAATGCACGTCGTAGTACTCCAAAGTAGACCTAATAGTTCACTATCTTTAGTGCTATTTCACTATTGTTAACTATCTAGAAATCATCTAACTGGGATGGAACTATGGTTTGTAGATGTTTTAATTGACAGTTTGTGAGAAGATTTATGTTACAAATGATCTTTTACTTTGACTACTTGACTTCAAAGAAACTTGTTGGATACATTTGAAACTCATTGTTTACTGTTAACCTGGTTCTGTAGTTTTTTTGTTTTTGTAGGTTTTTTTTTGTTTTTACGGTTTTCTCATCATGTAATAAAGGAGTAACATTTAGTTTTTACATATTATTAAAAATTTGTCTTTGCAACTTTGACCTTTTATATTAATACAGAATCTGATCTAGGAAGTAGAGGGTCCCCATTTTTCCAATACTTATAAATTTTGTTTCTTGTGGTGTTCTAGAAAATAAATAGGTTAACTGTTTAGTGAAAGGTTAGTAAATATGAACAAAAAGAAACAAAAAAGGATCTGTTCTGTTCTGTGTTGTAAAATGGCAACACATTAGGACATCTACATGCTTTACAATATTAGAAAGTTTTATTACAAACTGACTTGCTATTTTTGTAAAATGCTAAAACTTCATTTTTTAAAGCTTTCTACAGGAGCTATGCCTGCAAACCTTTTTTTAAGATGGCTTAAAACATAAAGGTTCTTAACCTGAGATCCTCCAACTTTTATTATTATTTTCATTTCTTTTTCAGTATAATTGGTTCCTTTTGTAATAATATTTATTTTAAAACTTTTTTGGGAAAGAGAGTATAAGTACATAGCATCTACAATGTGCTAAACACTTTTACACCTGTTGCCTCATTTGATCCTCACACCAACCCCTGAGACTATTGTTATTTTTATGTAGAGAATGACTTGACACATGATTTTATGTATATGACCAGATTTTAAATGAAGTCTGCTATTTACTGTGTCTACACTGTTTCTATAAACTTTACCATTGCCGAATTTCATCCTGTAGTAAACAAATTTTAATGTAGTCAGCTTAAATTTCTTAGTTGGTTTTTAAAACAGGTGATGCAATTTCTATTTGGTCTGAGTAAGGGTACAGTGAATTATATAATCTAAAACAGTAGTTCAAAATGCAGGTTTACTTTTTAAATTATTTTACTTAAGCTAACGGTTAATTAAGCTAGTTCTCATTTGCTAAGCAGACTGAGTTATCTTTGAATAATCTATAAAATAGGTAATATGCATGTAGAGAATTAATTTAAAAATTATTCTTGTACAGGTATGGCTTTGCAGAGCTGAAAGAGTAGAAAGAATTTCAAGTAAACTTTCTTTGAGAGGAGTGGTAATGTTGAATTAAAATTTAGGTATTTAGAAATGTTGATACAGAACAGGGGCTTTTGTCTGATGAATTCTATAGATCCTTTCTAAGAATAAGGTTTTTTAAAGTATTTTCTTTTCCCAATTATATACAATAACAATTTTTAACAACCTACATTTCCTGAAACTATAAGCTCCAAATTGTCTTCCTCTCTCCCTTCCTTCCTGTTCCTGGAGATAGTAAGCAATTTGATCTGGGTTTTGCATGTATTATCATGCAAAACAGAAGATTAATATTTTTAAATGCATAAAATAAAATACATAGGAATATAAAGGAAACCAGTTATATTGAAAATATAGCTATCAAAAATGCTAAGGTATCAGGTTAACTTCTGATTAAAATACCAAAGTTGGCCTTGTACCTCTTTCCTTAAGACATAGTAAAACTTACTATACACAATAACATTGCACTAAAAAGTACTTGGTGAAATAATTCTCTTTAACAATTATAACATTCTCTAATACTTTTCAAAGTAAAGCACCCCTAGTGTTCTGAAACTTTCTAGATGGGACAGAATTGGGATGATAGATAAACATAATTTTATGACAATAATGTTGAACGAAAGCGGTGTGAAATGGATGAACTGCCAGTGTGCAATCACAGCATCATGAATCCTCCTTTGATACTCCATACCTGCCAGTCTTTGAAATTTGCTTCAATGTCAGAATGGAGACTAGAACTACAGAATTAGAATGAATTCTGATGAATGCAGAAAGAACAGGGGGATATTGTGTGTGTGTGTGTGTGTGTGTGTGTGTGTAAGTAAAGTTGATGGGAGTGCCCTTGAATTTTTGGATGAAGTTTGATAACTTTACATTATAACTCTTTGGAAGAACAAAATTGGCAATTCAATTAATATGATTTAATTGGGGAGTGCTAGTTTAACAACTGACTGGGGGCGGGGTGGAGTATAAATACAGCATACTTAATTTTTACTGCTTTCTTAAGTCTAAATAATAATAGTTTAAAAACAAAACAATAAGTCAAGCCTTGATTCATAGCATTTGCTGTTTTCTGAGGTATAAATACACACAATGAAAATATAACAGTCAATTGGACACTGTTTCAGTTGACTCCATCTCTCTCATATTAAAGTGATATATTTTTTTGACTTGCTTGTGTGATTCAGTGGTTATAGCCTAGAGTAAGAAAGAACTTCTTAAGGAAAAACACAATTCTTTGCTGAGAGACCCTGGGCAAGTCACTTAATCTCTGTCTTCTTCAATATCTTCATCTGTAATATGGGAGTAATAATAGCACTCACCTCCTAGAGTTATTTGGATAAAACAAAATAATGCAATCAATCCTCAACTTCTCTGGAGTAATATTTTTCTTAGAAAGTGGCTCAAAAGTCAAAAACAAAGGTTGAAACTTTGAACCTATTGTAAATAGAGGGTTAGATTCTTGCTACCACCAAAAACTAATCTTTTGCTAGAGATTCTGAAAACATAATTTTATGCATAGTTTACAAAAAACATTCATTCTGATAACATTCAACTTTAAAATATCTCAGAAAGCAATTGGTAACATGCAACACATTTTTTTCTCACTATTCTCTGGAATTTGGTGATCTTTTGTGCCAACAGTTCAGTTAAAGAACATTGATTTCAGACAGTAATCACTTTTCATAACATGAAATCTACAGTACCATAAAAACTTTACTCCTTTTTTGCTGATAGAACAAATTTTAAATTATTTAACACAAGATTTGCAGCTAACTGCAGACAGGTGCAAGGCATGAAGTTTAACACCTTTTTTTTTTGCTAAGCTACATTACTGACTTTGAGGCAAACAGTGAAAATTGCAATGAATGCATGGAGAGGTCTTTACAATAGAGTAAATAAAATGGGAAAGTACTAGTAGTATATCAGCCACACCACAAACTTGTATGCATTGCACCTCTCATTTTTTTCTCTACTTCATATATCCTGGAATGTGCTCAGTTGCCAACTCAAAAGTGAAAATGAGGTTACTAATAAATCATGTGAATGTTCAAAGTTGTGAAAGTTAAGCAGGAATTTTGAGGATTGATTGTAAAGTGCTTTGCAAACCTTAAAATACTATATAAATACTAGATATTTTTGTTATTGTATATAATCTGAGTAGTTATTCTAAACTCTAGAGGTTGTAATCTTTTACCTAAACTTAATTACCATAATGAATCAGTTGACATTGTATTATAAACTCTAAAAGCAAAGATAGTCTAGTTTTGCCCCAAACCTTTTTTATCCTGCCCCTATAGCTAGCAAAGTGTATTTTTATAGGTGTTTAATAATTATTTGGTTTATAAATTTAACATTTATTAAAATAGACTTTCTAATCATTTCTTCCAAAAAATTGCAGCATAATAGCAACTTTTAGTTTCTTATTGCTTGTTAAATAAAGTATGTTATCATAAGAAGTGGGTAGTATTTTAATCAATAAATAAATTTTAGTAGAAATATAAGTACTTAAAGGATGCCTTTCTAAGGTGAAATGGAAAGCTTCATTGTTCCCTATGAAACATTAGCATCAAATGTTGGAAAATCTGAAGATGCTGAATCACTTAACATTTATAGATGTAACTATTTGGATATTCATAGGAGTCTTATAACACCTGTATTTATATCTTCATCAAGAAAGGTAAAATTAACTAAGGCAGTGATGGTGAACCTTTTAGAGTCAGAGTGCTGTGCTGGCCCCCCCTCCACCCCAAAGACAGCATGCTGTACCACCCCACCCCCCCAGTTGAGTACTGGGTATACCCTGCCCCCACCCTTACTCCACACAGGGGAGGGAGGAAGCACTCCCATTGGGCTGCTGGGCAGAAGGGATGGTGAAGTGAGGAATATCCCCAGCAAGTATAGAGAGGGAGCTCTACTGCCTGTGAGCCACTCACCTTACCCCCTGTGCACTCCCATTCGGCTGCTAGGTAATGGGAAAAATGTCATCAGATGTAGTGGAAATGGAGAGGGGAGCAGCTCCACTTGAGTACCTCTGCCTTTCTAGTAATGAACTCTGGGGTAGTGAGGGAGGCTGCGTGTCCACAGAGTGTACTCTATGTACCATCTTTGGCAACTGTGTCATGGGCTTGCCATCACTGAACTAAGGTCTCCCTCCCCTTTCCCTCTCCACACACACACACACAAACTCTATAATATGGGCTGTACTTTATTATTGTACATTTGCTTTATACTTAAGGAGATAGTCAGTAGACTTCAGGATTGATTTGCATAAATCAAACTAGGATACATAGAATTGAAGTAAAAATAAAATCCAGAATACTAGATGATGTTAAAAAAAGTAAAGAACTTTCTATTTATTTTACATTTGACTTCCAGATAATCACTATATTTCTTACATAGTTTGGTGTACTACTTTTTATTCTATGTTCCATATCCTTGGGTACTTAAGAAACAGCATAATCTTCATTTTTCTTAATCTGAGAGGATTAAATAAAATGGGCAGATTATGAATTGAAAACTAGTTTTTCATATTCTGTCTGTACATATATTCAACAATATTTTAAAAATATGACTAAATAACCAAAAATATACATTCTATTTCAGTAAATGTCCCAAAGAGTAACAGTAATGAGCCATAAACTCCAGTGAATTTGTTTTACTACTGTTGACTTGCTGGTGAGCACCTGAAGACATGCAACAATCTTATACTATCCCATAGTAAAGTTTGCTGGGGACTAATTTTTTGACATTACATTTACATAATGTTTAATTAAATTTTTTTCAATTTCTGTTACAGTATGTTGTATTATGAGCATCAGATGAGATGATATACACAAAGCATTTTGCAAGCCTTAAAGCACTATATTTTTTTTTGGTTCTACTTGGGTGTGTGAGTATTTTCCCATGCTGTTTGTTCTCAATTCTTTATATTCATCATTTCTTATAGTGTGGTGATAGTAGATAATTACTATATTATAGTATTATTTATAATGTATATCATATATGATTATTATGAATGTGCCGCAATGTATTTAGCCATTGCCAGGTTGTTGGACATGTATTTTATTTCTATCATTTCGCTACCACAAAATTTCTGCTGTGAAGATTTTGGATTGTGGTATGTATAAGACCTTTCTGTGTTTGATCTCCTTGGATAATGTGCCAAGCAATAGTATCTTTGAGTAAAAGGGGCTGGGAATTTTAGGGACTATTTCTTTTGTAGCTAAATAGACAGGAAACTTTGGGTTCAAATCTTGCCTCTGATACCTAATAGCCATGGAACCCCGAGCAAATCACTTCACTTCTTAATGTTCAAGGCATCTTTTTAGATATTAGTGGCAGAGAAGATGCTGATTGGTAGGGGGAGATTACTGATACCAGTGAAATGACAGGTCCAGTTTCTTTCCCTAATTTAAATTGTCTTCCAGAGTGTTTGGGTCAGTCAATTCATAGTTCTACCAAGTGTATTAATATAGTTCTTGCAGCCCTCCTATATTTTTATTTCCATTTTTTATTATATTTGTCAGTTTGCTATGGGTGAGGTCAAATCTCAATTAATTTTTTTTAATTCCATTAGTAATTTGTAGTAATCTTTCATTTGTTCAGTCTGCAGTTTTTTGTTTGTTTGTTTACCTATATTTTAGCAAAGTGTTTGACAAACTCTTTTTTGCCCTTCTTAAAGGCAAGAAGGAAAGATATTTGCTAAATAGTAGTAGAACCAGGTGGATCTAGAATACCCAATGAATGGTCATTAGTGGTTTACTGTCAACTTGGAAGTCTTGTGGAATATCCTAAGGATCTGTGCATGGCCCTATGGTTTTCTTGGCAAAGATATAGGAGTGATTTGCCATTTCCTTCACTAGGTTATTTTACCAAGAAGGAACCTGAGGCAAACAGGGTTAAGTGACTTGCCCAGAGTCACACAGTTAGTGTCTGATGTGAACCCAGGAAAATGAATATTCCTGACTCCAGCCCCTGCTGTATCCATTATACTACCTAGCTGCTGAAGATAATACCATATGATTATTAGCTAAAGGGCCTGGGAGTATTTAGCTTGGAATAGAGTATGTTTAGGGAGGAGGGAAGATTGAGAGGAAGTGTGGATTAACACTATCTGGAGTATTAGAAGGGCTTATCATATGGATGATGGACAGGATTTGTTCTTCTTGGCCCCAGAGGAGCCCCAGCAAAAGTGGAAGAGAAAGATGGAAGTTGCAAAAGTAACCTGATGTGAAGAAAAATACCCTAGCAATTGTAGCTGACCAAACATAGAATGGATTGCCTTTAGAAGTATGGGATTTTCCATCAAAAGAGCCCTTGGGGCAAGCCACTTAGCTCAATGGATTGACTTCCAGGCTTAGAAATGGGAGATCTTGGATTCAGATATGACTTTAGACCAGTGATGGACAAACTACAACCTGTGGGCCAGATGTGACCCCCTGAAATGTTCTATCCAGCCATTTGACATTATTCCTAATCTGATGAATACAATGAGTAGGATATAATACAATGAAACTTCGAAAGAGTAGCCTTAGAAACAGACAGATGAATATTTCCTTTCCTTTGGCCCCCTCTTTAAAAAGTTTGGCCATTACTGTTTTAGACTCCCTAGCTGTGTGACTCTAGACAAGTCACTTATTTAACTCTAATTGCCTAGCCTTTGGAAGTGATACTTAGTATTGGAGTTGTATTGAGAGAGAGAGAGAGAGAGAGAGAGAGAGAGAGAGAGAGAGAGAGAGAGAGAATTTTCCTTTTTTATATCTTGTTTGTTCTAAAGCACTTATTAAATATGCATTGTGCTAAGCACTGGGAATTCAGAGACTTGTTTCTTTTCCCTCTGGGAGCATACATTTTAATTATACTAAAAAGTGTCATTTTTTCTCCCTTTTATCCTGCCTTAGAATTACCAAAGCAGTCATTGTACCCTATAAAATTTACAACATATTTTTGATGATTCTGTGTCTTATGACAATTTTATAACCTTAAATAGAAGCAGCATAATATAGTGAATATAAAGCAGATCTTGGATCTAGGAAGACCTTGATTCAAGTTCTGCCTCTAATACATATTGGCTGTGTGACCCCTGGACAAGTCATTTAACCTCTTCCTTAGATAACTTTCTAAGGCTAAATTGCTGAGGAATTTTCTCACCTTGGAATTCTCCTTAGGATGAAATGATAGGCCATGTTCCTAAACCCTAATCCTAAATTTGTGTCCCAAAGATCTTAGTGCAGTTTTAAAGTATTAAAGCACAAAACTCCACTAAAATTTTTGGGATAGCCAGTATAATGTAAGAGAAAAGTGTTGGGAAAAAACTCTTACCATGCTGGAATTACCATATATGCTAGAAATCGATTTTTAAAAAGAGGAATTCAGCCTTTCTATAAGCTTTCTATTCGTTATAGAATATAACTTCCTTTACTTCTATCAAATATGTTCTTTCAATTTACCTTCTTAGTTCAGCAAATGTTTATTAAGTGCCTATTATGGAGAGTGTACTTGTTAGGAACTAGGAATATAAAGGTAAAACAAGACAGTTCCTGCCTTCCCAGACCTTACACTTGAATGAGGAGGGTAATGCAAATTATTAATATAGAAATCCAAATGGAGTATGAAATTTTTGCACAGTAAAGTTTCATATAAGAGAGAATACCTAGCTGGGCTTGGAAATTTTCAATCTCTTTCTTGGTAGACTCTTAATAAAACTTACTTTTTTTAAAAAAATAAGTATTTATTTCACCATGTCCACATGCAAATCTTAGAATAGGTTTCTTTAGAATTTTGTGGAGAGCACTTTTTATCATTCAAATTACTTGGTTAAAGAAAGTTCAGAATATTTAAAAATCATAGAATGTTAAAACAGGAATAAAATGTCAGGGGTGATCTAAGCCTCTGTGTCCAGGAGAAGTAAAATAACTAATAAGTAAACATTTTTCTAGAACTGGAAGGGACCTTAGTGATCTCTCCTTCAGGCCATGCCTCTTATTTTGTAGATGAGGGAATTAAAGCTCAGAGATAAAGGAAAGTGTAATTTCACACAAGTAGCAAGTGGCAGAAGAGTATTAAATATTAGTCTGGAGAAGGAAATGGCAAAGCTCTCCATTATCTTTGCCAAGAAAACCTAATATTGGGTCAGGAAGAGTGAGACACAATTGAAAAATGACAGAACAACAGTCTAGTTTTTCCTTCTACTTGTCTTAATTGTTTCTTATTTTTAAATTTTTGTTTTCCTCTTCTCCCACCTAATTGGAGGGTATTCCTGAAATTTCTTCTTTTTCTTTATGCTCTATCACCCCCAAACTCCAGTGAACTTGTCCTGCTAATAGAAGACATCTATATTCAGACCATCTTCCTTGATCTCCAGTTTTTCATCTTTATTTCCTTTTTGGATATTGCCACCTGGGTGTCCCATTGGTATCTTAAACTTGAAATGTCCTAAACTGTCATCTTTCCCCAAAACCCACCAGTTTCTGTTGGTAGTATCACCACCTTCCTACTGTAACCAAATGTAAATCTATCATCTTTGACTTATCCTTTTCCTTCTACAACCAAGTTTTGTTAGTTCTGCCTCTACAGAATGTTTAAGATACATTCTTTGTCTACTCAACCCTACTACAGACCTAGTTCAGAACTTTGTCACCTCTCATCTAGACTATTTTAATCGCTTTTTGTCTGGTCTTCATATACTTTCAATCTCTATTCTTTCTAAATGAGAACAATTTGTTCCAAAAGTCATGAAGTCTGTTGGTCAGCCATTAGAGACATCAAGGCCATTCACTGCATCCTGGGCTGCTGCCAGTCATCCTGACTTTATCTTGCCACTGGACTTTGATAACCCTGGAAAGAGGTTGAAGCTGACCACTTTGTGCTGTTTTGCCTTACTTAAATCCAGTCCATGTGCAAAATAAAGACATTATCTCATATCATTGGTCCTCTTTGAAAACAAAGTACAAAGAGCAAACATCATCTTAGATATTTTCACTGATTCCCTTGTTTCCTATAGAATAAAATACAACGTATTTAACTTTCCATTTAAGGCCTTCCATAATCTGCCTCTAACCCATTTTTCCAACTTTTTTTTCCTTCATATACTTTTCAATCCA
Source organism: Gracilinanus agilis (assembly GCF_016433145.1). Classification (NCBI taxonomy): domain Eukaryota; kingdom Metazoa; phylum Chordata; class Mammalia; order Didelphimorphia; family Didelphidae; genus Gracilinanus; species Gracilinanus agilis. The sequence goes on from NC_058132.1 coordinate 441,175,693, forward strand.
TTTAAACTTATTCCTACTTATTTTTTAATTTTGCCTTGACATTTCTATTACCAATTCTCTGGAATGCACTCCTCTTTCCTATAGAAAATTCTTCCTTTAGGGACCAGCCACTTGGATTGCCTTAGCCCTATCTTCCTCCTGCCTTCTTTGAATTGTCCTAGAGTTTTTTGTCTCTCATCTTTGTCACATTCTACCTTGTATTATATTTGTGTATCAATTTTTTAACCTTCGTATCTATATTCACCATCTCCCTCTGCCCCCAAGACAGTATCATATGTAAAAGGCCCTTAAATCTTTGTCAAATAACATCTTAAAAGATTTGGTAGAGGTTCATCTTAAATAATCCCTTGTTGCATCTTAAATAAACATTTAGATTGTGAACTTTAACAGTAGTAAAAATAGTAGTGAATAATGGCATCAGTTTTTATTGCACATAAAAGCAAACCACTATTGTACAGCAGTTGTGGATTCTTAAGTCTTTTTCCTTTTTTTTTTTGACAAAAATTTGCCAGTTACATCTTAGCAGTTACAAAACACAAGCAAATTTAGTTTAAATTAAATTTGGGCAAGCTGATACTTTAAAAATAAACTTGTAAAGTGTTAGAAAAAATAAAATATCATTAATAACTTTTAACTTTTATACCAGTATGGAAAGGCAAGGATATTGGGGCATTTTAAGATGCTGAATGAGTCCATTAATCTTTTTAGTTAATTTAATAATGTGACAAAAATATTCTCAGCAAGGTATGCAACATTTTAAAGATTAAAATTAAGAACATGTATCTATGAGACATGCTATTCTTAAAAGTTGATAAATTATGTGTTGTATCTCCATGCTATAATTGAAGGAGTTAATTTTTAATGGCCTGTGATGAAATCTAGTAGAAGCTTATATATTTTTTAAAAAGCATAAGTAGAATTTAGTCATAAAAAGTTTGATTTCATTTATACCTTATAAATGATACTCTATCCTGCACTTTGAAAACTAATGCTGGAAAATATTTTCTAGAATTTACATATGACTGGAATTGGAGCCAACATGGCAGAATAGTGAAGCATTCAGCCAAGGCTCTTCCAAATTTTCCTACATATTGAATTCTGGAGTAGCAGAACCAACAAAAGTTCAGATGAAACAATTTCCCTTCCGAAGACAACTTAGAAGAGATTGATAAGAAAGATCTGTCTCACTAGGACAGTGGACAGATGTGGAGCACAGCACAGGGCAAATTGGTGGAGCCATAGACATGGAGGTGGCTGCATTGGTGCCAGTGGCAGCAGCATCAGGAGCTCTCAGCTGTCAGTTAAGTTTTGCAAGGTTTTGCAAGAAACCATGCCTGTGGGTACAGTTTGCAGTTGGACATTTGGAATCTTGGGAGATTCCTGATGCCATCCTGGGGCATGAGACCAATTGTCGGTTGGGCTGTGCCCTTTAAAGGGAGGCAGAGACTGGACCTGAGAGACTCATTTTGGAGCTAAGGATCCAGGGTGGAGGGAGGAGAAATGTGGGTTTAGATAACTTAGGTAACCCAACAATCTCTTAGGAAACAAAATATATTTCAACCAACTAATTATTCTTCTGGCCCAGGGCTTATTAGCCCTGGGTCAGCAGTCGAGCATCTATTCATCAATTTATCTTCAATCAAGCTACCATCTAATTTGTCTATAGGCAAGCAGTGTCCACCAAAGCAGGCCAGTTTGACCAGTGGCCTGCCTGAGCCAGTGGGCCTGGTTAGTTCAGCTATCAATATTCTGAAGCTGTTAGATATAATACTTAAAACTAGGATCAAACTTCATTTAGGGATTCCTAATAATCCTCTTTTTTTCTGTCAGTTTCCCTTGTTGTTTTTGATTAACACCATTAAAAGTTTTGTTTATAAAAGTCAATCCAGCTACTGACCTTTTGTTGGTTGACCTGGCAACAGGTCAGCCTCAAGGAAGTTCTAGATCAAGTTTAAGGGTCAGAGGAGGATCCAGTCTTATTCTGTAAAGTTGAGCCTAACTATCATCAGTAATATCATTAGTCAGATGCGTTATTGAATTATTCTTATTCTGATTTTATTGATTTAGTTTTCATTAATTGAAACAGCAATTGGTGCCAGGAGGCTAGTCTTCCTGAAGAAACACACTGTGATTGGTTGAGGGGATTCTACAGGAAGTTTGATTGTGTTATCTGATTTCCTGTTTATACCTAAGGAAGGTTTAAAGCTCCTTTTTCATCTGGGGCTTTCTGCTTTACCCTTTTCTTAACAATTATATCTTTACAATCAAGTCCCTCTACAATCACATCAGTTTTTGGCATAGCCAGCGTAGTTTGAACCATCTTCTATAGGACAACACCAAAATGGAAATTCTGAGGTTGATTTTCATCTTCCTTAGTAGTTCTATAATGTTTTACACAGTATGAGCAAGTGCATTCAGACTTTGGTTTATTATTATTCCATAATATTTACTGGGTTTGATGGAATTATATGATAACTATAAATGGCTTGCTATAACCATGGCAGAAATAATATCATACCTGCCTATAGTAGGGGCAATGATAGTGGTACTCTGTCATGGAATTTCGGCAATTAGAAAGATCATAATCTTTCTTCAAAGAACTCCTATTAATATCCAGCAGATTATTTTGGCCTTAAATGAACGTATTAATGAACTAGTTGAAATTAATAGAAAGCTGACAGAGGGTCAAGCTCTAGATGCAAAAACAATCATGCAGCTGGAGATAATTAATAGTCAACAAAAGGAACCAACTAAAGAAAATCCAGATAAAGCCAAGGAAGGGAGCAGTGATGTGGCTGGGAACAATGAAAAAGGGGCTGAAGCTGCAGTAACTATACTATCTGTTTGTGACAGGATGGTTTATCAAAATGACACTGGGATTTTGCATGTGTGAAGGGGTACAAACCTTTTACAGGAAATGATTTAGAGATTCTCAGGAGGAGATTTCCCCAAGTTCCAAATTGATCCACACAAAAATATAAAAGAATTAAAAAAGAGCATGCAAACTTTATAATCCATCATTCAAAGACATGGAATTTCTTTTGACAGAATTTTATTCTCCAAGTGAAAAAGATAAATTTATCTCTGGGACCAGGACAAATCCCAACTTTACTTTGTGGGCAACTGAATACAGAGACTTGGAGCTTAGTTCTCCAGCAAATATGAACTATCTGCTCCGTTGTCAGGACAATTTGATAGAAGCGATGAGGTTACATGGATGAGGGTGAGGGAGTCAGACAACTGGTCAAAAACAGATCACAAGGGGTCCTTTGCTCTCACTGGGTTCAAGACAAGTTTCATTGCCACAGTCCCAGGGCGAAAAGGAATGAGACCACTTGTTTCTTCAGGAGAACAGACTAATCATAGTCCCAGGGCTAGGAGGAATGAATGCTAACACTAGTGGCTACAGGAGAGTAAGATCCTTTCCTGGCTAAAGACCAGAGCATGGTCCAGGAAAACAGTGACCACACTTCTCCTTAGAGTCATACTACCTTAGAAGCACTGAAAAGCTATAGACCTTCAGAGCTATCTCTAAAAATAGCAAGAAAGGCATGAAGCTTGAGACATTTCCTCCTCAATCCCAGGTAGCAGAACCCAACTTTAACATAAAAAAAGATTGGAAAAGAAAAAGATTGGAAAAAAATTAGAAAATAACATCAAAAAAGAAACTGGTTATAACATAAGTTAATGTGGTAACAGGGAAAATCAAAGCAAAAACTCAGAAGATGATGATGTCAGAGCAGCTACAAGCAAACTCAAAGAAAAATGTGAATTGGATTCACAAGAAGAATTCTTGGAAGAACTCAAAAAAGATATTTTTAATCATATGGGAGGGGAACAGCTAGGTGGTTCAGTGGATAGAGACCCTAAAGACAAGAGGTCCTGGGTTCAGATGTGGCCTTAAATACTTCCTACCTGTGTGACCCTAGGTAAGTAAGTCACTTAAACCAGTTGTCTAACCCTTACCATTCTTCTGCCTTGGAACCAATACTTAGTATTCATTCTAAGATAGAAAGTATGAGAGTTTTTGTCGTTGTTTTTAATCAAATAAGGAAGGCAGAAGAAAAATTAGGAAAAGAAGTAAGAGTGATGTACAAAAATTATGAAAAAAAAAGAGTCAAATAGTTTGGTAAAAGAGGCACAAAAAATAACAAGGAAAATAACCTCTTAAAAAATAAATTGGCCAACAGATAAAAAAAACAATGAAGAAAAGAATGTTTTAAAAAATGAATTGACCAAATGGAAAAAAGTACAAAACTTCACTGGGGGAAAGGAACTCCTTAAGAAATAGAATTGGCCAAATGGAAAAAAGCTACTAAAAGCCCATTGAAAAAATAATTTCTTAAAAATTAGAATTGGGCAAGTGGAAGCTAATGGCTCCATGAGATATACCCCAAAATAAAATTCAAAGAATGAAAAAATAGAAGAAAATGTGAAGTGTCTCATTGGAAAAATGTCTGACCTAGAAAATAGATCAAGGAGAGATCTTTTCAGAATTTTTGGACTCCCTGAAAGCCATCATAAAAAAAAAAAAGAGCCTAGACATAATTCAAGGAAAACTGCCCTGCTATCCTAGGAACAGAAAGTAAAAGAGAAATTAAAAGAATCCACCCAACACCTCCTAAAAGAAATCCCAAAATAAAAACTTCCAGGAATATTATAGCCACATTCCAGAGCTCCCAGGTGAAGGAGAAAATTTTGTAATCAGCCAGAAAGAAATAATTCAAATACTTTGGAATCATAATCAAATACGATTTGGAGGCAGCTAGGTGGCTCAATGGATTGAGAACCAGACCTACAGATGGAAGATCCTGGGGTTCAAATTTGGTCTCAGACATGTACTAGCTGTATGACACTGGACAAGACACTTAGCCCCCATTGCCTTACTGTTCTTCTGCTTCGAAACCAATACATAGTATTGATTCTAAGGTGGGAGGCAAGGGTTTTAAAAAAAATTTAATTGAACAGTAAGTAACTTCATTAAAGAAAATAACAACAATGAGGTAGCATACCAAATTGTAGAGAATACAGCCAAAGCAGTACTTAGGGGAAAATTTATATTTCTAAGTGCTTACATTAATAAAATAGAGAAAAAGATCAATGAATTGGGCATATAATTGAAAGCACTAGAAAAAGAACAACATAAAATCCCCAATTAAACACCAAATTGGAAATCCTGAGAATGAAATAAGAAATTAATAAAATTGAAAATAGGAAAACCATCTACTAATGACTGGTTTGGGGGGAGGTTGAGTGGAATAGATAAACCATTGATTAATTTGATTTTTTTAAAAACGATCAGATTATCAGTATCAAAAATGAAAAGAGTGAATATACCACCAGTGATAATGAAATTAAAGTAGTTCTTCCTAATGATATGCCAATAAATATGAATCTTAAGTGAAATGAACAAATATTTACACAAAATAAAATTCCCACATCAATAGAAAAGAAAATAGAATGCTTAAATAACACTATATTAGAAAAAGAAATTGAACAAACCATCAGTGAGCTGCCTAAGAAAAAGTCCCTAGGACAAGTGAGTTCTACCAAATAGTTAAAGAACAATTAACTGCATTACTCTATAAACGTTTTGGAAAAATAGACAAAGAGGAGTCCTATGCCAAATTCCTTTTACAACACAAAAAAATCAGGAAGAGCAAAAACAGAGAAAGAAAACTATGGACCAATTTCCTTAATGAATATTGATGCAGTATTTTTAAGCAAAATAGTAACAAGGAGATTATAGCAATATATCACAAGGATCATAGGATTTGTGGGATTTGTACCGGGGATTTATACCAGGAATGCCGGGTTCGTTCAGTATTGAGAAAACTATCAACTTAATATCAATAACAAAACCTACAGAAATCATGATTGTCTCAATAGATGCAGAAAAAGCTTTTGATAAAATAAAACATCCATTTGTACTAAAAACACTAGGAAAAAACAAAGCTTTTTTTAAACTCTTACCTTTTATAAGGCAGAAGAGTAGTAAGGACTAGGTAATGAGGGTTAAGTGACTTGCCCAGGATCACATAAATGGGAAGGGTCTGAGGCTAGATTTGAACCTAGGACCTCCCATCTCTGGGGCTGGCTCTCAATACATTGAGCCACCCAGCAAAGTTTTTATTCTTAAGGAGATATGACTCACAAACATTAAAGAATAAAAGAGTATCTTTATGAAGCTTATAAATAAAATACTTCATTAAACAATTACGTATGACTCATTAATTCAAATTCTGGTAATATCAGAGTTATTCAAATTATTTCTTTAAAATTTCTCTAAATTTAATAAAATATTTTAATAACAATATCTGATATTTGTATGTTTACATAAAGTTTACAAAGTGCAGTGGTCACTCACCTGTTGGCAGGAGTTACATTCCAGAGACTTCCGCAATAGGTGAAAATCCGCAAAGTAGAGGCATTTATTATTATGGGCACAGTGCGGGAGAGCAAACACACCAGTGTTTCAGTCACCAAGTCAATTAGTGCCCAGGATACAAAACACAATGCTGTGGTTAGTCGCCTTTCATTCCATTAGCCAATAGTGTCCTGTTTAAAATCTCACATTGGCAAGCTTCTGCAAGCAGTAGTAGGGTACAGGATTTCCATTGTGTACAGTATGGTATTCATCCACAAAATTCCATGATGTAATGAAAATGCCATGTAATAGAATTAGATTTGTATTTTTTAAACCCATGATACAGTGAAACTGCAATAAGTGAACCGCGATATAGTGAGGGACGACTGTACAAATATATTACCTTTTCTGTATTTGACAACAACTCTGGGATAGGTACTCCTCATTCTATAGATCAGTGATTCCCAAAGTGGGCGCCACCGCTCCCTGGTGAGTGCTGCAATGATCCAGGGGGGCAGGTACATTTATCTTTTGTATTAATTGCTATTAAAATTTTTTAAAAATTTAATTTCCAGGGGGCTAAGTAATATTTTTTCTGAAAGGGGGGTGGTAGGCCAAAAAAGTTTGGGAACCGCTGCTATAGATGATACCAGAGACTTGGGAGAAATTGTAATTTGCCTAAAGTCAAAAGCCCTGAATCCAAGTCCTTTTTTCTTTATATCACATTGTCTACTTTCCATAGAATAAATTAAACACACTTTCTTTTACAGGTTGCATTTCTAAAAAAATCTACACTGTTGAAATTAAAATTAACTTCATTGTTGCTCATCTTTCATTTTGAAGAGGGCCTGGTTTTGACTTGTTAGTCTAGTGGACTTAAATGGGGCAGCTACAAAAAGTTGTCAGTCTTATTCTTCCAGAGTTTTCTAAGTCCAGTGGCAGAACAAAAATCAGGACTATGGTAATAGCCCAAGATGCATTTTCAGTGTTTAAGCGAGCACTAAAGCACCTGTTTAAGCCACCTTCATAGCCATTGGAACAGATTATTCTCATTATTTCCCATTTCTTTGGGGGGAAAATGGATTTGAGGCAAATCCATTACCTTCAACCTGTCTCAGCAGATGGTTTTATTGGGATTTGTAGCCACAGCCCATGTTGCAGCTTCTTGGAGTCACAGATGAGATCTGGGTGACAAGTGGATGCCAAAGGTGTATAAGTAGCCTTGAAAAGAACCAGACAGGCTTTCACACCAGACGTGCTAGTCTATGCTGAATATCTCAACTTCATTGTAGGATTGTAACTATTGCAAATATAGCACATCTACTTTGTTCCTCATAATTCTCAGTTTTTAACATGTAATGCGGAATTTTTTAATACTGATATAAAGGTACCCCTTCCACATTGCAGGGGTTAGGGGCTTGGTGACCCCACAATCTGGAAAATCTGTGGGGAAAATTTTGGCTCTCCTTTCATACCAGAGAAGTTGGATTTTTTTTTCTTTTTCTTTTTCTTTTTTGAGATATTTACAATTCCTTATTGTAAAATTTAGGTTAAGTATTTGGTCATAGGCTATATAGTTTCCAAACTTTTTCTGTCGTCTGTTGGCCTTTGTGTGTTTTCTGTGGCTTTTAAAGAATTTCCAGAAAATTCCCATTTAAATTTTTTGTGCTGACCTGCAGTATATTGAAACCATGTTGAAGAAAGTAATGATGTGGAAGAGATAGATACCTGTATGTGTTTATATACTCATATATTTAGTCAACGCAGAAACATATAGTAGGCAGAGGGTTAGTTTTGGAGTCAGACATTTGTTCATATCTTGCCACTGAAATACTATGTGACTAAGTTACTTAATTTTTAGTGCTAATTAATTCTAAGACAATAAATTACTCATGAGTTGTCTTTATGCTGCAGTTCTTGACGTGTGGAAATACCAGCCTTTATTTACTTATTTTAATATCTGAGAACTTCATATCATAATAATTTAGAATCATAGAATTTAATCATAGTGAGACTAAAAAAAGAGGTATTTACGCTGATTCATATTGTATCTCTCCCAAGATGTTATTCAGACACTGCTTGAAGACTAGCAGCAGTGGGGAAATTCACTATCACCTGAGGTTTATTTCACTTTTGGAAAGCTATCATTATTAGGAAAGTTGCTTATCTCAACCTGAAATCTTTGCAACTTCCATTCATTGCTCCTTATTTTGCTCTTCGAGACCAAGCAAATCAAATATATCTCTTCCACGTGACAAGCCTTCATATACCTTAAGTCTTATCTTCAGGTAAAAAACATTGCTGGTTCCTTCAACTGATCCTTCTATTGTTTGACTTTAAATTTCCTCCCCATCCTAGTCACTCTCCTCTTGACCTTACTTTTAGCATTTTTACTAATATATTGTCTTAAGATGAGTACCCATGGCATAAGAGGTTCCTGTTTAAAGGCCCAGGTCACAAAGGCCAACTGACAAGACAGGGAAAAGAGGAATCTAAATCAGAACTGTTTTTAGAGATTCAGCTAGCAAAATTTAGGGGACCAGCCAAAACAAAGAAAATTGAGCCAAGTGAGAGAGGGGAAAAAAAAGATGTGTGTGAAGCGGTTAGAACATGGAGACCTTCAGAGGAAGCATGATGTGGCTTTCTGGTACGTTTGGTCTAGGTTAGCAGTCTCACAAAAGAAGAGTATAAATAATTTGTATCCTCCCCTAGACCCACCCCTTCTTCTTACACTATTTTCTTTTAAACCAGTGGTTTGCTTTGAGCTGGTATCCCTTATCACCTCCCTTGATTGACTTCCCTTTCTGCCCCCTCCCTTGTTATTCCCCTCTTTTTGTTTTTTAAAGGCCTAATGAATTCCCTCCCCCTTCTTCTCCCTCCCTTTTTTGACCTCCCCACTCCCCTGCTCCCTTTGCTTTGTCCCTTCTGACTTTCTCAGTAGGGTTAGATAGAGTTTTTTATCAGAATGATAATAAAGCTACTCTTCCCTCTCCGGGTTGATTACACTGAGAGTAAGTTTTGATTATTCCCTCTTAATGCTTTCTTACTCTCCTTCTTATAATAGTATTTATCCCCTCCCCTTCCCATGCCCTCTTTGTGTGTAATAGAATATCCTATTTTTCTTATTTACTCAGATTTTTCTTGGTGACCCCTACTATTCCCCCCCTCTTTCCCACCCCCCATGTCATCTTAGACCATTTAGTATCCTATCCTCTCCCTATGAATTATTTTTCTGGTTGCTATAATAGTGAATATTATAATAGTGAATAGAGTTCACTACAGAGAATTATACATAGAATTTCTTCACATAGTAATACAGATAATTGGATCTTATTTAAGCCTTTAAAGAGTCAAAGTTAAAAAATTATAAGTTTTCTTTCTTTTCCCTCTGTTATTTACCTTTTCATGTTTCTCTTGATATTTGTGGTTGAGTGTCAAACTTTCCATTTAGTCCTGGTCTCTTTTGTGCAAAAACTTGGAATTCTTCAATTTTGTTGAATGCCCATACTTTCCCCTGAAAGTATATAGTCAGTTTCGCTGGGTAGTTGATTAGTGGCTGAAGGCCCAGCTCTCTTGCCTTTCTGAATATTGTATTCCAAGCCTTGTGGTCTTTTAGCGTTGAGGCTGCCAGATCCTGTGTGATCCTTATTGGTGCTCCTTGATATTTGAATTGTCTCTTTCTGGCTTCTTGTAAGATATTTTCTTTAACTTGAAAGCTCTTCAATTTCGCTATTATATTTCTGGGTGTTGACTTTTCTGGGTCCAGTGTAGAGGGTGTTCTATGGATCCTTTCAATGTCTATATTGCCCTCTTGTTGTAGAACTTCAGGGCCATTTTTGCTGAATAATTTCTTTAAGTTTGGAGTCCAAGTTTCTATTAATTTCTGCCTTTTCTGGAAGACCAATGATTCTCAAGTTGTCTCTTCTAGACCGATTTTCTTGGTCTGTCACTCTCTCATTGAGATATTTCATGTTTCCTTCTATTTTATCAGTCTTTTGACTTTGTTTTATTTGTTCTTGTTGTCTTGAGAGATCATTGTGTTCTAATTTTTCAATTCTAGCCTTTAAGGACTGGTTTTCGGCTATAATCTTTTGGTTTTCGGCTATGATCTTTTGGTTTTCCTTTTCAATCTGGTCATTTCTGGTATTCAATTTGCTTATCAGTTCATTTGATTTCTGAGCCTCACTTTCCAATTGTAAAATTCTGCCTTTTAAGCTGTTATTTTCTTGCCAGATCTCTTCCATCTTCTTCAACATCTCATTTTTGAACTCTTCAATGGCTTGTGACCAGCTTTCATTTTTTTGATAGGGTTTGGATATGATAACTTGTTTGTCCTCCTCTTTTGTCTGGATTTTCTCTGTGTAAAAGTTGTCGAGTGGTCCAGAGTTTTTCTTGATAATCTTTTTCTTCTCCTGGAGTTCTCCGCTTGCCATTGTTAGCCCCACCCCTTTTCAGCTTTGTCTTCATACTCAGGGTCTGCCTGTGCTTTCTAAGCTCCCGGGGGCTCCAATCTCCTTGTCCTCGGGGTCAGGCCTCCTGGTAGACCCTGGTCTGCCCCTCTGCCCGAGGCTCTTTCAGCAGTCTCAGGGGCTGCTTCTACAGACGCGCTCCTGTCTGCTCCGGGTCCTCACTTGAGGTCCAAGCCTGGGCTGGAGGTCTTTATTCAAGCCTAGTTCACTGCCTTCACCCTCCCCCCCCACCCCCAGACTCTTGGGGAAAGTCCCTGCTTTATAGATCTTTATTCTCCTTTAGGGCACTGTCTTGACCCACCAGAAGCTAGGGAAAGTCCGTGGCCTGGATATCTTTATTCACGCCTGGGGCCACGCCTTCTCCCATGCAGAGGCTTGGGAAAGTCCCTGTGTTAGAGATCTTTGTCCCCACCCCCCCCACCCCCCCACCCCGCAGACGCTGGGGAAAGTCTGGGGAAAGTCGGTGCGGGGCCCCTAGCCACTTGGGGTCCCTCGTCTTGCAGCACACAGGTACAAGCCCTGGGGCTGCTAGTGATTTACTGGTTGCCCCAGTCCTGTTTTCACTCTTGTGCATTGGCCTTGGAGCTGTGCGAGGTGTGGGGGGTGGGAGAGGGGCTTCTTCCTCTTGCGTTTTAGTGAGAGCTGTTTCACCCCTTTATAGCGTGGAGATGCCCCGATTCTGCGTACCTTCAATGCTGCGCCCTGTTGTGGGGTTCCTTCGTTCATCTGGGTTTGTTTTTATTTCCCCTTGAGGAGTCCTGTATGCTTCGGTTAGGAGAAATCGAGCAGCTGCTCCTTACTCTGCCGCCATCTTAACCGGAAGTCCAAACTCTTCTCCTGAGAATGATGTTTTAAAAGACTGGTTTAAACCCAGATTCACACTTTAAATATCTTGGGTATCAAAAGCAAACTCAAGATCTAAGAAGCACCAATGACTAACCAACTCCATGGTGATTGAACTAAAGTGGTCTGAATCAAAATTAAGGCCAGGATTGTAGAAATTTTGCCAAGAGGGATCAGATGAAAGTAGATAAATGCTGAGAACTAGGATTAACCGTAAGATCTTTCAAATTTATGACCATGAAATGCATTACATTTCTTTACTTTGAATATTACCTTACTTCTCTATGTTCTTCCGTGACATTTCATAATAAATCTACCTTTAGAAACCATTAAGGAGGTGTATTGATTTTGAAAATTAAGGGATGGGAGGGCAGCTGGGTAGCTCAGTGGATTAAGAGTCAGGCCCAGAGACAGGAGGTCCTGGGTTCAAATCTAACCTCAGACACTTTGTAAGGGGGGAAAAGGGGTTTTTTAGGTTCAGTATATTAAAAGATGGTCGCCAGAGGATTTGAACTATTATCAATCCTCAATTAAGAATAATCTCAAGTCAAAATTGACTTTTATGGAAGTTTATTTACAATTAAGAAAAGAGAGGAAATAAGGAAATAAGAATCTAACCCAGTAGGTAATTTACTAGGATCCTCTAATTAATCCAGGTAGATCTAATTAACCCTTAGCAGAGAGTCAGAGGGCCAGAGACCTGGAGGTGAATGAAGAAAAACTTCATTCACAGAGTCTATTAAAAGAAGTTTCTTAAGAGAAGTTCAGGAAGATTCAGTCTTTAACCTCACCACGTGGAATTCAAAAGAAGATATTTAAAGTAGTCTCACCAAGGTCTCAGCATTCCAGCCAACACTCTTCCACAAACCAGAAGAGGTCCTTCACCAGACACCCTCCTCATCCAAAGACCCTCTCACTCACTAAACTCCCTCTTTTTAAAGGGGTCACTTAAGCGTTATTTCCTGTGCCTTCCCCTAGCTTGAGTGTCCAATCACAATAGATGCTTCTCATAGTACACCTAGGGGGCAGTCAGTCGATTCTGATTTGTCACCCACTCTAACAACTGTGGATTATGGACTTCCCAAAATTTGAAGGTGTTCTCACCTTTGGTGATTAAATCTAAAGGTGGGCCGTGTAGATTTAATCTAATTATCACAACTTCCTAGCTGTGTGACCCTGGGCAAGTCACTTAACCCCCATTGCCTAGCCCTTACCACTCTTCTGCCTTAGAACCAATACCTAGTATTGATTCCAAGACAGAAGGTGTGGGCTCAAAACAAACAAACAAAATAAAAAATAAGGGAAAGGATGGAGGTGGGGAGAGGGGGGGAATAGGTGAATGTGTGTGTATTATAGACTTTATTTAGGAGTCTGGCAATTTTTAAAGGTTTGATTTAATTAGTGGAATCTGGAGGATATTTACACATAGTAGATGCTTAATTTTGAATAAATGAATGAGTCTTGCTCTGGAAAACGAGCCCTGGAGCTTTGGAAACTTTAGAATGTAAGGAAGGTAATTTCCAAAGACCCAAAGCGGGCACCAGTGAGCCTAGTGTGTAGGGAGGGTAGGAGAAGGTAAGGAGAAGTAATTTGGAGGTTTCTGTATACAGGAGACTGGTTGCAGCCTATGTATGTCAAATGGTTCCATTGTTAGAACAATTAGAAGTTAGTGTAACGAGAATGGGACAGCTAGAATATGGATCCATTGGTGACAGGCTTGAAGTCAGGAAGAATTTTCCTAAATTAAAATTGAGCCTCAAACTTTTATTAGCTGTGTGGCCCTGGACAAGTCACTTAATCCTGTTTATCTTAGTTTCCTCATCTCTAAAATGAACTGGAGAAGGAAATGGCAAACCACTCTAAAGAAAGCCCTAAATAGAGTCATAAAGAATCAAACATGTCCGGAAATGACTTGAACAGCAACAAAACAGAACAGACACAGGAGAAAATTAACAAATACTAACTAAAAAAGTATGTATATATATATGTTGTGAGTTCAGATTAATGTTGCGTGTTCTTTATTAACATCTGTAGTAGCTATGTTTTCAGAATTGTACTATGAGAGTAATAACACTAAAGTCTAGGGCTGCTATAAGGACAATTTTTTCAGCAGTCTGTGAAAGCTTTAATACCTACCATAATTATCAGTTATTGCTTGATTTATCAAAGAAAGGATCAAGTAAATTCATCTTGTTCCCTTTAGTAAGTCAAGAGTACTTGAGAAGAATTGTGATTTCATAGTTTATGGTTAACTTTTCTTCAACATAGACAGCAACATCTTACCCTCTCTTATCCTCATATCACCTTGGTAAATGGTCTCAGGGTTTCTCTGAGTAAAAAATCTAGTAATCAACTAATGATGCATCTCTTAAGTTCTCAGATATAATATTCCTTAGATAATAGTCAGTTGTTTATATCTGAAAACTTTTCAGATTGGTGCAACTTAACAGAGTATGTAACTACTATAGCTTTGGAGATCTCAGATTACATAAATGGAAGGATTCAAGGAGTATGTAAATACAGTTTAGAACTTCATTTTTAAAAATTATACTTTAAAAATTGGTGCTTGAAAGGTTAAACTTTCAATTATTTGGAAGTCAAACTTACTTGTAATGCAGTTCTTCTAAACTAAATTAAGAGATGAAGTTATATGTTATTGCTTTTGACAGGATATAAAATTTATAGTGCCAAGAGCAAGTACAATACGAAATTTAGAGAAGTTACAAATTAGTTTCTGAAGTATTTAGACTTTGAGAGGTTTGTCAGGGTCTAGTGCTGGAACTAAAAGGAGTTCTGAAGAATCAGACTGTTCAGTGATAAAGACAGGGGAGGCCATTTGACATTTCAAAGAAACCATCCCAAAGAGAAAGCCATATAGATTAATATTGGAAATATCCAAGGAAGCATGGAATGGAGATGAATAGAGACAACAAGGTAAGAGCTATGTATATTGAGAGCCGGGCCTAGAAATGGGAGAACCTGGGTTCAAATTAGGCCTTAGATACTTCTAGCTGTGTGACCATGGGTAAGTCACTTAACCACCCTTGCCTAGCCCTTACCATTCTTCTACCTTAGAACCAATACATTGTTGATTCTAAGATGGAAGATAAGGCTTAAAAAAAAAAAACACAAAAAAACAAAGTAAGAATACTAGACCAGCATACAGTGAATTAGCATCTTCCAAGTAGAACTAGAATGTAAACAGTAGTCTTCAGTTCATGGAAGTAGGAGGGAATCCATGTGAGAGATTGTTACCAATACTTCAAACATGGTTATAAATATAAAAAAACATGAATATTTTAATATCCAAAGAACTGAAAAAAGGAGAGTGTATGAAATTGAACTTCTATTATGCAGTTTTTATTTTTAAAGCAAATTATTAAGTTTAGGATAATAATAATGAAATTCTTCTGTCTGTATCTTCCAAATTTCTTTTTCTTTTCTTCATTGCATAAATCATTCCATTGAATTCATGTCACTCATTATTGGTTCATCTTCCTGGATTTTTCTGATTCTGTCCCTTTTGTTGTTTCTTATAATGCAATAATATTCTGTTGCATTTTTATATTATAGTTTGTTTTACCATTCTACATTTTCTGAATTTTGTTTTCAGTTCTGTGCTATTACAAAAGTTACCTGTGTTATTGTACACATGAATCCTTTTCCTATTTCATGCCTGATAGTTGAATCACTGAGTAAAAAGGTATCTACAGTGACTTTGGGGGTGTAATTCCAATTGATTCCTTGAATGGCTGTTGTACCAATTCACAGCTGTCCCAGCAGTGGGCCTGTATTGCCATACCCCTTTCAGTAGTGAACTTTTTCATTTTTTTTAGTCATTTTTGTCACTGAGTGTGAGGTAAAACCTCAAGATTGTCTTAATTTGCATTTTTCTTTTTAGTGATTTGGAGCAGTTTTCATAAAGTGCCATTTACTTCTTGGGAAATAGGTCTCAGCATTATAAATTTGTATCAATTCCCTATGTATCATCAGTCAGCAAGTATTTATTAAGTACCTACTACTATGTGCTAGGAACTGTGCAAAGCAATAGGTATACACAGTAAGGAAAAAAAAACAAAAAACATTTCTTCACCTCACATAGTGTAAGAAATAAAATAGGTATAAAAGGATAGATTTTTAAAATATCAGGATTTTAAAAGATTTATTAATAGCCATTAGAAAAATGAAGCTATGTGCCTTACTAAGAGTCATTTTGAAAAACCTGCCATTACCTCCACCACTATGGTGCTTCAGCCAGGAAAGAGAGCATGCCCTTCCAGGCACTTCCTTTTTATTCTTTTCTCTACTTTATTACACTTCCTGTCTATGTGATTACGCAAGAGGAATCATGGGAAATGTAGTTTGAAAGAGTCCTAAATGTCCACAGGAAGTTTAGATCAGGGACCTCAAAATTAGTTCAAGGATCCCCAAATTTCCAATACCACAATAGTCTAATGGGGGACAATACAGCATGCTAACAAACATAATCAAACAACATATGGATATCCCTTCCACATTATGGAGATAAGGGACACAGTGTCTCCATAATCTGGAAAATCCATATAATTTTTTTTTTTGACCCTCACTTTGTACCAGAGGAAAAGTCTGATTTTTTTTTTTTTTTTTTTTTTTTTTTTTTTTACGGAGTGTTTACAATACAGTAACATATTGTAAAATTTGGGTTACATATTTGGTCAGGGCTATATAATTTAAAATTCTTTTCTGTTTTGTGTGCAGCTTCAGCAAAACTCCCCCCAAATTCCTATTTGATTTCTTATGCTGACGCACACAATATATCAAAATTGAGGTTACGATGGGGAATGTCACCATGGTGAAGGGATACCTGTATAGGAAACTTGAAAATAATGGAAGACTTTAGAAGTACAGGGGATTGGTAAAGGCTTCTTGTGCAAAGGCAGGATTTTAGCTGAGACTTGGGAGGAGAGTAGAGTTGAAGATAGAGGGCATTCTAAGCTTGGAATAGCCAGTGAAAATGCCTGGAGAAGGAGATATAGAGCTTCATCTTCAAGGAAGAGCAAAGAGGCTAGTGTTGCTGGATTTCAGAGTACATGGAGAGAGGTATAAAGTATAAGAAGACTAGAAAGGTGAAGGCTATAGATAGATTATAAAGGGCTTTTAACTCAAAACACAGGATTTTGTATTTGATCCTGGAGGCATTAGGGAGCCACTGGAGTTTATTTAATTGGGGTAGGGGGGGTGCATTTTATGGATTTCATTGGGGAGAGACTTGAGGAAGACAGACTCACTGGCTGGCAGGCTGTTGTAGTACTATTATGAAATGATGAGGGCATGCACTAGGTAGTATCAGGAGAGAAGGATATGTATTTGAGAAATGTTTCAAAAGTGAAATCAGAAGATCTTGGGAACAGATTAATTATGGGGTATAGGAGAAGACATAAGAGTCAAGTATGAAATCTAGGTTGAGAGCCTGAGAGATTAGCAGGGTGGTGTTAGCCTCTTCAATAATAGGAAAGTTAGGTGTGGGTGAAGGTTTAAGGGGAAAGATAGTGAATCCAATTCTGGATCTATTGAGTTTAAGATGTCTTCTAGACATCCAAATCAAGATATCTGAAAGGCAGTTGGGAGATGTGAAGAGATTGGGGCAGGAAAAGTAGATTTGAGAATCATCAATATAGAGATGATAACTAAATCTGTGGAAACTGATAAGATCATCAAATGAAATAGCATAGATAGAGAAGAGAAGGCACAGGACAGATCCCTGTGTGATGGATACCCATGGTCAGTGGTGGTCCTGGGTGAGTATCCAGGAAAAGAGACTGAGAAAGAGTAGAGGAAAACCAAAGAGTAGTGTCCTGAAAACCTATGGAAAAATCATTGGAAATTATTGGTAACTTTGGAGAGAACAATTTGGGTGGAAAGATGAGGTTGGAAACCAGATTAAGAAGAGAGTATGAGGAGAGGAAGTAGACAGAGGCAGCTATTGTATATAGCCTTTTCAAAGAATTTGGCCACAACAGTAAATGAGATATAGGATAATAGTGAGGATAGAAGGATTAAGTGAAGGTTTTTCAGATTGAAGGAGATGTAGAAATGTAGAAATGTTATAAGCATTATGGGAGGAGCCAGTAGAGAGACTGAGAATAAGTGTTAAAGTGGGAATGATGGGCAAATGGGGAAGGGAGCAGTCTATTAGAAGAGATGAGAAAGAATGAGATTGCTTGTATAAGTGGAAGAATGCACCTTGGTGAGTAAGGAATAAGGATACCCCTTTCTGTGAGATAAATTTTTTAAATTTAAATATTTTATTTTTTTAGAAAAATTTTCCTTGGTTACATGATTCATATTCTTAATTTCCCCTTCACCCCCCCCCCATTCTCCCCCCAATAGCCAACACACATTTCCACTAGTTTTAACATGTGTCATCAATCAAGGCTTATTTACATATTATTGTTAGTTGCATTGGTGTGGTCATTTCCAGTCTACATCCCCAATCATGTCCCCATCAACCCATGTGTTCAAGCAGTTGTTTTTCTTCTGTGTTTCCACTCCTGTAGTTCTCCCTCTGAATGTGGGTAGCGTTCTTTCTTATAAGTCCCTCAGAATTGTCCTGGGTCATTGCTTTGCTGCTAGTACAGAACATTTGATTTTACCAGTGTATCAGTCTCTGTGTACAATGTTCTTCTGGCTCTGCTCCTTTGACTCTGCATCAATTCCTGGAGGTCTTTCCAGTTCACATGGAATTCCTCCAGTTTATTATTCCTTTGAGCACAGTAGTATTCCAAGTGAGATAGATTTGTGAAGGAGATAGCAACAGATTTGCATTCTGAATGATATGAGAAAGAGAAGTAAAAGCTCACAATGAGAGGCCTCAAATTTTTCCGTGAAATACAAGACAAGGTTCTTAATTCAGAGAGTGTGAGGTGGGGGAGGTTTGGGAAGTTTGAGGAGGGATAAAAAGTTTTGGAAGAGCTGCCAGGGAGAGTGGGATAGAGAGTTATATAATGATTGCCTAGTAGGAGTGAGGGCCCAGTTGAGGTTGTATTTATTGTGGACCCAATCATTAGTTGATAGGAGTTGTCCAAGGCAGGGTCAGTGATGGGATAAAGGAGGCATGCAACTCAAGGACAATGAAGAATTGATTTAGCTCATCATTAGAGTCAAATTGGGCAAAAGAGAAGAATTTAGTTAGTGCAGGGGGTAATGATTTGGGAGAGAACTAAGGGGTCAAGATTTGGAGGTCTTGGTGTAGATAGATATATCTTTATGACAGAAAGGTTCCTTTTCCTCAGTGAATAATTTCCCTTCTAATTCTTGCTTAATTGATTTTGTTAAAAGCTTTTCAACTTTTTGGTAATCAAAATTTCCTTTTGTGATTATGTCATTTAAATAAAAAATTTCTCCCAAATGATAGTTGTGAAAGGTATACCTTTCCCTTCTCTTCTGATTTATTATAAGACTTAATAGTTAATGTATCTGTGTGGAGATCACACATGTTGTGAGATCATTGGTCTAAACCTAATTTTTGTCTAAAAGTCTTCCAATTTTCCCAGCAGAATTAAAAAAAAAATATTCTTTTATAAAGTATAGAGCATCCATGTCCCAGTAATTAATGTTCTTGAGTTTATGGTGCCATGTTTGATTGCTTCTGGGTCTTGTTTACCTAATCTGTTCCTTTGATCAAAAAAAAAAAAAACTTAACCAGTGCCAGATAATTATTAATTCATAGTATAGTTTGATATCTGAACCTTCATTTCATTCTCACTGGTTTGTTTTTTTTTCATTATTTTCTTTGAAACTGTTGATCTGCTGTTCTTCCACATGAATGTTGTGTGTATGCGTGTGTTTCTATAAAGTTGGTAGTTTTATCTAGATTAGTTTAGGCAGTATTGTCATTATTACTATATTTAGTATCACACAACCATGAGCAATCAATATCCCTCCAATTATTAGTCTTCCTTAATTTTGCATCAGTGATTGATTAGTAATTGTAATAATGTTTGTCATAGCGTAGATACTTAATAAATTGATTGTTGATTGATTTTCATAGTCTCTTTTTTCCTGCATCTGTGTGGTAGAGTGGATAGAGGGCTGGACTTGGAGTCAGAATAATCCGAGTTCAAATTCAGCATCTGGTACTTACTAGTTGTATGATTCTGAGTATGTCACTTAACCTCTGAATGCCTCAGTTTCTTCATCTGTTCAAAGGAGATAATAATAATGACTATATTCCAGGTTTGTTTTGAGGTATTTGTAATGTTAGCGATTATCCTTATTACTCTTCTGCTTTATATCTCTCTGATTTAGGTTTTAGGATTATAATTGTTTTACCATAGATTTTTAGCTTGCTTTCTCTATTTTTGCAGGTAGTTTATGTAGTATTGTTCTTTGAATGTTTGATAGAATTTGCCTATATCTATTTAAGTTGAGAAGTTTTTTCTCAACCATTAGGGTAGAAATATCTTCTTATATTAATTCTTTAGACTTGTATGTGCTCTTTACAACATTCTTTTTTTTTGTGATTGCTTATACTATTATGGTTATTGCTTGGGTTCCTCCCCCCCCCCCGTATAAAAATATTTGTATTTCCTGTTTCTTTTTCTGTCAATCTTGGCATTACTTTACTAATGAACTAAACATTTATTTATTATGTTATCAGTTTTGTTGGGATCATAACATGGTAAAGTAGATTCTAATAATTTCTTTGCTTTTTGCCTTCATGTATAAATTTGCCTTTTTTTGAAATTTGTTTTTTCTCTTGATCAATTTGTCTTAGTTTTTTTTTGGGGGGGGGACATTTTAATTTTATATATTCTCAATTTTCTTGGATTTCAAAATTCTTATTTTTATAGTTAGGGTTTAATGATTTTGTTTCTTTTATCATTATTAATTTTTTTTTATTTCATGCCCAATTTATTGAATTGTATTTTCCCCTTCATACTAATTTATGAAAATATTTAGGAGGGAAATGTAAGTTTTCTGTTAATGACTCTGGTTTGGACATCAAAAGTTGTCTGCTATTTTCTTTAATGATATAATGTATTGCTTCAGTGACTTCTTTGATATTTGCATTCTTTATGATTATATTATTTTATTTAGTCTCCATTTAAGTTTGAATCCTTTTTGTAAATAAGCCTTATTCAGCATATATTTCCTTGTCGTCACTAAAAAGTGAGGCTAATTTCTTAGCAGTTTAGGTCCACTGTTGGAAATGAGATACTCATAGTTCATTCCATAATTAACAAAAAGGTTTAACTTCACCAAAGTATAGAAAAGGCTACTAAACAAGGATACAGCACACGGCTTGGGTGGACATAATATTCCCTTGACTCCATGTGGAAGAACATTTTGTTATCAGCCCAGTGTCCAGTGACTCAATGGCCTTGGGATATCTGCCAAGTCTGAAGGGCTCCAGCTCTACATGAGTGAGCTCTTTTATGCCCTTAGGTGAACAGGAAACAATATCAATATGTCCTGAGACCACCACCAGTCCTGAGGTTAGAGCTAGGTAGCTTTAGCCTTAGCCCCTTGAGCCAATCAATTCTTATGGACAGCTTCCTTCTTTTGAGGGGAGTACTGTTCTAACATAGTCCAGGAGAATGAGTGAGGTTGCTATCACATCCCACCCCTTGATGACAGGACCCTAAAAAGATCTCCTAAAGGATATCACAACACATAAATGACTTGGACAGTTATGGACTCAAGAAATGGGATAATGTTATGTTTTCTCTCTCTTTTGGAACACTGCTTATTCTTTGTAATCTTGCAATATTCATTTTTTATGACTGTTTACATTATTATAGTTATTGCTTATTCATTTTTTTCTGAAATGGTGCTATTTATTTTTTCAATCTGCCCATTTTGTTTTTTTGTAAACATTCAATTATGTTATTAATTTTCTTAGGACATAACTTGGCAAAGTAGTTTCTAATCATTTCTTTGATCTTTGTTTTCGCACAGAAATTCACTTTTTTCATTTCTAATGGGGGTCTTTTTTTTTTTTTTTTTTTTTTTTGCTTTCTTTTAATCAAATTAGCTAACAGTTTGACAATTTTTGGGGAAGTAAAGAAATTCTCATGTATTGATTTAATTTTCTTTTTTATTTAAAAATTTGTTTCTTGGATTTTCAAAACTTCTATTTTTGTGTTTAATTGGAGGTTTTTTGGCATAGGCAGTTGAGGGAAAAGGAGGTGAAAAATATTTTTTTAAACATTGCCAAAATAAAATAATTTAAAAGCTCTTTGAAGGAGTAATTAAATATAGAAGAATAGAAAGACCAGAAATCCTAGGTTTCACCTCCCTCCATTAGAAAGGCTCTGCCTAAGTAAGATCTCAGTGATAAAACCCATCTGGTGCACGATGCCAAAACTTAATAACTCTTTATCTGTGAACCTCCTCCAAAACTCTGCAAGGAGTAAAGTAGGGCTATCCTCTCATCTCTACATGTTTGTTCTTTGTAATGTTGCAACATTCATTTTTTTATTATTGCTTCCATTTTTGTAGTCCTTGTATGTATTTTTCCCTTTTATTGTATATATTTTTCCATTTAATCTTTTTCATGTTTCTCTGATTTCATAGTATTTGTTGTTTTTTATAACACAGTAATATTCTAATAGTACATTCAAATACCACAATTTGTTGATCATTCTCCAATTGATGAACCTCTACTTTGTTTCTAGTTCTTTGCTGTTAAAAAAAAAAGTGCTATAGATATTTTCTTGTATATGGAGACTGACTTATCAATGATGCCTTTGATATATAATAAATATTAGTAGTAGAATTTGAGTCAAATGATGGACATTTTAGTAACTTTATTTGCATAATTTTATATTGTTTGCCAAAATGGTTCTAATAATCCACATATCCACCAGCAGTGCACTAGTGATCTGTCTTCCCCCAACTCCTCTAATATTTGTTATTCACATCTTTGCTAATTTGCAGGGTATGCGGTGAAACCTCAGGTGTTTTAATTTTTATTTGCAAATTAAAAGTAGGAGATGGAAGGAAATTAACATTTAGACACATCTACTACATACTAGGCACTGTGCCAAGATCTTTGAAATTATTGTCTCATTTGTTCCTCACAACAACCTTGCTCCATTTTATACTTGAGGCAACAGAGGCAGACAGAGGTTACATGACTTGTCCAGGATCACACAGCCAGTAAGTAGAGGTTGAATTTGAACTCATTTCTTCTTAACTCTAGGCCAGTGCTGAGCCACCTAGCTACCTCATTTAATATTAGGGATCTCTCCTTTTGAAAACTGTTCATTTCCTTTGACTATCTACTGGGGAATGACTTTTGGCTACACACACATACACACGTATTTGTATATGAACACACACACATATATATATGTGTATATATATATATATGTATATATATATATACATGGAATATAATAATATACATGTGTATATGTGTTAGGTATATCTACCAAACTATTAAGAGAAATAATGATGCAAATATTTTCTTTCCCATTCAGTTACTTTACTTTTTTATCACAAGCATTTTAATTTTGCTTTGTGCCAAAGATTTTTGGATCAGTTCAATTCAATAAACATTTATTAAGCACCTTTCTATATTCCAGGCACTGTGTACTAGACATGCAAAAAAGAAAAAGAAAAGATAGTCCTTACAGTTCCCTGCCTTCAAGAAGTTTATGAATTAATAATGGGAAAAGTCAACACACAAAGGGAAGCTGGAAAGGAGAGGGAGATGGGAAACAGCAGGGAATAATTTACATCTTGTTTGGGGGAGTTCATACCAAGCAAAACTGCTGATGGAAAGTGATGAGAAAGTGGTTTCATATACTCAAAATATTCAAAATTATTTTGTAATTTCCTCTTTGTTAAGAATATGTCTCATAACTATCTCTCTGAAAGGCATATAACATGCCTCTCTTCTAATTTTTTTTTAAGGTATTACTTAATATATGGTAATATAAAAGAGGTACAATACTGAACTAGAGGTAGTGGTCTAAGCACTCAGTCCCTCTAAACACACAAATCTCTCAGATTATGTCCATCTTTCATTATAGAATCTCTCTCTACCCCCACACAAGAGCATTCTTTAGTGGGATTCCCTCCTACAACTAAATTAAGATTCTTCCCCTAATTTTCCTTCATTTTTTAAAAACCCTTACCTTACTCCTTAGAATCAATACTGTCTATTGGTTCTAAGGCAGAAGAGTGGTAAGGATGAGGCAGTGGGGGTTAAGTGACTTGCCCAGGATCACACAGCTAAGACCTGTCTGAGTCCACATTTGAACCTAGGACCTCCCATCTCTAGGACTGGCTCTCAATCCAGTGAACCACGCAGCTGCCCCCAATTTCCTTCATTTTAAATCTTCCCTTTACCAACTTCACTCATTCTCCTTGAGATTCTCTTTAGAGACTATGGAAATATTTTCTATGCATTGTTTACCATTCCCCTCTATTTTCTCTTACCTCCCATTCTGCAATTTAGTCCAGCCAAAGAGAATTGATTCTCTTGTAGGCAGGGTATTGTGTGGTTTGGCCAATGATGTTTTAGGTATGTTTCTCCATCATCAGCTTTTTACATTTATATTGTACTTTAACACTTTATTTCATTATCTTTGCCTTTCTTGGTTGCTATAATGGTTTATCTTTCTTGTACTTCTGTTATCTGAAATGTTTGTAAAACAAATAATCCACTCACATTTAATTTTCTTTGTAGAAATGCTTTTTATTGAAAAATCATAATTAGATACCAAGTTTGCAGAGTATGTCACCTTGGTTTGTATCTTGATTCTCTTCCTCCCCAATACATTTTTCCATTCTTTTCTGCTATTTCTAATAGTCCTGTGTTATTCAGATTTATTTTCTTTTAAATTTGAAAGTCTCCTGGTCTCTGAAGATTGTATATTAATTTATAAATTCACTAAATATTGAAATCAGATTGGAGTGAGTAAAGGCACATAATCACATGACTGATCACCTACCTAATCAAAGCTTACTGCTCACTGCATGTCTCTGTTAGGTAGAAAAAGAAATGCCTGCTGCCCTGCCAAGAATAAGAGACCACCCTGCTTCCTAGCAAATAGAATGCAAACTTTATTGATCCATAACTTATAACCCCAGGAATGCCATTTTTTCTAGATCTCTCTGATTGGACAGACTTGACCTTAGTCCGAGTCAGAGGCCAGTCTTCCAGATACCAGTAGTCATGTGGGACAAGAGGCAAGCTTCTTCCAAGATGCCAGGAGTCAAAGGCATCCTCCTTATACAGATAAACCTCAGGCCCTGTTCTTAACCCAAAGGGAGGGGGTGAGACCAAAATGGATTTTCAAAACTTTCCTTTTAAAAAGGAAAGAAAGGTACAGATTTATGTTAAATTCATACATTGTTCAGTTTAATAACCACAGTAGGTCTTGGAGTTTTCAAAGGATATTTTTCTTTATTTTATTTTGTGCTTTTAATCTGCAAATGTTGGTACAATTCTTACATTGGTACTGACCCTAAAGGGGGCATCCTTTCATGGCCCAGTTCTGTCTTATCTTGGTTCCAGAGTACTCAGCTGTACCCATAGCTACCATTAAGGAATCAATATAGATGCTATTTCTTAGCATCCAGGTCTTCATAAGTAGGGGCCCATTGCGCCAAAGGAGGCAGAGTATTAGTAGGCATTGTTTTCTGGCATAGTTGCAAACTCTTTGTGATGATCAAGGAAATTGAGGGAAATTGGAGAGCAAATAGTAAATTGTGAGAATCAAATGAACCACAGTGACCATCTTGTGATTCAATTCTGGAGTTAATTTAGTTCCCTTTTTATTCACCTATGGGTGAGCCTAGTCCAAATTTTGTCTTGTGAGACAAGTTTGTTCAATTGCATGAAATAGGAGAAAATTTTACTGCATTGTTTGAACTTAGCCCTGCATGACTGGGAAACTAGACCACTTGTACCTGTTGTTTAGAGACCCTTAACCAGGGACCTAGGTTATGCTGACCAGAAATGCAGTAAGACCCGAAAATTAATGGAAGGAATTATTTCATAATTACATATTTCAAGAAACCTATATCTTATCTGAAAACTGGCCCCATACTAATCAAGCAATTATTGTTTCCATATTCTTTTGATTGTTTTCTGAAGAGGATACCTTTTCCCAATTTCAAGAAATTGTATCTATTCACTTTCTGCCTCCCGATTTGAAAAGCCCCTAATCTTTCATCCAGTTAGGATTGTTACCTAATGTTCTATTGTTTCCCCTTAATTAATTGGTCTTATTTAATTAATTATTTTTATTCCACAAAAGTCTGTCTTTCCCTGTGTTTGGGGTCCAGGTCTAAACTGAGGAAGGGGCTTGGTCCCAATTTATTAGGCAGTTGACCTGCATTGTTTACTATATTGATATGCTCAGAAGAGCAAACTTTTCTTCAATTTCTTCATTTATTTCATCTTTTGTTCATTACAGATCAGTAATTCTAGGAGGTCTGAGTGAGCTCAATTTCGACTGTATCATTTCCATTTAATAATAGAACCCCCTTCATCCCTACTACATACTTTGTTAGTGGAACATTTTATATTACCCAACTCATATAATAGAAAACTCTGAATGTAAGATATTTATATGACCCTGAGTTATCTATAGAAGTTAGGGTCCATTAACTGACAAGCAATTACTTTTCAAAAATGGTAAAGAATATAAATCACATAGCCATGGGAAAATCCCCTAAATCAATTAATTAAATAAATAGGCTTAATTTTTAAATTAAAATTTAATCAATTTTTGAGGAGTTTAAGGTCTCCCCAAAAGCTCTTCTGACCACCCTGAAGTACTTGATCATCATGGACAGAGGCATCCTAAAACTTGAACCCCATAGAGAAACTGATGAATGGCCTGCTTTAGATTTTCCAGAATCGTAGCTTATTTTGGACCCCACTTGAAAGAGGTAGAATAGTGTTTTACTTGGTAAATTGAGCTGTCAGGCCACCCAGATGGAAAAGGTTAAAATCTCCAGAACCTGGAGTCATCTAGGTCTCTGGGTTTCCTTTGTAAAGATAATTAGGAGATATCACCAACTTATTCTAGTCAGTGATTTAGAATCATCTGGTTTTCCCCATCCACTATTTTCTGATTGTATAAACTGGACCTTGGATTTTCTTAAAAGTTGATTTCTCATACATCTCTATGGGCCAGCTGATATAAGGCTTCTGCCATATTTGCTTCCATTTATTCTTTCTGACAAAAAATAGACTTAATTCCACACATTACTTTTAACTTTATTATTTTTGTTTCCTTTTGAACTTCTCTTTTGTTCACTTAAATTTTTTAATAAACATCTTTTTTGAGAGGAGGGGGAACTAGAATAAATACTAATCCTTTCCCAACTAAAAACCAAGTTTTTTTTTTAAAAGATCTTTTAACAAATAAGCATGATTTTAAAAAAGTGAATTATATGTATCTCTGGAGACATCATTGGTCATCTCATTGATCAGATTTAAAATTAAAAAAATTTTTTTTCTTAAAATGTTGTTCTTGTAATAAATTGTTTTACTCAGTAGTTGAACATTAATTCATATGTCAGCCTGGAAAAACATAGAACTACTAAATTAGTCATAAAAACCAAGTCTTTAATTAGGAAAGAGATAGGTCCAGTAATTGGCTGCTATCACAGAGCCAAGTGCCAAAAACTACCCAAAGTCAATACCTTGGGGCTCTGGAGCAGTTATATATCTCTGGGAGAATGTACCATGTGAGATGATTCTCCAAAGAACAATAGAACTCAGGGATGTTATATACCATTTGGGGAATTAAGGACAGGGAAATTATGATTGCTTGGCATTACCATGGTTACTAGGAAATGAGAAGTCCAAGATAGGATTATCAGGGAGAGTCTGGTGCTTTACAATGGATACAAAAGGGAAAGGTCCAGCCAAGGCCTGGGCTACCTGGTAGAGGACTTTGATAGTTCCACCCACCCGGGACCATCAAATACCTTAAGGTCTATGGGTGAGTCTGAGAATTCCCTCTGGGTGAGTTCTCAGGGGACAGGGGCAGAATTGGGGTCTCCAGATTCAAATTGATACACAGGACACAGGATTTTCCCTTTTTGCAATATTGTCATTACCAAGGTTAAATAAATAAATCTTAATACTTTGCATACTTTCTTCATTATACAATTACTCTTCATGATTAGCCAATATCTTTGTGAACAGAACTTAAAATTTAAACTAGTATGATGGTTGTTCATTTTAGGAATTACAAAGGTATTAATTGCTCTATGATGTTTCTGCTTTATGAATTGTTCTCAAAGCAAGTTCTTTGTGCTCATTCTTAATTTTCTGCATTATTAAAAGAAATTATTAGAAAGTGATTTATGGAGGACTATTCTTTATACTTTTTTTTAACCTTCTACCTTAGAAAGATTGTGTTCTAATTGTCTTCTCCCCACACTATATATTTCATTTCAATGTGCTTTAGGTGAGGTGTTTCAAATTATAGAATTGTAAAATTAGCAGTGGTTAAGCAGCTAAAATAAAGCTACTGATGGCTGTAGAAATTTCAGAAGAATTGAGCAAGTCTTTCAGAAACCTCTAAGATAAAATTCTGAACTCTATTTTGTGGAATAAAATGCTTAGAATCAGCTGTTCTGTAATGAACAGTTTTTATTTTATAAGAAAAAATGAAAATTCCATAAGAGTAAAAATGTCCATTTGAAAATTACTTGATGACATTCATTTTTATTATGTCATATCTTGAATATTGAAATGTGGGGGATTTCATTTCCATTTTCTTGTCATTTACTGATTACAATTATATTCACAAAGCCTAATAAAAATATTTTAATTGCATGGAACACATCAAATCAATTAAGAATAAAATTATAAACTCAGTATATTACGTTGAACCTTAGGAACATGGCTTGTTTTAGGATATATATTTAGGCTACTAAACCTTAAAACTGAACTAAAACTTTTGGAACACCTTTCTACTTTGTATGCCATATTTTTTATGTGCCTAAGATATTTGTGGCATTGCAATTCCAAGATAACTTTAAATTTTTATTATTTTTTAATAATCTAATTTTTTTTAGAAGTTAACTTGAAATTTTTTTCTTTTAGAAAAATTTTCCATGGTTATGTGATTCATGTTCTTACTCTCCCCTCCACCCCCCTCCCCAACCTCCTCATAGCCAACGCACATTTCCACTGGTTTTAACATGTGTCATTGATCAAGACCTATTTCCATATTATTGATAGTTACATTGGGGTGGTCGTTTTAGAGTCTACATCCTAAATCATGTCCCCATCAACCCATGGTTTAAGCAGTTGTTTTTCTTCTGTGTTTCCACTTTTATAGTTCTTCCTCTGAATGTGGATAATGTTCTTTTCCATAAGTCCCTCAGAATTGTCCTGAATCATTGCATTGCTGCTAGTACAGAAGTCTGTTACCTTAAATTTTACCACAATGTATCAGTCTCTTTGTACAATGTTCTTCTGGATCTGCTCCTTTCACTCTGCATCAATTCCTGGAGATCATTCCAGTTCACATGGAATTCCTCCAGTTTATTATTCCTTTGAGCATAATAATCTAATTTAAAACCTTGTCCTTTTTATGTATCATGGAAATTTCCTCTTCCATTTTTCCTAATACTGAAAAAGACAAGCTATTTCCTCTATTGAGCCTTAAAGCGAATCAACATTACTTTGGATTTCAGTTCTTAATGGGGAAAAGAACTTTTAAAAATGCATCCCTTTTAAGTTTTAGTAATGACTTTTGATTTTGGACTGCATTTTTTTATATGGTTACATTTATTATTTCCATTTGCCAGGTGGATTTTGACTGTTTTGAGGAAGGAGGTAGATAACATAGGTTTTTTTTATTCATAAGGAAGTATGTGGTTCTGACCTTACAATGATAAATTAGAAATTTAATAATAGTATTTGATCAGGTTTTAATTGAGGACACTGAAGTTGTATCTGCTTTTTAATTAGACTCGCAATTTGACTGTGAGTCTTAATCAGTTGCGCTTAGAAATTCCTTCTACTTTGTAGCCATCTTAGCCTGGAAGTCTTGCTCTTGGAAACAAATATTTTTTACTGTTCTGTTTTTACTCAGCAAATAATATTGGACCTTGCAAGTATTTGCTTATCAAACTTATTTCACCTGTCTTCTTTTGTACTTGTAACAGAAACCAGTAAAAGAGATCTTAACAGTGAAAAGATATAATAGATAATGGTTGAGAGTGATGAAGAATTATACTTATGCCATTTTAGGAAATTAGCTCAGGAAATAGAAACCATGAACATCAAGAGAGAGTGAAGGATATGAATCCAAATTGAAACAGGAAAATTCTTACCTTTTCTCCTAGCATGCAGTGCCCTACTACTTACTTTCACTTTTAGCATAAATGGAAGAGCAGAAGCAGCAGAAGATAGTGTTATGTTTCTGTCTTTTCATATAATTGTGCCCAAAAACCCAAATCTTTTTATTTCATATCTGTCTAGATGAATTCTGGATATAAAAATCTGTCCCTGGATAACAAATTTACACAATTTATTTAGCACTTAAATTATCTAATCAAAGAAAAAGAATTTTGTACATAAATTTGAGTCTCTTTAAATGGTCATTTGTATTTTCATGTCTTCCTAGGTAGGTTTAACCAATTCACTATTGTTAGGTTTGGTGACAAAGTAAAAGAGAAAAATTGTTATTGGTTACTTTTATAATGTTAGGAAGTAGTGTGTCATAAATTAAATCCTCTTTCTGCATTTTGGATTAATTTCATTTTGTTATGATTCCAGAAGTAGTATGTGGCCAGTAATTCTCTTTGTTCACTTATTCTCTATTTAAATTTAAAGATATTTTGCAGACTGTAATGTTGTGGCTCTCAAAATTTATTTGACTAATCTTTGACATTTTTACTTTAAATATACGATTAGTGTATTACCCACAAATATATGCCCAAGACCACATTGCCATGATTAACCCATTTTAAAAAATGAAATGTAATATCAGTATGTTAAGGAACTCCCTTTACCAATGCAGACATGTGCCTCTGCAGTTTAATGTTTCAGAGCTATCTGGGTCACCATGAGGTTAAGTGACTTACCCAATATCTCACAGTCAGTATGTGATCCAACATCTCACAGTCAGTATGTGTCAGGGACTTTACTTGAACCAAAATCTGTATTCTGAGACCTTGTTCCAATCTACTAATACCACATTGTCTCTCATCACCAGTTTATATAACTACTAAATCTAAAAACTCCTTTCGCCTCCTAGTTTTTATTATAAAGTTGTGTGGTGGAAAGAACATTCAATTTGACACAAACATGAGTTTTGTATTCTTTGTAACTATTTGCTTGTTTTTGGGCAAACCAACTTAACCTTTCTTGGCCTCAGTTTTTTCATCTGTTAAAAGACATTGTGCTGCATTTGGTGAGAGGAAATTTAATAAAGATAAATGCAAAGTCTTAGTTCAGATTAGATTTTAAAAATTAACTTTGCAAGTTCAGGATTAAGGGACTTTTGCCAATTGTTTATGTGAAGAAATGTGAGAGAATTTAGTGTACTGAAAGTTCATTGTGAGTCATTAGTATGACTCAATATCCAAAAAGGCTAAGATGATCTTAAGATACATGAAGAAAGTATGGTGTCAAAGGTGTCCAGGGACATGGGAAGTTTTAATACTATAGCATTCTTCCCTGGTCAGATCACATCTGGAGTAGAGTATTCAGTCCTCAGAAACCCATCTTATATAATATTCCTTTAAGTCTCATAACTTGGAAAATGAATATGATAACTAGCTTATTTGAAAAGCTATCATGTACAAGGAATCATGTTTTATTGTTTGGCCCTAGAGAATTAGAAGCAACAGATGGAAAAATGAACTGGAAACTCTCTAAAAGTAGAAATGGACAGTTTTCCATTCAATTCCATTCAAGTAAATAAATGGATGACCACTTATGTCTGTCTCTATGAGTTTATGTTGAACTAGATGATAGCTGTGATTTTAGTCTAATACCCTGAGGAACAGATCATGAATTATTAACCTTTTTTGTTTCAGACCCCACTGGCAGATTTGGAAAGCCTTCTCATAATGATATTTTTTAAGTGTCTGAAATATAATACATAGGATTATAAGGGAAAATAGTTATATTGAAAAGCAGTTATAAGAATATTTAAAAAAAACATGTTCACAGACTCCATGTTAAGAACTTCTGAACTGGTTCTCCATAACTTCTTCCCACTTTATATCTTATGATGTTCTAATATGCCACACATATAGTTTTGAATATTATTAGTCAAAAGGAAGAATAGTATTGGATAGAATTGATTGCTCTGTCTTCTTGCAGTCAACGAATGAAGTGGACTAGTAGACTCTGCTTTTGGTTGGGGGCCAGGGTGTGGGGAGGGGGCAGAGCTTGTAGGCTGGATCTTCCTGTAACAAACGCTTCAGGAGGAAAAGGGAAAGAAGTAGAATGCATCTATTTTAACTACCTTTCCTGCAATTTAGCAAAATAAGAGAGGTGGTTATTAAAATTGGAGACTAAGCAGGATCTGGGGGTGAGATATGTGTTCTAGATCTCTCCTTTATCACTTTATTCTTTTATTTATATGCTCCATGAAGCTAATTAGAAAATAACTTTTTTTTTTTTTACACAAAAAGGATTTCTTGAGAAATTGTCACTCTTAATTTCATATATGAAAATCTAATGACTTTTTGGATCACTTCCCCATTGTAGGTGGTTGAAGATTATGCTGGAAGATGGCAGGTCCCTTTGCCACAACTTCAGGTTCTCCAGACAGCACTTTGTTGTTTTACAACGGCCAGTGTATCATTCCCAACTGAATGTGAGCACGTACAATATGTTTTGAGTAGCCTAGCTTTGTAAGTATTATTTTTTTTATTTATTATAGTATTGCCTTTGTCCTTGTATTATCCATATATTAGTTTCTAGTTATTCCTTTCCTAAGGAAATAATCTCTCCTCCAATCTACCAAAAATATAAAGGCAATTCCCCCCCCCCTTTTTGGGGGTTTTTATTTTCAATGTCTGTTGTAATTTTGCCTTTAGTTCTACTATTAAATTGTAAGATACATAAGGATCAAATGAGATAATATTTATAAAGTACTTATATCACATAATAAGCACTTATATAAATGTTAGCTATTATTTTCCATATTTCTCTTATAGAACAACTAAAATTAGATTTTCCAAGGAGTTAGTAGATAGAGCACTGAATTTTGAGTGAGATAGTCATGTTTTAAAATTATGCCTCAGGTATTTACTAGCTGTGTGACTGAGTAATAACTATCTTTCTCAGCTCTCAAATGAAGGATGATCAAATGAGATAACATAAATAAAGCATTTAAAAAATCTTAAAAGTACCATATAAGCTCAAATTGTTGTTATTTTAATTGTTGCTGTTATTTTTACCCCAATTGAAATTACTGGCTAACTATGATAGTGCTGTGCTTTAGTACCCCAGAGTCTAATAATCCATGGTGTCATAGTTAACAAAAATAATCCTTTAAGGAACATTTTAGGCCAGAGACAATGAATAAAATCCCATTTAAAAATTCTTATAATGGTTAGATATGTATAAAAGCATATATATATATTTGTGTATATGCATTTATAAATATATTAAAGTACATGTATATATGAAAACTTAATGCTATATAATCTGGTTTTGTTTTCTTAAATGAGACTTTAAAAAGTGACTCTTTTTAAAACACCATGAAACAAATTACCACTGAAGGGGAAAAAAATACTACTGAGGTTGGTGTGGAATAAAAATCATGGTGGTATGTATTAAAATAACTAGGTATTTTTAACAAATTTAGAAATTGGGGAATTATATTATCATCTTATTTTGAAATTATATTATGATGCAGCAACTGATTTTATGTGGCAGCTAGGTGAATGCCAAGCCTGGAGGCAGGAAGACTTATCTTCTTGAGCTGAAATCTGATCTCACATCAGATGATGCACAATAAATTCTGCTCCAGCCCCTTATCTTTACTCTATGTATCACCCTGCCTCAAATGTTTCTTGTAAACAAACTTATCTTAGGATTCTGGTTTTTAATGGGCTCTGCTCTCTCTCTCTCTGCTTCCTTTTTATGGGTGTGTTCATCCCATTCACATTCACAGTTATGATTACCAACTGTGTATTCTCCTTCATCTTATTTTCCCCTGCTCTTTCTCCTTCTATTCTATCCTTCCTCACAGATGTTTTGTTTTTAATCACCACCACCTACTTCCCCCTCCACTGTAATAGTTTTTCATGCTTCTTTGGGTGAGATAATTTACCTCATTCCACCTCTCCCTACCCTTTTCTGTCAGTATAGTTCTCTTTTTCACCCTTTGATATTTTTTTTTTTTGCATAGTGTGCCATCCTAATCAACTATCTATGTATGTTCCTTCTAACTGCTCTTATAGTGATAAAAAATTTTATGAATTACAAATATTATCTTTCCACATAGGAATGCATACAGTTTGACCTTATTGAATCCCTTCAATTTTCTCTTATTTACTTTTTTTAGGCTTCTCTTGGGTTTCATGTTTAGACATCATATTTTTACTTTAGATCTGGTCTTTTCATCAGGAATGCTTGGAAATCTTTTATTTTATTAAATAACTATTTTTTCCTCTCAAAGAATATACTCAGTTTTACTAGATAGGTGATTCTGGATTTTCAACCTTAATATTTCCCCTTCCAGAATATTATATTTTGGTCCTTTAATTTTGGTCCTAGAGACTGCTACAGCCTGTGTAATCCTGATTGTAGCTCCATGGTATTTGAATTGTTTCTTTCTGGCTACTTGAAGTATTTTCTCTTTGGCTTAGAGGCTCTTGAATTTAGATGTAATGTTCCTGGGAATTGTCATTTGGAGATTTATTCTGGAGGTAATCTGTGGATTCTTTCACTTTCTATTTTACTCTCTTGTTCAAGAATATCATGGCAGTTTTCTTGTGTTATAATGTCCAGGTTGTTGTTATTGTTTTTATTGTGACTGTCAGATAGTACAATAATTCTTATATTGTCTCTCCTGGATCTATTTTCCAGGTCAGTTTTTTCAATGAGATATTTCATGTTTTCTTCTTTTTTTCAACTTTTTAAAATTTGTATTGTTTCTTGATGTTTCATGAAGTCATTAGCTTTTAGTTACCAAATTCTAATTTTTAAGGAATGATTTTCTTCCATGAGCTTTTGAACCTCTCTTTGTGCATTGCTTTCATTTCTCTTTAATTTCAGTTTTTCCTTGATGCTACCCTTTGCCTGTAGGTTGGGAGTTCTGAACTCCACCTCCCACTGTTGATTCAATCACCCCTGAGATTTCTAATGAGTGCACTGTTAGCTATCCTGTGCTGGGGCTCAAAGACTAGCCTCAGGCTTGGGCCAGGGCTTTTGATCTCACTCTGGGCTTGATCAGGTTAGGCATGCTGTGGATTACCTTACAAGGGCTTGTAACTTCCCTTGAGCTTTTTTGGTAGAGGCTAGCTCTTGGCCTCCATTTAGTCTTACACAGGCCAATACCCTGTGGACTGTCTTATACTGTTGCTAGGGGCCTTGCTCTGGGCTAACACAAATCATTGTGCCCCACAGACTGCCTCATGTTGGGATTTAGGACCTCATTCCAGGCTTGGGCCAGGGCTTGGATCTTTACTGGGTATGCATGGGGTTACCCTGCTGTTGGCCCAGATGGGGTCTCAAGGTCTCAATATTAGTTGGACCCAGGTTCAGAACCTGGAACAGTAGATTATGGGGTATTGGGGTTGCTGTTGGCTTGCTCCTTATTCCTTGGATTAGCCTCCTGTAGGTTGTGATCTCCACTCACCCCAGTTACCCAAACACTCTCTGCTTTCCTTTCAAGTTGTTTTCTGCATGAAAGTTGTTTTACTCTGTCTCTGTGTTGGTTCTTTCACTCCAGTATTTATTGTGAGGCATTTTATTTTAAGATTGGTTGGAGAGGATTTTCAAAGTGGTTTGAGATTTCTCTGCTTCTGCTCGGCCTTCTTGGATTCAACCCTTCTCAAAAAAGTAAGGCATGACTTGTGATGCAAAATTTTCTCATTTATGACATTCATATATTACTTTTTTAAAATCACATCATAAGTATGTGTGTTAGTTTGGGGACCCTTTTTGGGGGAGCCTATTTGGAGCTTTTTTTAGAATTTCATTTTGATTTATATGCCCTAGTAATGAAAAATACTTCCCCTCCTATCCTACTTACAGACTTTTAGACTAAGCTGAATGTGGATTGTGAAAGGAAATTCTTGGTTCTCTTTGTCTATTCTGAGTTTATACTTATAAAAAGGGAATCCTTTATTCTCTTTGCCTAGTTGGAGTTAAAACTTTGGTTAACAATAACTTAAGTACCCCTACTTAGTAACTCACTAGATTTCAAGATAGGATTAACTCTCCTTTTTCTACTTTTGAATTAATCAGCAAAATCAATATACCCATACTTAACCCTAAAGTAAGGGAAACTCTTACTACAGGAGTTTACACCTCCAAAAGGAAGACACCTCTACTTAAGCTTAAGTAGGGGGAAGTCTGCAGGCTCCTGCTAAACTGGGTGATAACTCAGAACCATGTGAATCCAAACTGGGCGACAACTCAGAAATGTGTGAATCCTAGGAGGACAGTTAACATCTTTAGAGGTGACAAGTCAATTCCATAGACACTGCTCCTGGGCAGGGTTGGACAATTTGGAAACTGATTGGTCCCTGTGAAGAGGAGCCAGAACAGGAAACCACCATAAAAGCCACGAGTCGAGTGAGTTGGTGAGTTGGGTGAGTTGTCTCATGGAGAGTGTTTCCTGGAGATAGTTTTTGAGGGAACTTCACTGGAGACTGTGGCTTGGATCTTGGCTTCAACTTAGATTCTGACTCCTGGAATACTTCATTGGGTGATTGAAAAGGGCTGACTACTTTCTTAGTTTTCCTAAGAGACTAAGTTTTCCATTTTGGAAGAGGCCTCATAGTTACTCACTACCGGCCCTCCTGGCTGAAGATTAGTATAGGTATTTTCTCTTAATCTCTCACATTTCTTTACTTTATTGTTTCCCCTCTAATTTGGTAAATAAACTTCTGACTTGAGATATAATAACTTCAGCAACCACATTATTTCATATAATTTAAGTCCGACCACTAAATTTAACCTTTACAAGAGTTAGATTGATAAGTAGTTGTGGACTATAATAGGTTTTGTGGATCCAGACATTCTCTTGAACTTCCAAATCTATCTTGAGGTTTAGAGTATAAGCCAAATATACCCATTAAGCTAAATATAGCTGTTTAGTACTAAGAATGAGTAGCTGATATATTATTCACTATAGTTTACAACATTACCAGAAGATTTAAAAAAATATATAGTTTACTGACAAAGAGCTTTTTGATTATAGTTTGTAGTATATATAGTCACTGTCAACCTGGAAAAGAGAAAATTCCAAATGATAATGTTGTGTGAATTTGGAGGATTTCTTTCTTTTTTTTTTAAACATTTATTAATATTCATTTTTTAGAAAAGTTAACATGTTACATGATTCATGCTCCTATTTTCCCCTTTGGAGGATTTATTTCAACTGAAGAAAAAGATCTTTAATTATCATAGAAAATTTAAATCAGTCTAGCTTTCTTAACATATTTAATTCTGTTTTTTATTTATATTTTTATATGAAATTATATTTGCTTTATATATGTATATATTTATATATAAAGCTATATTGATTCATTCTATTATAGATTGAACAGTTGGACCTCTAATTGTTGCTTGTCATTCCTATATTAATCACTTGCTAATTCTTTAGTTATGTTGCCTAAAACAGCTCTGTCCCAAGCTTTTTCCATTCTCAAGTTTTTCATTTTATTGTCCATCCCTCACCCACCATGGCCCTGTTTTCAAGAGAAAATTAGGCTTTTTACTATGCTGACTGATGAGATCAAGACAGTCAGGATTGAGATAGCTCATTAGCTGTCTCTGCATTAATTTTCTCTTTTCTTCCCGTATGAAAGAAAGAAGTTTTGTTCCTTTTCAGGGCCAACCTCTCAGCTAGTACTCAAGGTTCTGTCCTTTGGACTTTATTCAGTTATTTCAATTATCTTTTCCTTTCCCTTCCTGCCTACTACAAGCACTTTTTTTTAAGCGTCTTCATTCCATCCAATTCAGAGACTCCTTTCCTTTTGATTTCAGACAAGCATATATCTTCCCCTCCCCTATTTTGAGAAAACTTTTAGTTTCCTACTACTCTTCTTTCTTTTCTACTTCTCACTGTTATGTCTACTTCTTCTATTACTGATGGTTCACCTCCATTATTACAGTTTCACCAAATTGACTTGCCTGAGGCTTTCCTGATTCTGTGCCTTTGTTAACACCATTCCCTCTTTTGTAATGCTTGCTTCCCCAAAGTGCCTCCTGGCTGATAAAGTTTACATGAACTATTTCAGCTTTTGGTGATCTTTCTTGTTTCCCGAGAGCTGATTGACATAATAGATTGATTATACATTAAACTTAAGAGTTAAGAATGAGTTGCATTCAAATTTTAAAAGTCTCAGATTGTTGTATTTTTCACTCACAAGGACATCACCTTAGTTCAGGGTCAGGTGTCTAAATCAGTGCTGTCAAACTCAAATAGAAATGGTAACCACTAAATGACACATAAAGATCCTTATGGGCTGCATATTAATTAATTATTTTGAAGTTTTTATTTAATTAAGAGCATTTTTCCATCGTTACAGGATTCACTTTCTTTTCCTCCCCTCTCTCCAGCCCCCTCCTGTAGTTGATGCACAATTCCACTGTGTTTTACATGTGTCATTGATCAAGACCTATTTCTATATTATTGATATTTGCACTGGGGTGATCATTTAGAGTCTATATCCCCATTAACCTATGTGATCAAGCAATTGTTTTTCTTCTGTGTTTCTACTCCCACAGTTCTTCCTCTGAATGTGAATAGCATTCTTTCTTGCATATTAATTTAGAAGTCCTTATTTGATACCTCTGATCTAGAGATGTCAAACTTACAACCTTCAGAGTCCTTAGATTAAACTGTAATTGAGAAATGTTTAACAGAATAAATAAAAATATAGTACAACAAAAACAATGTTAATTTGAGGTTTTCCCAGTCATGGTACCAGCATTGTTTGACACCACCAACTGACTAATATAATAGCCTTTTTTTCTTTATAATAGCCTTTTACTTGACCTCCCTGCTTCTTTTCTTTATCCCTCTCAATGTGCAGATAGCTGTATAAATAATCTTCTCAAAATACAGATGGGTCCTTAACCAAGTCATCTCTTTGTTTAAAAATTTTGAGTATCTCCTTATTGGTTCTAGGATAAAATACAAACTTCTGAACCTTTCATTTTAGGCCTTACATAATCCAACTTCCAGCTACCTTTCCAGCCTTATTTCATACTATTCTTTTTTACAAACTATATTTTAGGCAAACTGGATTATTTCCTCAAAATTGACAGATTGACATTCCTCTTCCTTACTCCCCACCATTTTCACAATATATTCCCTATGTTCCTCTGCCTTTTGGAATCTCATTGTCCAAGCTCTGCTTAAGCCATTTCTTTTATGAAGGTGGAGTGGGGAGTGGAGTAGTATCTTGTCTGTATAAATAAATGAGTACAAATGGGAGATAGTTGAGAAGTGGAGTGAGTCCAAATTAGATTAAAATCTATTTTGGGAAATATTAACAGAATAAATCAAAATATAGATAATATTTTATTTTATAACTAAATCAATATGTGGTCTTTCAGGAATCTGTGTACAGTTTGTTGTAGTTCAGTCATTTTTTATCAGTCACTCTTTGTTACCCTATTTGAGGTTTCCTTGGCAAAGATACTGGAGTGGTTTGCTATTTCCTTCTCCAGCTCTTTTTACAATTGAAGAACTGAGATAAACGGAGTTAAGTGACTTGTCCTAGGTCATATAGCCAGTAAGTGTCTGAGACCAGGTTTGAACTCATGAAAGATGAGTCTTTAGGATTCCAAGCCTAGTGTTCTATCCACTGTATAATGTTGTCCATATAGATAGTCTATGTATGGATTAGTGGCTCCAATTTCTGTTTGAATTTGCCACTAAAGAATATAAATTACCTTGAAGGTAGAGACTGATTAATTTTTGTCTTTTTTATTCCTATCACCTAGAGCAATGCCTGATATATAAGAAGCATTTAATCAGTGCTTATTGGATTGACTGAGGTCATATTCTCTCCAATGTGAGTGCAAACTAGTTGAAGACAAGGAGTGTTTGTTATTTTCCTTTGTATGTGCTTCTAATATCTAGTACAGTACCTTGCATATATTTTAGGTAACTTAATGCTACTTGAATTAAAATGCAATGTATTACTCTAAATATTGGGGATTACAAAAAAAATGGAAGTCTTTGCCCTCAAGTAACTTACTTCTTGCTGGAATATATTTCATGGAAATGGGCAATTAGGGGGGCAGAGCCAAGATGACTGAGAAGTTATAGGGACCCATCCATTTTCTACCAAATTACCCTCCAAATAGCAATGATATACAATACCTCAAAATGAATCCTGGAGAAGCATGGCCCACAAAAGCACAACAGGGAAGTAAGTTTTCAGCCCCAAACAACTTGGAAGTCCAGTGCAAGGAATCTAGGGTATGAGGGTGGAGGGTGAAACAAAGCATGTCAGGACTTGCCCTACTAAGGCAATAAGGCTTGGGTTTCTGGAACTCCCAGCCACAGATGGTAAGGGAGATCAAACAGTTGCTCAGGAGATTACAGGGGTCCCATTGCTGGTGGGTGCAAAAATCTTCTCATAGCCCATATGCAAAACCAGCTTATAGTCCTGGGATATAGTCACAGGATGAGAAGGAACACCAGCATACACCAGCCAGCATTTGCAGTAAAGGAGAGCAGGGGACCCTTGTCACAGTTCCAAGGGGTAAAATATTGCTTGGGGTTACTCACAGATCAGAGCACAGGCCAGGAGAATATAAAATACACCTCTTCTTACATCAGATCACTTTGGAAGAACTGAAAGCAGTTAGATCTCCAGTGCCACCTCTGAAGATAACTGCACAAAGAACCTGAATCTTGGAACAGTGCTTCCCCACAGTTACAGATCCCAACTTTACCAGTTTTTTAAACCAAAAGAAAAGAAAAAGGTGGAAAAATGAGCAAACAAAAAAAGAAACAACATAGAAAGTTATTTTGGTGACAGGGTAGGCTCAAACTCAGAAGAAGGTAAGAAAGTCAATACTGCTGCATCCAAAGGCTCCAAGAAAAATAGGAATTGCTCACAAGCCCAAAAAGAATTAATGGAGAAACTCAAAAAGCATTTTAAAAATCAAGTAAGAGAGGTAGAAGAAAAACGGGGAAAAGAAATGAGAGTGACTCAGGAAAAACATGAAAAAAGAGCCAACAGCTTGCTAACGGGGGCACAAAAAATACTGAAGAAATTAATGACTTAAAAAAAAAAAAACAGCTAGGGCCAAGGGGGCACTTGGGTAGCTCAGTGGATTGAGAGCCAGGCCTAGAGACGGGAGTTTCAAATCTGGCCTCAGACACTTCTCAGCTATGTGACCCTGGGCAAGTTACTTCACTCCCATTGCCTAGCCCTTACCACTCTTCTGCCTTGGAGCCAATACACAGTATTAACTCCAAGATGGAAGGTGAGGGTTTAAAACAACAACAACATCATCATCAACAACAACAACACTGCCACCACCACCACCAATTGATTAAAGAGGCACAAAAATCCAATGAGAAGAACAAATTCTCAAAAAGCAGAATTGGCCAAGTAGAAAAACATATACAAAAATGCACTGAAGAAGAGGCAGCTGAGTGGCTCAATGGATTGAGAGCCAGGCCCAAAGACGGGTTCAAATCTGGCCTCAGACACTTTCTAACTGTATGACCCTGGGCAAACCACTCATTGTCTAGCCCTTACTACTCTTCTGCCTTAGAACCAATACACATTATTGATTCTAAGATGAAAGGTAAGGATTTTTTTTTTTAGTGCACTGAAGAGAAA
This sequence comes from Gracilinanus agilis, assembly GCF_016433145.1. NCBI lineage: Eukaryota > Metazoa > Chordata > Mammalia > Didelphimorphia > Didelphidae > Gracilinanus > Gracilinanus agilis. The sequence goes on from NC_058132.1 coordinate 441,217,351, forward strand.
AAGTTCTTGAAAGAAAAAATTGGGCCTTTGGAAAAAGAGATACAAAAATTCACTGAGAAAAAGAACTCTTTACAACAGTGATGGGCAACCTTTTGAGCTTGGTGTGTCAAAATTTGCCCAAAAAATGAGCATAACTCGGGTGGTATGTCACTTTGAGAAATAACATACCTCTCTGGATGTGGCTGGATGTGGCCATGTGTCATCGAAAATGGCTGCGCATGCCATAGGTTCACCATCAGGGATTTTACAAAGTAGAATTGGCCAAGTGGAAAAGGAAGTATTACTCAGGAAAATCATGCCTTAAAAATTAGAATCTTGGAAATGGAAGCTAATGATTCCACGAGACATCAAGAAATAATGAATCAAAGTCAAAAGAATGAAACAATTGAATAAAATGTGGGCTATATCACTCAAAAAACAACTGATCTAGAAAATAAATCTAGGAGAAATAATTTAAAAATTATTGGACTACCTGAAAACCATGATCAAAAAAAGAGCTTAGATGTCATTTTCAATAAATCATCAAGGAAAACTGCCCTAATATTGTAGAACCAGGGGACAAAATAGAAATTGGAAGAATCTACTTACCCAGCAAAACTAAGCATAATCCTTTAAGAGGGGAAATGGATATTCAATGATTAAAGGACTTTCAAATATTCCTGATGAGACCAGAGCTGAATGGAAATTTTGCCTTTCAAAAATGAAACTCAAGAGAATCATAAAAAGACAAACAGGAAGGAGAATTAAAAGACATTCAATAAAGTTAAACTTGTACATCCCTCTACGGGGAGGTGATTATTATAATGCCAAAGAACTTTGTCATTATTAGGGCAGTTAGAAGGAGAGTATACATAGAAGGCAAGGGTGGGAGTTGAATATGATGGGTGATATAAAAATTAAAATTAAGACATGATTGAGGAATGCATTGGGAGGAGTGGGAAGAGAAAAATAGGATGGAACTAATTATAGCACATAAAAGAGGCATGAAAGAACATTCACAGTAGAGGGGAAGATGGGGAAAGTGGGGAGGAGGGCATATGAACCTCACTCTCAACAGAATTGGCTCAATGAGGAAGAACATACACTTATCAATTAAGTATAGAAAGGTATCTTACCCTACAGGAAAGTAGGCAGGAAAGGGGAAAAGAGAAGGGGGATAGAGCTGATAGAAAAGAGTTGGGGGTGGTGGAAGTCAGAAACTAAACAGAGGTAAATAGGATGAAAAGTGTACACAGTAATCATAATGTTACAAAAATGTTTTACAAGTCTTTCTAAATAAAGGCCTCATTTCTCAAATACATATGAGAATGAGTTGAATATATAAGAATACAAGTCATTTCTCTGTTGATAATCAAAGGATATGAACTGACAGTTCCCAGAGTAATTAAAGCTCTCAATAGTCATGCAATAATGTTCTAAATCAGTATTGTTTAGAGAAATGCAAATTAAAACAACTTTAAGGTACCATGCCTGTTGGCTATCAGATTAGCTATTTTGAATAGGAACAGAAAATGACAAAACTTGGAGAGGATATGGGGAAACTGGGACATGAATGCACTGTCAGGAGAGTTGTGAATTAATTCAGTCATTCAGAACAGTTTGGACCTATTCCCAAAGGTCTATTAAACAATGTGATCCAGCACTATGCTACTAGGTTTGTAGTCCAAAGAGATTAAAAAAAAAAAAAGAGGAAGGACCTTTAAGTACAAAAATATTTAAAACAGTTCTTTTAAGGAGGGGCAAAGATTTGGAAAGTGAAGGGTAACCTATCAATTGGAGTGGTTGAGTAAATTATAGTATATGATTATAATGGAATACTATTGTGTTATAAGAAATGACAAGCAGGAGAATCTCAAAAAAACCTGGAAAGACTTGCATGAACTGAAGCAGAGTGAGATAAGCAGAACCAGGAGAACACTGTACAAGAATATCTCAGGAATTAAAGGAATACTTCACAAAGAACAGCTGTGAATAGCAGCTATTTTCAACAACATACTAATCCAAAACTATCCCAAGAGACTCGTGATCAAAAAATGCCATCTACTTCCAGAGAAAAAGAACTGAGTCTGAATCCAGACCAAAGCAAACTTTTTTCACTTTCTTAATTTTTTTTCCTATTTGAGTTTCCTTCCACAAAAGGGATTAATAAGAAAAATGTTTTATAGGGTTTGAGTGATAATACAGGTATATAACCCAGTAGAATTGCTTGTCAACTCTAGGAGGGGAGAGGGAATAAGGGAAAGGGGAGAGAGACAGCATGAACCATGTAATCTTGGAAAACTTACATGTGTAAATTTGTCTCTGGAATAAAATAAAGAATAAAAATAAAAATTATGAAAAATGTTTTACATGATTGCACATGTAAGATCTACATGAGATTGCTTACCATCTGAAAGGAGGTGAGGAGGAGGGAGAACTTTTGAGACTGTGTGAAATTAATATAAACAATATAACCCCTTACCTATATATACATGCACATTAAGTCAGGACCCCAGCCAGCAAGTCATGTGACTAAAGGGTCACATGAGTACCTAGAGTTCTGACTTACAGAAGGGGTTGGCTGAAGTCCCCTCATGGTGAGTGATGTATCTGGAAGTCAGGGCTCAAGACCCAGACAGTCCAGTCAGAGAGCCCCAGTAGGAGTGACATCATTGGCCTTATAAAAAGAAGTGGTTAGACAATAGTGTGCTGTTTTGGGTGAGGAATTCTACCTGAAAAAAGTCTGTAGCATTTAACATTCCTCTTGAACTTCAGCTAGGTACTGAACCCTGGGAAGAGAGGAAGTGATTTATTGTAGCTAGGGTGGCTTTTACTAATAAATAATTATAAATTAATATATAGTGACCAAGAAAATTCTTTTGGGAGGGGGGAACCTTACATTCCAGTGAGTGATAATGACACACAAAAAGGAGCTCACAAGGGCAGAGGAAGGGAATGAATGCTATCTCCTCAACTCATGGTTTTTAAGTCCATAAAAACAGAATAAGATTAGGAATAGTATGTTGGTCAGTCCTTCTAAAAATGGTGACTCCAATGGGAGCACAGGGAGAGGTGAGATGGAACTTATGGAGAAATTTCCCAGAATGAACAGATCACCCAAGGGATAGGCTTTTCCAAATCAGAGTCCTCAGTTGTTGAGTTTCAAGGAGTAAAGGAGGCATGGTTTGAAGTCTAGAAGATCAGGAACAGGGTGGAAAAGAGAAGAATTGACCAAGGAAATTCTAATCATTGCAAGAATCAGTATTCTTTGAAAAGGGTTGGAAATTATTCTTACATGCAGTTGGGGGAGGGGGAATTTTGTTTTAGATGGGTAAGTAAGAATTAGGTCGTTTAAACAGGGGGAAAAGTACTGACAATTTAAGGGAACCGGAAAGTAGATTTGTCTAAAAGCTAAGAAATGAAATGAGAACAAAAAGGCCAATTTGATAGGGAAGTTGGTTTTGTGAAGAGGAATAGTAAAGTATGAAATTAGTCTAAAAAGAAAAGCTAGAGCCAGATTGAATAGGACATTAGATACCAAGTTGATGAATTTTTATTTTATCAAAGAGGCATTAAGGAGCTACCAAAATTTTTTAGGTGGGGAAACTTTAGGTGTGTCAGACTTCTTGTATATTGAATTGAATTGAATTTGGGAAAGAATTGGATTTGGATTAAGTTTTAATAGCTAGGCTTGAATCCTGCTTCCATTATTTGCTAGGTATGCATTTTTGGACAAGACACATCTCTTGTTTTAACAATTAAAGGAAATGATTTGTTGAAAAGCAATTTATACTCGCCTATTGTAATACTTTTTTTAGCTGGTCTTGTTCTAGGTCTAGCCCTTTCCTAATCCACGGGTTAATCCTAATTTTACGATCTTGCCCAAGTAGTCTTCCTGATTCAAAATCATGCTCATATCAGTCCTCACTTATCAGGTCCCAAACTGACTTTCTTACCCATGTCTCGTACTACTTACTCTTCATATATGTTGTATTCTAGCCAGATTGAGTCATTCACTGTTCCCACTTTTTCAGTATCCATTGACGCCAGTTGTCTTTAAATATTTGAATATCTGACCTCCAGAAATAGATTTGCCTTTTTTCTGAGTGACCTGAAGTACAAAAAGTAGAAGCAGTGGTGCAGAAAGTCATGTTTCAGCTTATTGTAAGGGAAACGTTTTAAGAAAGAAGTGGTCCAAAAGTGGAATTGATTACCTGAGTAGTTATTAAGGTCCCTAAAATTAGAGGTCTTCAAAACAGTTTGGATTACTCTTTGTTGGAAATGCTGTAGAACAGTGATTCCCAAAGTGGGCGCCACTGTCCCCTAGTGGGTGCTGCAGCAATCCAGGGGGGCGGTGATGGCCACAGGTGCATTTATTTTTCCTATTAATTGCTATTACATTTTTTTAAAAATTAATTTCCAGGGGGATATTTTTTCTGGAAAGAGGGTGGTAGGCCAAAAAAGTTTGGGAACCACTGCTGTAGAGGATTCTTAATCAGATGTGAGTCAGAGTAGATTGCCTCTAAAGCCCCTTCCAGTTCTGTAGAGTGTAATAGAACTGGAGAGATATTTCATACTCAGAAAATTTGTTCTAAATTGTGTATTGGATCCATCTCAGTCAATTGTTAAATTTTCATTTTAACCTCTCACACATTACAAATCAGCTAGTACTACAAATCAAGGATTGATTTCCTTTATTGATTGTCTAGGCTGTGATGTCAAAGTCAAGTAGAAAATTATCTCTGTGGCCTAATAATGACTTAAAAACCACATGTTGATATTACATATGTTCTATTATATTTTCATTTATTTTGTTACATTTCTCAGTTACATTTTAATCTGCTTCAGGTTATACTCCTGAGTTTTGTATGGGTAGTTTCAGGTGAGTGTGACAACCCTGGTCTAAACCTAAGAAAGTAATGTAGAAAATGTTAATAATTCACATGAAACTTAAAAGTGTGGTTTGCTTACTTTTGTTTCTGGATTGCTGATTGTTAAACATTTACTAGCATACCATTTGTGGATTGTAATTGTTCACTTACTGGTATGCACAAATCTAGGCCTAAAATAGGGAGCCATGTTAGGAGAAAAAAAAAGGAAAGAAAAAAGAAAACCTGAAGATTAAAATTCCTGAAAGAATGCTCAAGTGTAGTTTTTTTTGTTTTGTTTTGTTTTTTAATAACCGTTACCTTCCATCTTAGAATTGATACTATGTTCCAAGGCAGTAAAGTGGTAAGGGCTAGGCAATGGGGGGATTAAGTGATTTGCCCAAGTTCACACAGCGAGAAAGTGTCTGCGGCCAGCTTCAAACTCAGGACCTCCTGTCTGTAGGCCTGATTTACAATCCACTGAGCCACCTAGCTGTCCCTTAAAGTGTAGTTTTAAGAATTTTATAGATGCATAGGAAGAGAGGTATTTAGTCATGACTTGATTCACATACTTTTTGTTGTCCAAGTTTTACTAGCTACCAGGAACAGGAAATTTTGTACAATTCATTGATGTGCTTTTATTGATAACTTAAAAATACTTTTATCTTTGAAGTATATGTGTTCTTGAATTTTTCTGTATTACCTAAGCTATTTCCAAAATGAGAATGAAGAAATTTTATTTACATCACATTAGATATTTAAGGGATAGATTTAGTTTTCTATATCACTGTTTTTTGGAGGTGTAATGAATATAGTGCTGGAACTAGAGTCAGGAAGACCTGTCTTCAAATACAATCTCAGGCATTTAGCTATGTGGCTATTAAATTATTATTAAGCAGGCCACTTAACCTCTATTTGCCTCAGAGTCCTCATCTGTAAAATAGGGATAAGACTAGCACCAACTTCCCAGGATTATTGTGAGAATTAAATGAGGTAATAATTATAAAACACTTAGCAAAGTGCCTGGCACATAGTATGCCCTACATAAATGTTAACTATGTTTAGTATTGAAAGAATGGGGGGTTTTACCAACTAAATAGAGGTCCCTTAGTGTAAATTTAGGTTTGGATCTGTGGTTCTGGCCTATCTTATAGGCCCAGGGGTCAGCCACACCAGTCTCTTTAAGTTTAACACAAAATCTTACTGCAGTTTGATGTTATCCAAATAAACGATATTTACTTCATAAATAGCAGGATGGGTAGAAAACCAGGGTAAAAGGAGTTCCCTAAGCTACCAGGTTCTAGCTCCTCCCACTCAGACCTCAAGGACCTGCTTGGTCCCAACACCGTTGAGCTACTCTATTTACTCTATCTGCGTAAACCCTTCTAGCTAACTAAAATCTGACTAGCTGGTCCACAAAATGAGAACAAAGTTCAAATTATAAGGTTTTAGCTAGAAGCCAACAGGCTTAAGCCAAGAGTGGTCTGGCTTGGAGTTTTATGTCCTGGCAACTTCTTTCACACACATGAAATCTCCAGGAACCGGATCTTGGCACTAAAATGAGATCAGGATGAGGGTCAGGATCAGGTAAAGAGTTTCTGGATTCTTGGATCTTCTCAGGTAGATCCAGAGCTCAGCCCAAACCCCCTGTAACCGATCAAAATGGCCACCAGAAATTCCTCTTTTCCTCCCCACTCACAGCATCCCAAGGCAAAAAGCCCCCCTGGGACTCTGTCCTCCTCCTTATCCTTCCCTCTCATTCTGAAATGCAACCCCAAATGGTTCCAGGTGTGTGATTGACTGCCTTTGCAAACAGTCTCTTCCACAAGGTTCTTGCATGCTTTTTTCCCCAAAGACTTTTGCAAGTTTGGCTTCATCTATCTTCATTTTAACAGTATTATTATTATTGAAACATAGCTTATTTGTGGTATGTGTCAGAAAAATCATTTCAAGTACAATCAGACTTACTAAGTTTGGAATACTCAATCAAATTTCCGGTAATCACAGGAGCAAGCCAACTAAAAGTCTATTCTCTTACAGGGATTATTAGTTTCAGTCAGAGTGTTTTTTCTAGGCCCAGCTCCTAGGGCAAGGACTTGGAGCAACCTCTGTGATACAAAGTTTTGGGGGAATGGGTATAGGTCTTGAAATACTGTGTTTTGATGAAGGAAAAAAATAATTTTATGGCAACACTATCATCAGTCTTGTCATAGTGTTGTTAAGAAAATAGATGGAATATAGCAGCAAACTTTTAGAGTTTTTGTTTAATTGATAAAACAAGATTGAAGTAAATAGGTTATTTCATAAAACTATAAATTTGTTCACAGACCTTTTTTTTTTTAAGATTTATCATGATTATCAGTACTGTTAATAGTTGAAGATAAAAAAGAAGCCAAACCATTGAAAGACATTGTTTTATATACTTTCTAACTGTCCCTAATTGTTAGTGTTTCAAAAAGTTTTGGTAAACTGCTCTTGAGATTCTGTTCTGGATTTGGGGTTTACTTTGTTCCTTAACTATCCAAGTTTATACCACCCTGTTATTCCTATTCAGCTTATACCCTATCTCTTTTCTCAAGTCTGTAGGTGGCTTTTTCTGCTAATAGGTGGCATGGGCCCCTGTTAATAAAGATTATTCCAATATGAAAACAAGGTATTAAAAACAGATTAACCTAATTTAGGCTTTCTGTTATCCATAGAATTGAATGAGTATTTTTAAAGGTGAAGCTTTCAAAAGTTTGAAATGCGATCAACTTGTCTGAAATATTTTCTTGGGAATATATTCAAAAATTTCTCAATTTTCAAATAGCTAGAACCTAGCCTTTGGTAATAGAAACGACACGCCTTATACAGGACTTAGAAAGCTTCATTCTTTTTAGTCTTTCCAGATATTATATGCATAACAGCACACGCTTTTTGTTTTATTTTTTAAGTCTGCCATAGAATTAATACACTATTTTGGTTCCAAAGCAGAAGAACGGTAAATGCTAGGTAGTGGAGATTAAGTGACTTGTCCAGGGTCACACAGCTGGGATGTGTCTGATGTCAGATTTGAACCCAAGACTTCCCTTCTCTGGTTGTTGTGTATGGGTGTAAAAAATAACATTGCATTGTAAAAGAGCAGCAAATATAAAGATTTGGGAGATGTATAGGAAGGCTTTTATTTTACTTTATTTTTAAATTTTATTTTTGTTGTTATGCAAAACACACTTCCATATTGGTCACTGCCATACATAACCAAAACCCCAAAATAAAACAATATATATGACTCCAACAGTTCATTCTCTGGTAGATAGCATTCCCATCATAGTCTTTCATGATTGTTCCTAAAAATCACATTGTTTAGAGTAGCCAAGTTTTCACATATAAGCATCATACAATATTGCTGTTCTTGTGTACAGTGTTCTCCCAGTTCTGCTTATTTTGTTCTGCACCCGTTCTTGCAGATCTTTCCACCTTTTTTCTGAAATCATCTTGTTTATCATTTCTTATTGCACAATAATATTCCATCACCAACATATACCACAGTTTGTTCAGTCACTCCCCAATTGATGCACATCCTCTCAGTTTCTAATTCTTTGCCACCACAAAAAGAACTACTATAAATATTTTTGTAGAAGCAGATCCTTTCCCCTTTTTTATTATCTCTTTGGGATGCAGACCTAGTAGCAGTATTACTAGATCAAAGAGTATGACAAGACAATTTTATAATACTTTGGGCATAGTTCCAAATTGCCCTCTAGAATGGTTGGATCAGTTAGGAAGCCTTTTATGAATTGATAGCAGAGTGAAGTAAGCAAAATCAGGAAAACAGTATACCCAGTGACTAAAATAGCATACATAAAAATAATTGATAAATTTTAAGTAAGTCAACAGTTATTTAGATACTTACTGTGTGCCAAGCACTGGCCTGAAAATGGAGGAAGGCAAAAACATAGTTCCTACCTTACATCCTAATAAGAAAAATAGAATGTAGAATGCATGTGGTCTGAATGGAAGTTACTCTTAGAAGAGGGAAACTGGGAGGAGGAAGTGACCTGTAAAGGCCTTTGATAGAAAGATTTTGATCTGAGTCATACAGAAAACCAAGGAAACTAGGAGACAGAAGTGATAAGGGAAAACATTCCAAGCATGTGGGACAGCTGTTACAGTTGTTAGAAGAGTGTGTCTTATACAAGGAGCATCAAGTAGACCTGGTTTGCCTAGAAAGGAAGAATGGGGCCAGATTATAAAGGGTTTTAAATGTAACCAGAGGAGTTTATATTTGATTCTGGAAGTAATAGGTGTCATATAACGATTGATAGTACAAATAAAATATCTTCTTTGATATGCATTTAAATTAGCGAGGTGATAGCTTGACTGATTGATTGACTGCCTTCCTTTTTCCCTGCCATCCATCCAAACAACACTTACACATACCAACATGGAGAAAAATGTCATAAGATCCTATAAGTCAGACTTTATCTAATACAATTTCTCTGCTTATGGCTTTTATGAACTCTTCCTGCTTTCTTTGGGGAAGAGTACTAGCAGTTGATAGGGAAAGAAAATGTTGATAGGGAAAGATACAACTGAGAAACATTTTTTGGCAAAAGCAATTTGGCTCACAGAACAAAAACAAACTTAAAAGCTCTCCTCCAATGAAATATTCCTTATTTGTGTGTTGAATATACAAGATTCCTTTATAGATTCAATCAGAGATAAATGTATTCAAAGGAATCCTCTGATTAGTATCAAAGAGATTATAAACTAGGAGATGCATTCTTTTAGAAAAGATATTTGCCATTTTTGTGTGTAATATCCTACAGCTTCCAAATAGAAGAGGAATTCTTTATACTTCAGTTTCTCATATTCCTTTTTGAGTGACTCATATTCCAGTTTGAGTGACAATTTGCTGGTTACATCAAATTCTTGAACATCAAGTGTTCTCAGAGAGATCCATACTACTCAGAAGAGATTGAGTCACATAAGAAAACATGAGTGAATGAAGAATTCATTTTAGTTGAATTATAACAAATAGATCACAGCATTTCAGAAGAATATTACTTGGAAATAATGCTTCTTTAAGCTTTTGTTCAGACCTCAAAATATAATTCTTTTGCTGCCCAGACTAGATCCAGCAATAATGCTGATATTTATCTTTCCTAATATTTTCCTCTTATGCTCAAATAGTAATGCTAAACAGTTGGATGATAATTTAAGTCCTTAGAATTAAGGAAGTTATTCTCACTTTTATAAGCTTAGGTATAATTATGGACATATGTGTCACATAGTAAATATGGCTTTCAATTTATTTCTTGGAAAAGTTGATCAGTAGCTATATTAGTCTCTGCATTATCATTGGTAGAATAAAAATTAATATTTTTTAGCTAACTTGTAGACTTCTTGCAAAGTAAGTAAAGATAGGACTGACACAGACAACACTACACATTTATTAAGTGCCTATTGTGTACAGAGGACCTGCAGTATAACTATGAATGGTGAAGTGTGAGATTTATAACCAAGTAAGCAGTTAAGTTGAACACTCTTAACAGATTGGTCAAATGTAACAGGATGCAGACAGTTTGCTGTGATGGATCAGAACTCAGCTAGTGAAATCTCTTCAACTTCTAAAAATTTGTTTAGAGGCAGCTAGGTGACTCAGTGGATAGAGAGCCAGGTGTAGGTGGGAGGTCCTGAGTTCAAATTTGGCCTCAGATACTTCCTAGCTGTGTGTGACCCTGGGCAAGTCATTTAAACTTAGTATTGATTCTGACGAAAGGCAAGAGGTTGTTTTTTTTTTTTTAATAGGTTTGTTATCCTTGTCATTACATGGTATTTATAACTTTAGATTATTTTAGATTGAGGCAAAACTCTGAAATCTCTTGATTTTTTTTTTAGGAGTTTCTTTGAATTGCTGCTGTTCTTTGGAAAAGATGAATTTTATGAAGAGCCATTAAAGGATATTCTTGGTTCAATCCAGGTAATGAAGTTTATTATGTTAAATTTTCTATATAAAATATACTGTCACCAAAATATATATAAACTGCTTGTTATTAGCTTGCTTAATGTCATTGAAGTTGTAATTTTCAGAAAACTCACACAATCTTATTAAAATAGTATGGGGGGGGTATATATATATGTAGAACTGTTAATATTTTGTTATTTTAAAAAACTTGTTTTCTAACCACTATAATTCCTTAATTTTCTCATTTGACCTAGAATAGCTCCAGATTTCATTTTTGGTTTTGAATTTCTATTATTAGGATGCTGAATTTTATAGGAGTCAGATAAAATTAACTGGAAGTATTAGGAAGATTAAAGTAACATGTTATGAAGAAAAAAATGTTGTGTGAACGTAGGCTTGATATTTTATTAAACAGATACCATTATGACATTCAGCTCTTGGCAGTAGTCCTTCTCTGATCATATGAATATACTGAATTCTATTGGAAGAGAAAAAACCCTTTTTTAATGGGGATTTTCACAAGTCCCTTTATAATTTTAGTAGTTTACATAGGTAATGTACTTGAGGCATGATACTTGTATCCAGTCACTGCATTCAAATGCAGTATAAGATATTCTTAGAAAAACTTTTCAAAACATTTTTGTGTTTTGAAGATTTTAGAATTGTTGAGTTATTTCTGTAGGAATATACTTCATAGTTCATAATTCAGTGGACTTGGGAATCAGAGAAACTGAGTTTGAATTCTACTTCTTATGTTTACTACCTCTGTGCACTTGAAAAAATACATCAGTTAGCCTCTCTGAAGCTCAGTTTCCTCATTTCTAAAATGAGAGGCTTTGACCAGATGGTCTCTTAAGATTTCTCCTAGATCTAAATCTATGATCATATGAATTTTGAAGGCCTTTGTCTGGGATGAACTTCTTGAGTCTGAGCACAGGAAATTCATAATAGCCAATAGCCCCCAACAGTTCTTTAGTTCCTAAAGAAAGCATTCTTCACCAAATGTAGAACCTCATGTATTTCATGAAAGGTTATATATGTGTGTATATGTAAACCTTCTCCAAATGTTTATTTCGAAAAATACATAACTTATTAATAATATTATATATGCTATATGAATTATTATACATACACATAAACAAAATACTCTGGGTTCACTGAGACTCTTAAGTTGCAGGAAAGTTCCTAGACTGCATCAATAGAGGAATTTGCCCTTTGTGGAATTCCCTATACCAATAAAATTACATGTATAGTCCTTGTCCTTCTATTACAATTGAATGTAGTATGGCTATGAGATAGTTACCTTCTTAGGTATAATATTTACAATATTGTGTTATTTCTTTGGAATTAATAAAACATCCCCTTAGGCTTAACATTAATTACCTCTCTTATTAGTGAATAATAGTATACAGTGAATATATACTTTTAAAAAATAATGCAACAAGTTAGTGGAATTTATTTCTGATTTATGTTATATATCTTCTGAAAGGTCATTGCCTTTAAATTATAATGGGAATATACTTTCTTCCCCCATTGGTGGTTATCTTTTCTAGCTTTGTCCTTTGTCCCTCATTAGAGCCAGATCTTTAGTCTTCTGGTCATTCTCTATAGGACATATTCCTGGACAAATATTCTACTACTTCATGAGTAAATTCTAATGCCATTTATCCTTTGTTTAGCTCTCCTCTGATCTCCCTCTTCTTCTGTTTATTAATCATCATGTATTTCACTAGACTGAAACTTTTAGAAATGGAAGGGGCTTTAGAGATCACCTAATATAATTCCCTCATCTTATGGACTAAGAGGCAAGTGGCAAGGCAAGGACTCGAATCCAGACTTCTCTCAGACTTAAGTTTGGTGTTCTTTTCATAGTCCTCTATTCCTTTCCCAGATAATTAATGTGTAGAAAATCCTTCACTATGTCAGGTGATCTAAAAACATTAATATGTACAATTCTTTTATAGTGTAATATGCATTCCTAAAAAATCACTGTGCTATGTTTGCAAAATCCCATAATAAAAATCACAAGTCTTATGGGGAAAATAGTTAGAAGCACAACACTGAAAAACTTTATCATTTACATGTTAAAAAAAGAACCTAATAAAAATAAAAGCAAATATTAAATGATTAACACATAAATGCTGCAATAAATGATGCAGCCTCAGGCTGCTGCTTGGGTTAGTGAAGTCATTGTTATAGTGAAAGAACTGCCTTGGTAGGCCATAACTCTAGGACTGGGTTGTAGAGGAGACTCATTGCCCTATGGTGAAAGTTAGAAGAGAGAGTGAGTGGGTAGGAAACAGCCCTCCTCCATTTATTGCTCCTACTGAACCAGAAAATGTACAACAAATTTGGCACTTTACCTGAAAAAAGACCAAAGGTTTGCTTGTGGAATAGGTATCAGAAGGGTTGCAACTTTTAATTATTGTAAAGTAGTGCAGTTTTCTGCGTTCTTGCAGAATGAAATTGAGAATAAGTAAATGAAACATTATGCATAAATTGTGCCCCAATAATTAATTGCCTTAGAACAAATTCATGTTTTCAAAACAAACAATCTAACAGAAATGACAGTACTTATTTGATGATGGAAAGATATACATATACCCATAAACATTTGGGAGATAGTAATAATTTGATTAGAACCACAAAGTATTGAGAAAGATAGAATTGCTTTTGCTCATGAAAGCTAGTCAAGTGGAGGATGATGCTAAAGGGATAAATCGATTTACCGTGGAGAAAAAGTTGACAAGTCATGAGAAAGACTTTTTCAATCATGATATTTTATTATAATTCTCTTCTCAGTACAAGTCTGCAATTGAATACTAGTCTAGAACGTGACACTAAATTCAAAGATTATATCTTTACTCCTTTCAGAAAGAAACCTTTTGAGGGAGGTAGAGTAGCACAAATGATCTAATCACCTGCTTATATCTAGTAGTTTTTACTCAAACCAATAAACCCAAATGTTTCCACCAAGGTTTCTTCTAGCCTATAATAAGATAAAATATACCCTCTTTGTATATTGTATCAAAGTTTTCATTTTGCCAGTGGCTGGGTAAGTAAGAATTATAATAATTCCATAAGTTATGAAAATGAAGTTTAAGTTATGGGAACAAGATGATAATGGTATCAGTGGTTCAGAGTATGGCTAGACTTCTTTGTAGATAAGGGTTGTTCTGTGTACTCCTAGTCGGTGCTCTTTTACCTTTTAAAAAATAGTTGTAGTCATCATTTAACAGCATTGAACCAAAATGAAAATATGTTGGGAAACTATGACAGAATTATACATGCAAATAAATATTAGTATTAGGTTAGAGAAGAGAAAAACCAAAAGGACTTATCAAAAGCATTGCAACCAATATATATGGGTTCAGATTATATTTATTTATTCTCTGCTTAAGATGTAGAGAGACTTTGAGACTTCTGGTAGTTATAATCGTTTTTTAGTAAAATGATTTGTTAACTTTATGTTGTTTTTTAATTATGCATTTCTTTTTCTGTTATCTTTGGGTGTTTATGCTTCACTTAAAATAATGATTCACCTTGCTGTCAAGAAAATTAATGTTAATTGCTTTCTAGTTTTGACACAGATAATCTCTGATCACAAATATGTATTAGGGTTTTTTTTTTTAACGCATATGTTCTGTCTTAGAATCAATACTGGGTATTGGTTCCAAGGCAGAAAAGCAGTAAGGGCTAGGTGATGGGGTGATGTGAAGGTCACAAAGCTAGGAAGAGTCTGAGACCAGATTTAAGACCTCCTGTCTCCAGGTTTGGCTCTCAATCCACTGAGCCACCTAGCTGCCCTTATTAGGTATTTTCGAAAATGAACACAGTAGAACTGGAAAGACCTCCAAGAATTGATTCAGAGTGAAAGGAGCAGAACTAGGATATTATACACAGAGACTGATATATATATATATCATATATATATATATATATATATATATCATATATATATCATATATATGATATATATATATTATACACACTGTGGCACAATCAAATGTAATAGACTTTTCTACTAGCAGCAATGCAATGCCCCAGGTCAATCCAGAGGAATTTATGAGAAAGAATACTATCCACATCCAGAGAAAGAACTGTGGGAATAGAAATACAAAAGAAAAACAGATGATTCATCACATGGTTTATGGGGATATGATTGGGGTTTTGATATTAAAAGATCACTCTATTGCTTATATGAATAGTATGGAAATGGATTTTGAACAATGATACATGTATAACCCAGTAGAATTGCTTGTCAGCTCAGGGAGAGGGGTAGGAAAAAAACATGAATTGCGTAACCATGGAAAAATATTCCAAATAAATAAATAATTTTTTTGAAGGAAAATGAACACAATATGTAGGTGTTTCTCCATGTCATTATGGACAAAGTAGTAAAGTTATCTAATCTGTAGTTGTCTAAACTTTTTGAGAGATTGTATTTTTTAGAAAAACTTAAGAGGAAAACTGTGATTTATTAGTGTTTTAAGTTGATGATGAAAATCGATATCCATCTATAAAACATATAAGGCAAATTCCTGATAGTAAATGTATTTTCATTACCATCTTGTTTCAGCCAATTAATCTTAAACCCCTTAGAGATAAAGATAATATGATAGTTGCCTCACTAACTACAGACAGGTAAGAAATTTTATCCCTGGGGATTCAGAGCCAGGCTCGATATTCAGGTATGTCAGAGATCTATTTAAGTCTCACCTTTACTTCTTATGGGTTTCTTGGGCCAAAAGCCAACTTTTAACTGCTGAATAATGGTTAAACTTTTTATATGTCCGGAATAACTTTGGTTTTACCACAATGTTTGAACAAGATGTTTTCCCCTGATTCAAAAGGAGCTATTTTTATTCTTTGGAATGGTCAAAGTGTCTTCAGAAATATCGATAAGTGATCATACTTGAACATGGTCAGAATCTTTCTGTTAATATAAGAACATTGCCCGATAATACTTTTTTGCGCAGTAACATAAACATTCATGTTAGAAATCATCTTAAAAACACAATGGTGGGGACAGCTGAGTGGCTCAGTGGATTGAGAGCCAGGCCTAGAGACAGGAAGTCCCAGGCTCAGATCTGGCCTCAGACACTTGCCAGCTATGTGACACTAGACAAGTCACTTAAACCCATTGCCTAGCCCTTACCACTCTTCTGCCTTGGAACCAATACACAGTATTGATCCTAAGATGGAAGGTAAGGGTTTAAAAAAAAACAACACAAATGATTAAAATACTTTGATGCCTTCGTGAAAAAATAATTTTTAGAAGAAACTTTATTTTCAAGTTTTCTAGAACACGAATTTCAGATAAGATACCCTTTTCTGTAATCCCTCTTGCCTCCCTTGACCACTTGGTACCTTTAAAAAATAATGATTCTACCCTAATTAGAATTTTTGTTTCCTTTTCATCGAGTTTAAAATAATCTAATTTAAATTACTATAAACAAATTAGAGGAATAAGGAAGAAATTAGTTTTCAGATGTATTGATAAGTTCATGACTAAAAGATAGAAAGGTACACAGAAGATAAAGTGGATAATTTTTATTATAAAATTTAAAGTGTTTGCACAAACAGTGATATAGTTAAACTACATTACTTTGAAAGAAACGGGTAACTGGTAAAAAAAAAAAACAAAAAAAACTTTGCAGCAAGTTTCTTTGATAAAGATCTCAAATGCAAGATATATAAGCAGCTGATTTGAATTTAAAATACCATTTTAAGGGACTTATAAGAAAGAATGCTATCCACATCTAGAGAAAGAACTGGGAACAGAAATGCAGAAGAAAAACATTTGCTTGATCACATGGTTTGATGGAATTATGATTGGGCATGTAAACTCTTAACTCTATTGCAAATATTAACAATATTGAAATAGGTCTTGATCAATGATACATGTAAAACCCAGGGAATTGCTCAATGGCTATGGGGGGGGGAGGTAGAGGAGGAAAGAATACAAATCATGTGACCATGGAAAAATATTCTAAATTAATCAATTAAATAAATAGGTTTATAAAATAAAATACCATTTTATAAGCTATTCCCCAAATAGATAAATGGTCAAAGGATACGAACAGGCAATTTCCAAAGAAAGGAAGCCAAGCTATCAATAACAAATTGAAAAATACATTCTAAATCACTAATAAATAGAGAAATGCAAATTAAAGTAACTCAGGTTCTACTTTGTACTTATTAGATTAGCATAGATGACAAGGGTAAAAATGGCAAATATTCTACTCTACCACCAAAGATCAAAGAAAGAAGTAAAGGAACCACATTGAACAAACAGCTTTTTTTTTTTTTTTTTTTTTTTTTTTGGTAACCCCAAACTTAAAAACTAAGAGGATATCAACCTATAAAATTCTTCTCATAAACATTAAGGAGTTCAGCAAAACAAATTCCCACAAAAGATATTCTGCCAAGTAGAATGACTAGACAAATTATAGTATATGCATATATTGGAATGCTATTGTGTCATAAATGATGAAATAGACATTTTCAGTGGGATTTTAAAAAAGACTTAATGTGCTGATGGGAGAGTAAAGTGAACAGAACGAGGAGAACAATTTATACAATGAAAACTTTAAAAGACTTGTAGATCATTGTATCTTTGGTTTTATTTTGGGGCTTTGGTTATGGATCAGTGTGCTCTTTCAAAAAATGACCAATATGGAAGTGTGTTTTCCGTGACAATTAAAATTAAAAAAGACTTGTAGAAATTTTGATCAATCTAGAGGACAAACCTTGAAACGTTTCACTTTCTGTCTGAGAATGAGATGAGCTTAAAAATCAGAACAGAGCATGCAATTTTAGACATGACCATTGTGAGAATTTATTTTGCTGGACTATTTGTGTTTATGATGTTTTTCTTTTTTTTCAACTGTTTGGTGGGATACAATGGGAAGGAGAGAGAATAAAATGCTTGCAAAAATAAATACATTTTTAGGGGAAAAATAAATTAAATAGAAAGGAAGACATTTGGAGAGTGAGGAAAGAGAATCCCTTTTATATGGCGTTTGATCTGGAAAAGTTCATTAGTTTAAAAATATGTAATATACATTTAAAGTTTATCACATGGAATTATTTGGTGCCCCATCAAATATAAATTTTCACCTAATTATATATAAAGTTTTTGACTGGCATTTTTCTTTATTAATTATATGCCTAAATTTCGGCTTTTAAAGTATTCAGAAAACTAAACTAATTTCTATGTTTTAGGAATGCCAGAACCATCTCAGCAGATATGGAAATGTGAATCTGGAACTGGTAACCCGAATTATTAGAGATGGTGGACCATGGGAAGATCCAGTTTTACAAGCAGTTCTTAAAGCTAAGCCAGCATCTCAGGATATAGGTATTTAAAGTATACATAAACTAACATTGAATCAATAATGTCTCCATTTGTTTATTTATATTGCTAAAGAATTGAATGGCAGTGTTTTTGTTACAGTTAATTATTAAAAAAAGGTATGGGCAATATTAGCCACACTGCTTCTACAACTATTTCTACTTTATGTAGTTTCTAAGTACAGAATAATATATTAAATATATGACAAAACAAATCTCAAAATTGAATATGATGATCATAAATATGTTTATGTGTACTTCTAAGATTATAAATAAAGGTCAAAACAGGTACATGATTTAGAGGATGATATAAGCAAATTAGAGGAGCATGGAAAAATAAGGAAAAAATATGACATAACTAGATATAGAGAGGATCACTGGAATTAAAATGTAAGATTTTAATTCCATTAAATTAAAAAGGTTTTGCACAAACAAAAGATTAGAAGAAAATGAGAAAACTAGAGGGAAAAAAATTTATAGCAAATTTCTCTTACAAAGCTTCATTTCTCAAATCTGTAGGGAACTGAAATACATTTGTTATAATAAGAGCCATTTTCCAGTGGATAAGTGGTTAAAATTTCCAGATAGGCAGTTTTCCAGAAGAAGAAATCAATATTATCAATAATTATATGAAAAAATTGTTCAGCAGTTGATTTTGAGACACTAATCCACTGTTGGTGGAGTTGTTAAATGGTCCAACCATTCTGGAGGACAGTTTGGAATTGTAAAACTGCATACCCTTTGATCCAAAATTACTACTGCTAAATCTTTATCCCAAAGTGATCAGAGAAAAAGGAAAAGGACTATGTGTACAAAAATATTTAAACATCTTTTTTGTGATGGTAAAGAATTGGAAATGGAAGGGATGCCCATCAATTGAGGAATGGTTGAAAAAGTTGTGGCATATGATTGTGATGTAATACTATAGTGCTATAAGAAATGATGAGCAGGATGGTTTCAGAAAAACCTGGGAATACATATATGAACTAGTACAAAGTAAAGGAAGCAGAACTAGGAAAACATTGTACAAAGTAACATTATTGTTAGGATGATCAGCAGTGAAATACGTAGTTATGCTGATCAATGAAATGAATCAAGACAATTCCAAAGCATTCATGAAGAAAAATGTTCTACACCTCCAGAGAGAGAACTGATGAACTCTTGAAGATAGATTGAAATATAATTTTTTTCATTTTATTTATTTTTCTTCTTTTTCTTTTTAAACATGACTAATATGAAAATAAATTTTGCATGATTTCACATGAATAATTAGTTTATATCAGTTGCTTGCCTTTTCATTGAGTATGGGAGGAACTGGACAAAGGGAGAGAATTTGAACTTCAATTAAAGAAATTAATAATAAAAATAAAAGAACCAAAGATCTTTAATCCGATGGCAGAACATCTCTTAGCTCTGTAGCAAATTTTATGTATTAAATCAACTATCTCAGATAAATGTCTTCAGAAACTTTTTTTTCCCAACTTTCACTGTTGGAGCTTTATCCCAAATTCTACCCTTTCCTCCCCTTCTTGCTAAAGATTCTTCCTTCATGAGGGCCAGTCCAGCCAAGATTGTGGGTAACAAGGAAGAAAGAGGAATGAGAACTTCCAGCTGTTTACTGTTACTGCTACTTCTCTGGTCCTAGTGCTCTATCTTTTATTATAAAAATGTCCCAGAGACTTACTGGGTCATTTGAAGTGTATATGAATTCTACTCCCCAATCATATCTGTGAACACTTTTCTCCCCCTAAGAGTAAAATGAAAAAATGAGGAAGCAGAGCAGATGATGGATATAGAGGAAGCCTTTCTCTTATTTTTTAACAATAAAATATCTCAAAAATCATCAAAATGTGTTTTCTTTTTTCCTTCATTCAAGAGGTTGGGGGAAACCTGTGTTCTACTTCATAGGGGATTGGTGAAAGAAAATAGCCTGGGAAGAGAAAAGAAGGCAAGGCATGAAGTATAACCCTAGAACTCCTCCCCAGATAGAGAGTTCGACTGCCATGGTCTCCCTCTTTCCAGCCCCCTTTCCCAGCAGCCTATTCTGCTGAATCTTGCTTCTCAGGGACTGAGAAACATCGTCTAAGACCTAAATCCTACTACTAGAGGTGCAGAGGGCATGAGTTACTAACTTTCCAAATCAGAGCTCTAAATGGACAATAATTTCTTACTGACACTGCCTAACATTCTTTACATAGAAAAGTTAGTTTTCGTGGCACCATATGCCATTATGCTCTACTTAAGATACCTTGGGTTGACCTGGTCTTTCTTGGCTGCCTTGGAATTAAACTACCATGTATAATATTTATGCCTATTATAGGAAAGGTCATTCTAGTTCAAAGTAATAACATAAATGTTGACATATGTATATGTATATGTACATATGAGTGTATTGTTATATGTGACCAGGTATACGGCCACTCAAATTCCATACAAATAACTTAAGAATATAGCTCAATAGTAAGTTGGAGACTTACCTGTATTTGAATGCTGTTTGAAATTGGTGATAATTTGAATAGGGACATTAGCAAGACAAATATTTTATAAGCATTTGATTACCTTGTAGACAATGAATCATAATTCTTTAAACTAGGGTGGATTTCCAAAGTACTCCTATCTGGCATATATACATGTTATGACTTTTAACAGAATCAAATGAAGCAATGTAGACTAGTGATTAGAAGACTAGCTCTAGTCAGGATAAAGGTCTTTTGCAAAACCTAGATTTAGTTCCATACTTTCACAGACAGAGTGATCGGTGTTATCCTTGGCAAATTGCTTAATGTCTGTCTCAGTGCCCCAGACATCTCTAAGCCTTTTTAAGTTGTGGAATAGTTGTTGCTTAAGTTGTTTCTTCAACTAGAGCTTCCTATGGAAATGAAATCATAGGTCCAAACAAAAATTTGAATCAGATTATCAAACTATCTACATTTGTCACAAATTTAAACTTGCTTTCCCACTGTCGATCTAAATTAGAAAAATTTTAAACAGTTTAAAATAGCAAAACCTAAATTAAAGTACCAGCTACATTTTTAGACTCAAAAGAAAGCTGCCAACTTCAATGCCTCACATACTCCTTATAAAAAAAAGTTTGGTGATAATTCCTTTTCTTTGTATATCACTATTACTTTCTAGTGATTAACTTATACACACTAACTCAAATATTCATTCACTCAAAAGTTGATTGATTCTGAATTATTATATTTCATTCCAAACCTTTTTCTACCTCCTAGGTAGAGAAGGTACGATTTACTAGTAGTTCTCTGAAGTTACAGTTGATCACTTTATTAATCTGAATTTTTAAATCGTTATCATTGTTTTATCCTTTTTCTAATCATGTAATTAAATTTTATTTAGAAAAGTAAATGTTATTTTATAAACTAGGAGTTAAAATGGGAAAATTTCAGGGATCATTGAATTATTAAATTCTATTTCTTAAATAACAATTTTTTTTCTGTTTTCTAATATAGTTAACAAATATTTGAGTTCTGAAAATCCACTGTTCTTTGAACTGCGTGCAAGATACCTTATTGCTTGTGAACGTATACCAGAGGCAATGGCTCTTATCAAATGTTGCATAAATCATCCAGATATCAGTAAAGACTTATACTTCCATCAAGCGTTCTTCACATGTCTATATATGTCACCATTAGAAGATCAACTATTCCAGGAGGTACTGAGAATCACTTTAAATACTATAGAGATATATTTGGTGTGTGTTAGCATATTCTTTTTTAGATTCTCTAAGCAAGCTGCTAACCAAGGTGTCTCCCTCCCCCCCCCCCCCCCGGTATCTTATGTATCTCATTTGTATTACAAATAGTATAAAAAATAAATAATCAAACCAACATAATACACCAAGAAAACACTATTTGTGTTGAACTTTGGATATTTTCAGAAAGAAAAGGCATCAAGTAAGAATCATGGAAAGTTAAAAATTGCCTTTTAAAGCAGTTCTTAAGAAACTGACTCTTTAAATTAATCATTCTCACCTTTAATTTGGCAGTGAATTTGTCCCCAAGACAACTTTTACCAGAGAGCTTAATGAAAGAATACTAAGCATCAGTTACTTCCACAGAATAATATAGGATAATTTAATTTCAGCTATACAGCTATTTGTATATTTGTATTTATTTGTGTGAACCAATCTCATTTTAAATTTATAGCATGTATTGAGAACTGATTGTAAGAATGGAATTGATATCATCTGTAACACCGAAAAAGAAGGCAAGACTACATTAGCCTTGCAGCTCTGTGAATCATTCCTAATTCCACAGCTCCAGAATGGGGACATGTATTGTATTTGGTAAGTGTTTCTAATAAGAAATTCTCCCAATATGAAGGGAGATAATTTTTGAGTAGCAGAGTTTGGGATATAGGTTTACAAAATAAAAGAGGCATTAAGAGTGTTAGTTTTCTTCTCTGAATTCAAAGTCTCTTTGTTCTGACCAACAAATAAAAATGAACCATTTAAGCAAAAAAAAAAAAAAAAGGTTTATTATTATCTACTTCACAGATTTAGAGGTAAGGGAATCAAGTTTTCTAATGTTGAATATAGATTCATTTGAAATAGCATAATTTATGTAATCATTTTTATTTTTATTATGTTTGAGGTGAAAGAGTAGCTTATTGGAGATTGGGGATAAGAAAGGGTTTTTTTTTGTTTGTTTTGTTTTTAAATTATTTACAAGGGGTAGCTAGGTATCTCAGTGGATAGAGAGCCAGGCTTAGAGACTGAGGTGTTGGGGATGGAGTATCCTGGGTTCAAATCTGACCTCAGACACTTAATAGCTGTCTGACCCTGTTCAAGTCACTTAACTCCAATTGCCTAGTCCTTACTGCTCTTCTGCCTTGGAACCAATACCAAGGCAGAAGGTAAGGGTTTTTTTTTTTTTTTTTTTTTTTTAATTATTTACAAGCATTATTTAAAAAAAAAAAAAAAAAGCAACAGTTTGTTGAAAGAGATATCTGTTGAGTGCCTACTTAAAACAAGGCTCTGAAAATGCAGAACAGTCTGCCTCACGGAGTTTCCCTTCAGTCTAACTTTATCATATATAATATACTGTAAAACTTTGTAAAGATATCAACTCATTTTTATCTTTTATTACCTTAATAGTCTGTTTTAATTTTTAAATTGGTTCTTTCTTGCTGAGCTTGGTAATCTGCAAAGATGTTGAAGTAAAAATGTTTTTTTCTGAATTAGCAGTAATTTAAAACTCCAAATTATACTTGTTCAAAAGCTTACTATAAAAATGTAACTAATTCTAATAGTATGAAAAGGAATACCTTTAAAACAATTTTCACTGTCACATATATGTGTATATATTTTTTGTAGTAGTTTTTCTAAAGATGGAAGAATCATGATAGATAACTACTAAAATAAATAGAATTCCTATTCTGTTCAGTGTTTTTAGAAATTTTTTAGTATCCCATGTCATCATAGTTGTGAGACTTCATAGAGAAGACATATTCCTTGCTTCCCTGCCACAAAAGCAACTCCCAATTTTTCCCTTTTTTAATCTTCGAGTCTCAGTATTGGCAGCGCTAGAATTTAGGTGAATCCAGAAGGATCCCCCCTTCTGCCAAATTCTACTCTCTGCACTTTGCAGCCTTAAATAATATATTGGCACCTTCTAAAGATCTACCTAGCTTCTGGACTATTAATTTTTATTCTATATTTTTTTGTCTTTTTTCAGTAGGCTTTATTTAAATGGTCAGCCCTTTGCTTTCTTCTCTCTCACCTCTATTTCTTTCCCTTTCTATTCCTTCCTATAAAACCTTAATGTCCTTTTCTATATCTTACAGTGTTCCCCTTAGACCCCTAGTATCTTACTATCCTTTTTCTGCTTTCCTTCTCTTTGAGCCAACTTACCTTTCATCCTCATTCTGTACAGACACAACAATATACACTAATGGGGATGTATCAATATGTGCAGACTCTTAAGAGTAGAACTAATTAGGAACTTTTTAATAGAATTACAAACTATTATTAGGATAATTTTAAAATTATCAGTATGTGGACACAAAAGAGTATATCACCCTGTACCTGGAATCTTCTTATGTATGGTAAAGTGAGAATGGGGGCAGAAGGATATAGCAGGTAGGCCTTTAAAGAGGTCCCTCTGCTTAACTAAGTATAATTCACTATTCAGCCTAGCATCCTAAATACAAGTAACTAGGCCCTTACTCAGTGGCAAGCCTATACTACCAAGCAGTCTAGAGGAGGAACTTTGTCCTTAAATGGTTTTCATTAATCTGAATATAACCTGGTACTTTATGATATGAACTCGAAACAGGTGCTGAGCCTTTCCTATTTTTGCATTTTAGGAAGAGATCAGGTTTAGATGCATATTTGTTTCCCTAGGATCGAGAGAGAGAGAGAGAGACAGACAGACACACACACACACACACACACACACACACACACACACGCATTACTATTACTACTTTTCTTGATACCAGAGTCATAAATTTGTTAGTGTCCAGTGACAAAGCATATAGTTATCTCTTCTAACTCCAAAGAAATTTTTACATTGAAACTAGGAGGTTAACTCGAGACCCAAACCAAACCCCCTTAATCTGACATGATTTTAATAATTGAATAAATTCGAAGTATTTTCCTGGAATCACTACAGAACTTGGCTGATCCCTTATTAAATTTTCTTGGCTTTAACCACCCTGCTTTATCTGCTAGTCTTATTGCTTCTTTAAGCTTGCTAGTTGGCATAAATTGTTCCCATCTAACTAGATTCTTACCATTTTACAACTATACAGTCATGATTAACTACCACAAAGCTATTAGCAATGACTACCAACTCTCTAAACCCCATATCCTAATTTCTAAACATAGACTTCTGAAAAGAAACTATCAGACACCCTTCAGTGCAATAAAAAATCTTTGTTGGTCATATATTTGATTAAATATCAGAGGATTGTTCATATTACCTATTCATGTTATTTTTCTCATATTATCCACAGGTGACCAAATTCAGCAACAATTTTTTTAGAAAAATCTTGGAAAACATTAGAGATTTCTCTTCCTGTTATGAAAGCTACCAATGATGCCTCATTTTATCTTAGTGTGATCACATAAGTCAAATAAGTTTTCCATATTAGATATGTTATACTTGTTTTCTGGTTAGTTAGGTGCCTCAGTGGATGGACAGCCTGGCCTTGAGTCAGGAAGAATTATCTTCCTGAGTTAAAATCTTGCTTCAGATACTTACTAACTGTGTTACCCTGAGCAAGTCACTTAACCCCGTTTGCCTCCGTTTCCTCATCTGTAAAGCGAGCTAGAAAAAGACATGGCAAACCATTTCAATATCTTTGCCAAAAAAAACCCAAAGAATCAAACCTGACTAAAAAACAATTGAAAAATGGAACAGAACAATATCTGATGAGGAAAGACAGCTAAACCTTACAACCTTACTAAGATGCCTTTGACCATCTTTCAGAAAAAGCTTTAGAAGCTTTTATTTCAGGTCAGGAATAATTTATATACATGGTGTCCCAGAAGTCTTAGAGTAGTTTTGGGGGTGCTGGAGGAAGAGTGGTAGTGAGAATACAGGGTGGGGAAACTAAGACCTATGTCATGGTAGTAGGGATAAAAGAAAGATAAAGATAAAAAAGACTAAGGACTTGGCTGTCAGTCAATTGAAACCTCTTGCACCAATGTCCGAGAAACATCATATCACTCTAAACCCTGGCCTAATTTGTGGAGTGAGGGAAAGATATCTAACTTTCTTCAATCAGTGGTGGTACACAGCCATAGGATACTATTCTTAAATATAGATGTCATAGCAGACACTCCATTCTTTCTTCTTATAGACAGTCAGGATCCATAGCCTCTGTGTCCTCATAGTTTCTTTTTTCTTTTCTATTGTTAAATTTTTAAATAATTTTTTCAATTACATATAGAAACAATTTTTGACAATTGTTTTCTGATATTATGTGATGTAGATTCTTTCTCTTCTCCCCTCCCCAGAGCAGTAAAAGTTCTGATATAGGTTATATCATTGCTTTCATGCAGTACTTATTTCCATATTCCCCATGTCATAACTGAAGCCACATAATACACATACAATAAAAACTCAGAAAGGAAATAAGCAGAAGATGGTGTGCTTTCATCTCTAGTCAGATTCCAACAGCTCATTCTTTGACTATGGAGAGCATTTCATTGCATTTTCCTTAAATTCCTTCAATCCTCTTTTATCTCCCCACCCCAAATCCTTAAAGTTGACCCTTATCATCTAGGATTCTTCTTAGAAGAACTAGGGAAACTATGCCATAGTACAAGATATTCATACTTTCTTCTTCAATACCAGAAAACATGGCCTTAGTTCTTAGACATTACATTTCTGAGCTTTAGTTTCTGGTTCTCTGGACATCTATCTTCTTATGTTTAAGAAACTCTTTAAGATATATCCCTAAAAAAGTATCCCCACTTATTTGAATTGATTGGTTAAATTATTTATACATACCTCCATCCTCTAATCTTTCTCTGAATTCAGTGAGCTTGTTCTACTTTTCAGTGAACTCACTGATGCATCCCCAGATCCAGAGAACTCTCAAGACTTTTCCTGATAGAGACAAGAGTACCCCTTAGTGGCTTGACTAATAGAAACCTTGTCTCATCTAACTCTCAATCATGGTATATTTCTTAGCTATCTGTCCTGCCACTGAATTCCCATTTTATATCTCTCTTTCTATGGGAACAGTAATTACCAAAGTACCACTTTTGCTTCCTGGAAAGGTATGTCAATTCCTTTATGGCTTTTTTTTCTATCCCTGTGACTTCCTAAGCCAAAATACCCCTCTTTTGGCTACTATTTCCTTTTATATGGTGCCCCTCTCACTACCACTTAAAATATAAGTTCCATGAGGTCAGTGCTTGTCTTGCCTTTGCATTTATATTCCTAGATCTTAGTATGATACTTAGTATATAGTAAGTACTGAAATACTTTTTTCATTTCATTAATTCATTCCTTCCTTAGTAAGTAATTGATGAAACAACAGTTCAAAGGAAGAAGCTTCATACCCCTTCCCATTTATAATATCCTGAATTTAGTAGGCTTAAATTTCAAATTAAAAAAAACTATATTATTGATTCTTCCCAAATAAACACATTGAAGCTTTTTTTTTTAATTTGAAGGTTAAAAAAGCCTTTCTCCCAGATTTCAGATTCTTTTGTTTGATTTTGCCAAGAACATTGCTGATGTTGATTTCAATACTATATACCTTGTTCCTCATTGGCCTCTGTATTCTCATTAATGCTATTCCCCTGTCTAGAGCTTATTATGAGTTACTATTACCCACTCTTGAACTCAACAACTCATTTGCTACATGGAAAACACCAGAATATTACTATGCTGGAGAAGGACAAATGCCCCCCCTCCTCAAGGGAACAAAAGATAATCATAGATGGAAGGAACCTTTATAGGCCATCCTCATCAGCCCTCTTATGATGAAAAAACTGGCTCAGAGTACTTGTTGCTTGCCCAAAGTCATAAAATATCAGAAGGAGTATTTGAAACCATGTCTTCCCCACTCCCAAGCCTGGCTCTCTGTCCACTACACCATGCTACCTCTGGGAAGTCAGCTAAATCTTTATGCCATAGACTCGAGTTCTGACAAAATTATGTGATCTTCATTTTTCAAGATATTTTTTGCCTTTTGAAAAGGGACACAGCATTTTTAGCTTCACCTAAAGTGATCACAGCTTCATCAGATTGACACGGTTTCTAGATTGTCTTTCAGGAAATATTATCATCATTACATACCCAGATTTCACCAAAGCAATTGATTTAGTCTCTCATGCTAGCCTTGGAGATATAATGGACAGATGTGTGCTAGATAGTTTAGTTGGGTAGATTCAGAACTATTTGAATTACCAGGCTCATTATAGTCATTAATTGTTTTAGTGTGAGTCCAAAGGGAGAGTTCTTTGGTTGAAGTTTCCCAAAGGTCTGTCCTTGTTGGCACTGTGCTGGCTGGCATTTTTATTACAGACTTGGATAAAGCTATAGGAGTCATATTTGTCAAATTTTCAGATAGCATGAAGATTAGATCTAATAAAATGAAATTTAAGAGACCTAATTGAAGAATTTTATACTTGTTAAAAAATACTGCATAAAACAGAATCTGTAGACAACAATTTGTATAAAAGAGATCTAGAGGTTTTAATAGACTGCAAGCTCAAAATTAGTCAACAGTGGTGAATAGTAACCCAAAAAAAACTTTGATATAATTTTAAGCTACATTAAGCAGTGTGTGACCAGAACAGAAGAAATGATAGTCCACCTGAACTCTGCCTTGGTCAAACCACATCGGGAGTATTGCATTCAATTTTGGATGCTGTATTTTATGGAGGATATTAAGAAGCTGAAGCACATTTAGAGAAGAGAAATCAGAATTGTTAGAATGGAAACCTTGACATTTGAGAATTAGTGGAAGTAACGGAGTAATGTATATCAAAGAGAAGACATGGTGGAGGAGGAGAGGATCATAGAAATAAAGTCCCCTTTGGGGACTTTAAAGAAGAAATTGTTTTCATTGAAGCCTCAAAACCTGAACTAGAGTAGTAACTGGAAATTATAAGATTTGAATTTCAATCTGATATAAAGAAAAACTTATAGCTATGCAAAAATGGAATGGTCAAAGTAGAGCCTGAACTTATCTTCATTCAGGTATGAGTTGGAATATATGGTGGTCCCTTTTGAGTCTTTTGCAGTGAGCCTGGAATCCCCTTTTGGTTTCTTTTCAAGTTTTTAGAGCTGTTTAGTATGGTAAACATGCTATGACTGCTGTATATCAGCATGTCTCTCCCTTACTTGATCACTCTTGCCTCCTTTATTCTCTGGAATGTAATTGTAATGCCTAATTTTTGGATTCAGGGAGTCTATTCTTACTAGAAAGAGGCCCTTCCACCTAAGTCTGTTAGAACTAAAAATAAGGAAGTTATTTATAAAAAGCCTTCAGAGTCCCTGAAAATATTCTAGAGTCCTAAGTAAATAGTCTAGTGACCATTTGCAAATTTAAGCAAGGAATCACCTATTCCGTTCCCTGCATAGAAGTCAGAGATATGAGCAGTGGTTCCCAGAGGAGCAATTAGCAGGAATAAACAGCAGTATCACTGACTTCCTCACCATCAAGCAGTGTACAGTCAAGCAAAAAGTCTAGAAATCAGGGTGAAATATAGACAGCATATTTTAGAAATGGGGGGAACTTCTGATAAACGTTTTTGCTACTGAGACAAGTGACAGACTATCCTGATTTGACAGTTCTAGTATTGTGCATTTCCTTAAATTCATGAAAGCCTAGCAAAAATCTGGAGCCAGATATTTATTTTAACAGCCTTCAGATCCCAACGCAGAAAGCCCACATTTAATGATCTAACTGTCCTACTCCTTTTACCCAGGTTTCAATTCACCTAGTACAAAAGCCACATTCTTCAGTCATACCTAAGAATGTGTCCTTAGTGCAATACTTCATCACATTCACATGCACAGTTCATTCAGCCATCCTTCAATTGATGGCCACTCTGTTATTTTTCAGCTTTTTGCCATTATGGAAACAAAGGTGCTATAAATATTTTTTTATATACATAAGACCATCTGGATACAAGTGCATATATTGCTTAGAAACTTTTTGTATTTAATTCCAAATTGTTTTCCAGAATGTTCATATCTATTAATAAGTCTACCTCTATTTCAGTGTGCTTGTTTTCTCATAGCCCTTCCAACATTTATCATTTCCCTTTTGTTTGTTTGTTTTCATTGCCACTCAGCATATGAGATGGAACCTCAGAGTTGCTTGAATTTTCATTTCTTTAATGATTAATGATTGGGAATATTTTTTTCATGGTTATAGATAGTTTGGGTTTCTTCTCTTGATAAAATTAAAACCCCTCTACATCTCCTTATGTCATTTATCAATTGAGGACTGATTCTTAGTCTTATAAAATGTGAATCCATTTCTTAAATATATTAGAAATGAGTCCTGTGACAGTTAAACTTGCTGCAAAGATTCTTCCTACCCCCACAGTTACCTGTTTCCCTTCTAATTTTAATACATTGATTTTTTTGTTTGTTTGAAAACTTTTTACGTTCTCTGATCAAAATTATCTATTTTATCATCTGTGAGCCTTTCTGATCTTTGTTCCTGAGATTGAAAAACAGTTCAAATGGGCATTTTCTCCTTAAATGTCTTCATAGTTAGGTAAATGCCAGGCACCAAAAAGATCCACAAAAATACAAAGGAGGGAATTAAACTAGTTTCTTCAAAGTCCTTTCCAAATTCTAAGAGATGCTCTGGTCCTGATAGAGGCCTTGGGACATTGGTATAGATTTTGGATCTATCCCCAGTGTCCTTAAATATCTATCACTAAATGATATGACCTCAAAATATAATCGTTAAATATGTACTTCCATTCTAGTTTTTCCTTTTACCTCTCCAAAGTAAGGAAGTCTACCCCCAACCCTTCTACTTGAAGGTTGTTAGTCATCATAGGTTATTCTAAAATATTCCTAGTCTACTCATTTTTCTTCACACCCATGAGATATACTTTTCATGGGATTTGGAACTGAAAGGGACTTTAAATTTCCCATTTTAGTTGTTTTGTGGCTGAAAAAAATGGAGAAAACTCAGATCCCCAAAAAGTTCAATATTTTACTTTTGGTCACAACAACGGACTCCCTCCTTGAATAGTTTACACCATCTTTGGAGGAAGTTTTTCTTCCTCTAAACCTAAATCTGACATTTTTGTAGCTTCCACTCATTGTTCCTGATTCTTACCTCTAGAGTCAAGCAGAACAAGCCTAAACCCCATATTATAGCCATTTTCAAATAGCATAGCTTATATATATATATCCCATTAAGTTCTTTCTGCAGGCTAGACATTCTTGATTTCTTCAACTGAATGTCATTTGACATCTGAAGTATTCAGTTACCTTATCTCTCCTAAATGTGTTCCTTTGACAGTGTCCTCCCTAAAACATCTTCTAATGATCAGATCTGAACATGGTAATCCAGATGTTGTCTGATTAGGGCAGACTATGTTCCTCTCCAGCGATGTTTTACATTTCTATATTAACCAAAATAGAATTCTTTAATTTAATTTGTCATGAAGTCAATCTTTTTTTAACCCAGCTAACAAGATAATTTTTTATTGTAAAACACAACTACCCTATTCATTTCTCCTTCCCATGCTGTATTTTACTTAGGGCTATTAAAGCCACCTGATTCATCTTATGTGCTTTCATAAACTATCTATTGCTTGGACCTAAGCTTCCTAAATAGCATTTGGTTGTATTTCCTTGACCGTCTTTGGCATGACCTTGTGACCCCATTTGTCCAGTTATAATGTCAGGAAGAAATTGTACTTTTGAAGAAACCACTTAATGCAGAACTTTCTCAAGACAACTGTTAAAAGTGTTTAACTAAATTAAAATTAAAAAATTCTCTTTGATACTTTTTTCTTTTTGTGATCCAGAAATGTTAATGTTTCAAACCTTTGTGTAGGTGTCACTCCAGCAGCGTCTGATAGTCATTTTCTACAGCTGACCAATTAGCTATATCCATGGTATGACTAGAACTCTTCCCTATGACTGGCACTGCAAGAGTGCCACCTAGCTTAACTTTTTAACTTGATGGAAACTTTAGAAAAATAAACAATCTTGCTGGTAAATAATTGGGGTTTTATCCATCATTTTTAAAATGATCAATTCCTGGAATTTATTTTTAATCTTTACCTTCCATCTTAGAATCAATATTGTGTATTGGTTTCAAGATAGAAGAGCATAAGGACTAGGCAGTGGGAGTTCTAACTTGCCCAAGATCACAGAGCTCTAGGAAGTGTCTCAGGCCAGATTTGAACATAGAACCTCTTGTCTCTAGACCTGGCTCTCAATCCACTGAGCTGCTTAGCTGTCCCTAGTTCCTAGAGTATATTGATAAAGTTGGCGTCAATATAGATTATTTGAAGCTCTTAGGGCTTTTTTTTTTAAAGCAGATATAAAGTTTAAAAGGTATAAAAAGGAAGTATTGTGATATAGTGGCCAAGAGCATTAGAATAGAAAGAGACTTAAATTCTCCACATTTGCCATTAACTAGTTTTGTGACTTAGACCAGCCTGAGTTTGTTGAACTGCAGATTGAAAAAGTTAAATTTGAAATATTTTTAAAAGTCCCTTCCAACTCAAAAATTCTTTAGTTTGATCGACTAAATGTAGCATTTACACTTGTAGAATATGTATTTGTAAATATTCTGATATTGATCTATATATTGCTTTGGAATTCTCTTCTGGCTGTTTCAGTTTTGTATAGTATGTTTTCCAAGTAGATTATGAGCTGGTATAATACAAGAATTGTGTCTTGTATTAATGTTTTTACCCTAAAACTATATATAGCAAATTATATATTAATATGTTTTGCTTTGTTCTTATTTTAGAAACTGTTTTTCTTTTTACATCAGTGATTTCATATGTATAGGGATTATCCAATAAGGAAACCCCCATAGCCAGTGCAAATCAGCAATTGTAGCTTTTTGGGGGAAGGGAGCAAGTATTTATGCAGCACCTATTATGTGCCAGGCACATGCTTTACAGACTATCTCATTTCATCTTCACAATGCTAGGAGGATGGGTGCTAATTTTATTCCCATTTTATAGTTGAGGAAACTGAGGCAACTAGAGGTTAAGTGACTTACATGGTGTTCTAAGGTTGCTAACTATCTGAGGCTGGATTTGAACTGAAAAAGTTTTCCTGACTTCATGCTCAATATTCTACTCTGCCACCTGGCTGCTTTAATCTTAAAGAACTGCCAGGGACAATTATGTAAGAGATTTTTTTATTATATTATATTATATTATGTAAGACTTTGCAGGATCAAAGAGCTAAGATATCTCAAAGAAAAGTCTTGGAAGTCCAGATTTTTCTGATTCCTAGGGGAATTCTCTTTTATACCACATGGCCTTGCTTTAGACATTTACTGTAAAATACAACTGTTTAACTTCTCTAAGGCATTTAATTTTTAAAAAATTTTATGAAAAGTTATGCTTAAGGAAAACTTAAGTGAATGGATCTTACCTGAATCACATTTTTTAAGTCTAGCTCTTATACTATTTTATCTTTATATTTTCTTTAGGAGAACTATCAACGCTTTTCTTTATTGTATATCAGGTTTAAAACACTGTCTATACCTTATGTTCTTAAACTTTGACTTGGGAACTTCTTATTTGTTATGCACTAGCAGACCTTGGCATTGATTCATATGGGAATATAAAATATAATCCATTTATACTTGACGTGAAAGTAACATTAACTTTTTTCTTATTTAACCTTGGAGGACAGTTTTCAAACATTTCCAGAAATAAATTTTCATTAAAATATTGCCAAAGGACAAATTGAAAGAGGAAATTCCTGGATGAGGAAACTCTATCTATGCATGCCAGCATTTTCTCTACAAACTACTGTCTTGGTTGCCTAGAGCACTGAGAGGAAAAATGAGTTAATTGCCAGTTTTACACAGCCGGTATGTGTAAAATAAATCAATAAACATTTGTTAAGTACTTACTCTATGCCAGGTACTGTGCTAAATACTGAATACAAAAAAAAGAGGCAAAAGATAGTCTGCCCACAAGGAGCGCATAATCCAATGGGATAGACAAAATGGAATGGAACTATAATTAAGCATAGTTGGGAAAGGCTTCCTGTAGAAAATGAGATTTTAGTTGAGACTTGAAAGAAGCCAGGAGGTAGAGATGAGAGAGAATATTCCAGGCATGGGAGACAGCCAGAGAAAATCCCAGAAGCCAAGACATGGAACTCTTGTATGTGGAATAGCAAGGAGGCCAGTGGCATTGGTTCAGAAAATACAAGATGGAAAGAAAAGATGAGAAGTCTGGAAAGGTGGGAGTTGGAGCTTATGAAGATGAAAGAAGTTATGATCAGCTTTGAATACTAAACAAAATATATTTTTATTTTATTCTGGAGACTACTGAGAGTCATTAGAATTTGGGGAGTAGGGAGGGGACATGGTTGGATTTGCACTTTAAAGAAAATTGCTTTTGGTGATTTTGATGATAGAAGATGAGTTTCTAAAGTGGGGAGAAAAGTGAAGTAGGCAGTCTTCCCCACTCTCCCCAACAGGCTGTTGCCAGCAGGAGATGATGAGGACCTAATTAGGGTGATGCTACCCTTCAGAGGAAAGAAAGGACTATATTCAAGAGTTTTTTAGAGGAGAAATCAACACATCTTGGCAACAGATTGGATATATAGGAGGAAGAGAGCATTGTTGAGAGATAGTGTGGAGTTGAAGATGACGCCTAGGTTGTGAACCTGAAAAACTGGGAGGATGATATTGCTTTCTATAGTAATAGGGAAGTCAGGAGAGGCAGGATGGTTATGAGGAAAAGAGAATGAGTTCAGTTTTTGACATATTGAGTTTAAGGTGTTTATTGGGCATCTAGTACAAGGTATTCTGTAGGCACTTAAAGATGTGAGATTAAATTTCAGGTAAATTATAATTGGATGGCTCAGTAAATAGAGTGCTCGGCCTTAGGTCAGGAAGATGTGAGTTCAAATTTGGCCTCAGACACTTAAGAGCTTTGACCTTGGGCACGTCACTTAACCTCTATTTGCCTTAAGGATATGGCAAACCACTCTAGTATCTTTGCCAGTAAAACTCCAAGGAGAATGTTTTCTGTGGGGTCACAAAGAGTCAAACACAACTGGACAACAAATTGCAAGATAGATTTGAGAATCATCAATGTAGAGATGATAATTAAATCATAGGAGCTAATGAAATTACCAAATGAAGTAATAGAGAGGGACAAAAGAGGGACGGAGTCAGAATGTTATGGGACACTCATAATTAGTGGATGAAGTCATAAACTGATCTTAACTTCTTTCATCTTCCTAAGCTCCAACTCCCACCTATAGATAGAAAGTTAATAGGTGAAATGTATAAGGATTGCCTTGCAGCATTGAGGGCCCAGTTGAGTTTGTGTAACAGATTTACAGTGGACCCAGTGCATCATTCAGCAGCATGTATATAGGTATAAAAGCAATACATCATGGGAGTGATGAAGTGAGGCTTGACAGAACAAACATAAGCAGATTTTGATAAAGGCAGTAGGGATTCAAGAGAGAAGGACAGGGGAGTATTGAATTTATTCACTAGTGGGCCAAGATGAGGAAAAGAGGAGATAGTGGCTAATATAGGAAAAATTACCCAGGAGAGAAGTAAGGAGTAGAAGTCTCTGTATGGATGGAATCATATTTTGTAACAGAAGGCAGAGGGAGAGGTGGAAAGCCAATTTACTATGTTTAGAGAAAGAATTTCGAAATTCACAAATATTGAGGTGGTTTATTTGTGTGTGATGGCAAGATCAAGGATATGGTCATTTTTGTATGTGACTGAGGTGGGGTGGAGGAATAAGTCTTGGAAAGTAACTGAATAATTAGTGTATGAGTGACAGTTAAAATGTATGAAGCATATTCATACGAAAGCAGGAGTTGAGAAGGAGAGAAAATTTGTGAGCCAAATCCTAAACTTATTGAGAAAGGAAAGAGAGTGATCTGGCAGTCTATACACAGGATCAGGTGAAACAGCTACCAAGATTTTGATTGAATGGTATATATGAATAGCATGAACCTCAAAGGAGAAGTTATAGTGCTAGAGACAGGGAGAAAACCTGGAAGTGGCAAATGGAAACAAGAAATATTATAACTCTCTTGCCTTGACAAGTTAACTGAGGGAATGAATGAATGTGCATCCAGGACTGGAAAAGGGTGGCCAGGGAGTTGTGTCATATGGGAAGAGACAGAAGAGCGAGTGGGCAAAAATAAGAGTAGTAGAAGAGGAAAAAAATTAGGATGAAGGGAAGTTTGTTGCCTGTTGCACAGGCATTCCAGAGGAATGGGATGTGGACTTTGGGGCAGGAGGGTTGAGGGGAATGGGAATAAGGAAAATCTGGAGGGAAGGAATGGGAAATGGGATTTGGATGATTTATAGGAAAGCAGTATCTCTGGTGAGTGTATAAATTATGACCCGATATAAGAATGTTCATCACTGAGTGGAAAGTGCTCTTCCGAAAGGAACCTGGAAATCAAGCAAGAGAAAAGCAAAAGATGGAAGTCACATTGTCAGATGAGTTAGGAATTGAACCCAGATCTTCCTGGCTTTAAGGAAGAGACTTCATACTATGTTGATTCTGCCTACTGCTATAATGACAATGAACTACAACCATCGTTATTAATTATGTTCTTGTATAAAGAAAACAAGGATTATGTATTAGTGGCAATATAAAGTTTACATAAAACATAGTCCCTGTATAGAAAGAATATATAGTCTTATGGGGGAATGACACCAACAAATAGTTATAACATAAACTACTACATAGTATTGTTAGAATGTTACATAAAATAAAAGTGCAAAGTGAGATTTGAGGTGGGAAGATTGTTTATTACTAACCATTTGAATTGGGAATGGCTTTCTAAAGAAGAAGCTTTTCCACTGAACTTGAAGGAAAGCAGGAATTTAATAGGGGAAGAAGAAGAGGGGGAATGTATTTTAGGCTTATAGGAGAGCCTATGAAAAAGATAAAAGTAGAGGGACATGTTTTCAGGAGGTGGAGGAGGGAGGAAGTAATTTAAAGGTTGTAACATATATAGAGAGACAGAGATAGATAGATACATAGCTACATAGATAGAAAGACAGACAGACAGACAGACAGAGATTAACTCTGACTATGTTGGAGGGAAATGATCTAAGAGAAGGCTCATAATATAGATTGTTGCCAGATTGTAGGAGTCCTAGAATATTTATTTGGTTAGCAATAAAGAATAAGAAAATTTTGGAACAGACAAATGACCTGACAAATTATAATATTTTTTTTTTAACCCTTGTACTTTCGGTGTATTGTCTCATAGATGGAAGAGTGGTAAGGGTGGGCAATGGGGGTCAAGTGACCTGCCCAGGGTCACACAGCTGGGAAGTGGCTGAGACTGGGTTTGAACCTAGGACCTCCTGTCTCTAGGCCTGACTCTCACTCCACTGAGCTACCCAGCTGCCCCAAATTATAATATTATTTTAATAATAGTCTCATGGGTAGATTGGAACTGGAGGAATGAAGGCCGGAAGAAGGTGTGTTGGGAGGTTATTGTAATGGTTTAGATAAGTGGTATAAGGTTTTGTCCTGGAGAGGTAGAGTATTGGGAGTGTTCAGTGGGAATAAACAGGACTTAGTAACTGGATGTGACCAGGAAAGAGAGAAGGAAGAACCAAAGATAATAGAGGACAAATCCTTAGGAAACATCTCTATAAAGAGGTTAGGGAAAAAAAGAGACATAGGATTACTGAAAATTAGGATAAGAATTAAAGTCAGTCAATAAACATTTATTAAATGCCTGCTGTGTATCAAGTACTGTACTAAGTACTCACATACTAAGAAAGGCAAAAGACAGTCCTTGTACACAAGTGCACAATCTAGTGGAGGACATAAGAGATATCAACATGAACAAAGAAAATATGTGTATGCATACATGTAGGTACATGTTATTTTTTATTATTATAATTCCTTGAGGTAAGACAGTGGAATTAAGAGGGGTGGAGAAAGATGAGATGAAGCCAGAGAAACCAATAGACAGAGAGATTAAGGGGGGTGCATTTTAGTCATGGGGGACGACCTGAGGAAATACCTAGAACCTGGAATGGATCTTTATTGGTGGAACAGAACAGCAATAAAGCCAGTGTCATTAGATTGGAGATTACATGGTGTGAAGTTAAGATGTAAAAAGACTGGAAAAGTAGGAAGGAGCTAGATTGTAAAAGGCTTTGAATGCCAAACAGAGGGTTTTGTATTTTATCCAAGAAGTGATTTGGGAGCCTTTAGAGATTATGGAGGGAGGAAATGTTTGACGTAGTCAGACCTGCACTTTAGGAAAATAACTTTATTGATTGATTGGTAGATATATGGGAGGGAGGTGAGACAAATGGTGAATGGTGAAATCAGAAAGTCTCATTAACAGATTGGATATAAAGGGAGTGTGAGGGCTTGAGAAATAGTGAGAAGCTGAGGGTAACACCCACATTGTGAGCCTGAGTGACAGGGAGAATGGCATCCTCTTTAGTAATAGAAAATGTAGAAAGCAGAAGGGTTACATAATGAATTTAGTTTTGGACATGTTGAGTTTAGGATGGACATGTTGAGGTAAAGATGGACATCCAATTTGAAATGTCTGAAATATCTGAATATTCAAGATTGAAGGTCAGAAGAGAGGGAAGAATGATAGATTTGAGAATCATCAGCATATACATAGGAACTGATCACTAAGTGAAATAGTAAACAGAGAAAAGAGAAAGGACCTTTTAAAAATAAATGCTAGAGGGGGCAGCTGGGTAGCTCAGTGGATTGAGAGCCAGGCCTAGAGACGGGAGGTCCTAGGTTCAAATCCGGCCTCAGACACTTCCCAGCTGTGTGACCCTGGGCAAGTCACTTGACCCCCATTGCCTACCCTTACCAATCTTCCACCTATAAGTCAATACACAGAAGTTAAGGGTTTAAAATTAAAAAAATAAATAAAATAAAATAAAAATAAATAAATGCTAGCAAGATTAGAAGGAAGGCAGGAAATTTGGGGGAAGGGATCTTATAGACAGCCTCTCACATAGAAGTCTCATACCTAAAATATATAGAGAACGTTGTCCAATTTATAAGAAAAAGAGCCATCCCTCTATCAATAAATGAGCAAAGATATGAACAATTTTCAGATGAAGAAATCAAAGCCATATATAAGTATATGAAAAAATGTGCTAAAACTGACTAGAGAAACGCAAACCCGGACAGTTCTGAGATATCACCTCACACCCATCAGACTGGCTAAAATGACAAAAGGACAAAGTAACTGGTGTTGGAGGGCATGTGGAAAAATGGAGACGCTCATGCACTGTTGGTGGAGCTTGAGGTGATCCAACCATTTTGGGGAACAATTTGGAATTATTTTCAATTATAAAACTGTATAACCTTACATCTAGCAATACTGTTGCTGGATCTGTTTCCCAAGGAGATCTCAGAAAGAGGGAAAGAACCCATATTTCAAAATATTTATACCAGCTCTTTTTTGTGTTAGCAAAGAGTTGAAAACTGAGGGGATGTTGAGCACTTGGGAAATAGTCAAAAAAATTGTGGTCTATGATTATAAGATTACAGTGTCATAAGAAATGATGAACAGACTGATTTTTTTCAAAAACTTGGGAAGAACTACTTGAGATAATGAGCAATGAAATGAGTAGAACCAGGAGAAAATTATACTCAGCCACAGAATTAATTAATTCTGGAAGAATAAAGTGTGAATTGTTACTTCCAGAAAGTGAACAGATAGGTGAAACATGAAAGACTTAATTTAAATATACATGTTGGCTTCCTTGACAATAACTGTTGTGTTGCAAGAAGGAAGGGAAGGGGCTGAGATGCTTGTGAATAGGATTTATTATGTAGAAATGAAGAAAAGTATAGATATATAGATATATAGACATAGATTTGTGGTTTCATTTGTGTACTCCCTTTTTTTTCTTTGTATATGGAAATGCTTATTTTGTTTGGTTTTGTAAAATTTAGAATTAAAAAAAAGGCAGAACCCTGTGGGACAGCTATGGTTAGAAATCCTGGATGAGGATCCTTTATTGGAGCATTTTGAAAGGGAGCAAGAGAGAATCAGGAGAGAGTGTAAACCTAAAAACCTAGGGAAAAGAGGCTTCAAGAAGAAGATATCTGACTTGTGTCAGATGCTGAAGAGAGGTCAAGAAGAATTAGGATTGACCATTGGATTTAGCAAGTAAGAGATTATCAATAGCTTTGGAGAGAGCAGATTTGGTAGAATAAGGTCAGAGCACATGTTATAGATGCCCTATTCAAGGAGTTTAACCACAAAAGACATAAGAGACAATAGTAGGGATGGAAGGGCCAGGTGGAAGTTTTTGAGCATGGGGAAGACATGGACATGTTTGTAGGCAGTAGGGATGGACACAGGGAGAGATTGAAAATAAGTGATGAGTGGGGATGAAGGAGATGGAATAGAATAGGATTACTTGAGCAGTAAGCTTGATAAGGAGTAAAGCCTCCTACCTCTTCAGAGATGAAGGAGAAGAAGGCAGCTTAAGTGATGAGATAAAGAAGAGGGGAGAGTAGAGAATTCATAGTAAATAGCCTCAGTTTTGGGTGTAAAATATGCGACAAACTTCTCAAGAGAATGGGGAGGTGCTGCCACAGGAGATTTGATAAAGGATAAAAAGATTTGGGAAAACCTCTGTGGAGGATGGGATAGTGAAGCCTAGCAGCAATGAGGACCTAGTTGAGGTGTATAACATAATTTAGTGGATCTAGTCAAAACATTTGTTTGATTTTCTTCACCTTTGTTTAATACCACATGTGCAGGTGGCAAACAGAGGGCATAATCCAAATGTAAGGCTTAGCAGGTCACAGTTGGTGTCGTGATAAGGAGGCTAGGACTCAAGAGGAGGACAATGTTGAATTGGTTCACCAGTAGATCAAAATGGGGGATAAAAGGAGATGGGCTGAAAGGTCAAGGTATAAACACAGCAAAGTACCCTTTAGTAAGGGATCGCAGAAGGAATTATGAAAAGCTAATCCATTATAGTCAGAGAAGGGAATTTTGTAATTCTTTAATGTGGAAGTAGTTAAATTGTTTTAAATCTTTGTGTGGGTGGCTAAGATGGTATAGAGGAATAGGTCATGGCAAGTAAGTTGAAGAATTGAGTGGTATGGGCAACGTTGATGAAGACATGGTTTGTGTGCTCTGGTGTGCCAGAGGAGGCTGCTCTGTTCTTTCCATCCACCATGCTTGGGGACAGCACCCAGCAGCCCAATGCAATTACTTCCTACCTCTTCAGTCTGTGTTAAAGTGGAGGGCTCACAGGCAGCTTGAAATTGCAATTTGAGCATGCGATCTCTAAAAGGTTCTCCAGTGCTCGGTTAGGGTGTTTGAGAGGCAGTCAGTATATATGGTGAAGGCTTCAAGTATGAGGGCATGAATTGGGCAGGAAAGAAAAATTTTGAGTCATGCCACCAAACTTAGGAAGGAAAGGGAGTGACCCAGAGTTATCAGAATTTTGATTGGGTGATAGATATGGATGGCATTTACCTCTACTCGATGATAAGAGGAAGGAGAGAATCTAGGGTAAAGAAAAAGGAGTGAGCCAACACTTCTACCTTGTCCACTAAGCTGAGGAGAGTGAAGGTACAGTCAGTACTGGAAAGATTGTCCAGGGGAGACTGTGCCATCAGTAGGGAGACAGGTTTCAGTAATAGCTAATATATGGAAAGAAAGAGAAAGGAAAAAACTTAGAATGAAGGGAAGAGTGTTGCCTTTGGAACAGGCATTCCATAAGGCAAAGTCTGAGGGGTGGGATGGTGTTTGGTTGGATCTTTGGGATGGGAATAAGGAATCAATTGATGGGGGCTAGGGAATGGGGTTTGAATGACTTACAAATGTTTAGATTCACTGGAATGTGGTGGATGTGGCTAGGTATAAGAATGTTCATCAGTGAGTGAAAGAAACCATTCTTCTTGTCAAAAGCAACTGGAGATCAGGATGGAAAAAAGAGCAATATGAGATAGTCACATGGTCAGATTGAGTGTGGCATCACTGAAAGTTTAGGGAGATGAGAATATATTATAGGAAGAAATGGTAAAAAATTGCAAAAGGTCAAAATCTTGCAGGAGTGGGGGCTAGGAAGAGTATTGAATTTTTCTAGTGGAGCATCATTAGTGATAGAATGGTGAGGACAGAAATTTGATTGCAAGAAGCTGAGGAGAAACTCATTGGGCTAACTTGAGTGGTTATAGAAACATTCTCTTCCCCTCCTATACCCCTCCCCCCAAAAAAAATAACATTGAAGGAGAGAAGATAGAGAAGTCAAAAGAACAATGTTTAAGCTTTGGAAAAACTGTAGTGTGTTTAAGAAGTAGCCTAGTGGTGATTGAGAGATTGCAGATGTGTTCAAAAGAGGAAGAGCTTCTGTGAGTCTTAAATTAATATTAAAAACAGGGATCATGAGCCTTTCTGAATAGTAGGATATCTTTTCTGTGACTGGGAGGAAAGGAGGAAGCAAGGATGTTGATATTGATATAGACTGACAGATTAAGGAAGGGTACTAAATGTGTTCATTTTGCCTAGGTTCCAGCTTCTCATTGCAATAGAAGACTAGGTCTTCGTGTGTGTGTGTGTGTGTGTGTGTGTGTGTGTGTGTGTGTGTGTGTGTGTGTGTGTGTGTGTGTGTGTGTGTGTTTCTCTAACCCTTACCTTCTATCTTAGAATTAGGTATTGGTTCCAAGGCAGAACAGTAAAGGCTAGGCAGTGGTGATCAAGAAACTTGCCAGGGTCACACAACTAGGAAATGT
Source organism: Gracilinanus agilis (assembly GCF_016433145.1). Taxonomy (NCBI): domain Eukaryota; kingdom Metazoa; phylum Chordata; class Mammalia; order Didelphimorphia; family Didelphidae; genus Gracilinanus; species Gracilinanus agilis. The sequence goes on from NC_058132.1 coordinate 441,259,919, forward strand.
CTGAAGCTAGATTTGAACCCAGGACTTCTCAAATCCAGTCTTAGCTCTATCCACAGAGCCACCTCACTGCCCACTTCTGCTATCTTTCTTGGAGGGTAGTGTTTTCTTTGGTGATGGGAAAAGAAAAAAGTCCCAAAAGTTCGTAATGAAATAAAATAGGGAGTCAAGGGAAGTATAGGATCATTAAGCAGTAGCAAGAGAGCTTCATTTGAAATATTTTTCTATATATACACGAAAGACCACTTAGTATCATAATTTTAGATTAGAATTCCTACTGTCTGCATCTAATACCAGAATCTGATTCTAACTTGGGATCCCACCACCCTAGGACTGCCACAGGTTTGGTTTTTTTTTAATCCACTTCAGCCTTTCATATCTGATGGCAAGAAGCAAGGTGGAGGCTGATATATGAATAATCATAACCACTTGTCATATATCTTATAGTGGTGATTCCTTTTGTGTATTGGTTGGACTAGATGATTTCTGAGGTCCCTTCCAACCCTCAGATTCTATACTAATAACACTTTCTTTGCATACTTCTGGCCAGCCTATCACAGAAGAGGATAATATAGCTTTAGTAAACTTAATGATATTTTTAAATTATTTTCTTCTCTTTTACAGGGACTTGATTTTCATATGGAGTAAACTGCAACTTAAATCTAATCCTTCAAAGCAAGTTTTTGTAGACCAATGCTACCAACTTTTAAGAACAGCAACTAATGTGAGAGTCATTTTTCCTTTCATGAAAATAATAAAAGATGAGGTAAATAAGAGTTTTTAAAATTTTGCATTTTAAATGAAACTTACATGTTGCTGAAAGCTCATTGTTTAATTATTGAGAGAGAGAGAATTTAAGTTCTTACATTCCTTTTGCATAATTCTCTGATGTCAACATAATGGGGTATACATGCAAAGGGAATTTAAGTGGGAAGAAAATAAATTTAATATCAATTTGCCATCCATTCATGACACAGTTTTGTCTGGGAACAAAAATTTAGTTTTACACCAAAATGTGGTCTATTTTATTTTTTTTAAAAATCCAGTTACTAATTAAAAAAATTTTTTTTTCTAGTTGCTAATTTGAATATGTTAAAGCCTATATACAGAAACTAACTTAATTTTCAGAGTAACTTGTTTGTTTACACTAAAAAGAAACTTCATATACATTAAATTACTAAATTACAATAAAATTTTAAATTATATAATCAATTTTACTATCTTGAACTTAAGGGTAGTTTTTTTTAATTTTTTTAAATTTAAATTTTTAATTTTTAAAAATTTAAATCCTTTAAAACTCAATACTTATGTAATTGATGAAGCTCACAGTGTGGGTACTTTTTCCACTGGTATGGATGGGAAACTACCTTTTCTTTCTGTATAACTTATTCATGATCTATAAAACCTTCACTGTACTTCCACCTATCATAATATAGACCTTTCTCTACATTCCTCAATATTCCCTGTGTTATTCCATCCTTTGCAGCTGTGTGTAGAATTACTGGAAGGCTATTTTTTTTGAGTGTCTTCATTTCAGGAAAAAGCTTGCGATCTAGTCCACTGCTTTTCAGGACTAAAAAATGTGACAACTCAGTCAGCTTTATGGACCATCCGTTAAAATATATATCATGGTTTTAGATGTTCTTCATCCACTTGAATTTTTCTATGTAGATTTTTAGATCAACTTCTGAGTGATTGTGGATTTTGTTTAGGAAGCTTGCAGTGTTTCAGAGCTTGATACAAGAAGCTCTGCAGTCTTTCAGAGCTCGACACAATCTATACAGTGTTGTGTGAGAGGACCTCAGCATCTATATATAATCTCTCTTAAATTTGAACTTAGGGCTGGATATCTTCCGCTATAGTGTCAGATGCTTTTGAAAAGCATATTTCTCTCCTTTTTTGCTTCACTTTATACTAATAGTTAGACTCAAAGTTATCTGTCATCTCTCAAGGAATATTTTGTGACTGTAATATATTCATGGGAGACAACTTGTTGGAAACAAACCTTTAAGGTGGCCTTTTGCTTTACAAGTGCTTTTTTAAAAAATCAATTAAGCATGTAAGAATTTTTGTTTTCTCTGTCTTTTTGTCATTTATATGACTGAAGATGTCGTCCACTATAGAATAGCATATGTGAACAGCGGTCTACCTTCTTGTTTTTTTTCCCTAACTTTTTTTTTTTAATTAAAGGATGTGTTCAGAAAAGTCATTAGAAACAGAATGCAATAATAAAATTTTTTAAAGCCAAATGTGATAGGAACAACAAGAGCTGGCAGCAAACCTACCTGATTTTTAACTAAGTTACTGACCTTTCCATTTTCAATATAAGCAGATTACATGAAGGTTAAATGTATTTCACATTTTTAGAAATATTGCCTTTGATTTGTATTTAGAGTCTCTTCATAAAGATTTTGTCAGGATGGAAAAGTAGACTTAGTTAGTAGATTTGTTATTTTATTTTTCCCAAATAAATGTATGGTCTCCTCTCCTTTCTCAGATTTTTTTGAGAGTTGATCATCTAAAATCCTCACAATTTATGTCACCTCTAGCATAAAGCTTCTTTGTATATATCATTTTTACTTCTTCATGCAATATGTACATATGGTCGCCCATACTAAAATAACTTTTTCAATCAAATAAAAATCTTGACAAACTTCTTTCATTTTTGTTGTTGTTCTGGGTTCATCTTCAAGTACTTTTGAAGTGATCTGAAATGATTATTGTCTCATCATCCCGCTGTAAACTAGTTTTTACTTTCTACCACTTCTCACTGTTTAAGAAATGATACAGGGGGCCCAGCTGGGTAGTTCAGTGGATTGAGAGCCAGGCCTGGAGACAAGAGGTCCTAGGTTCAAATCTGACCTCAGACACTTCCCAGCTGTGTGATCCTGGGCAAGTCACTTGACTCCCATTGCCTACCCTTACCACTCTTCTGCCTCGGAGCCAATACACAGTATTGACTCCAAGACAGAAGGTAAGGGTTTAAATTTTAAAAAGAAAGAAAGAAAGAAAGAAAGA
>NC_058132.1:441263285-441376338 GCF_016433145.1 Gracilinanus agilis
GGAAGGAAGGAAGGAAGGAAGAAAGAAAGAAAGAAAGAAAGAAAGAAAGAAAGAAAGAAAGAAAGAAAGAAAGAAAGAAAGAAAGAAAGAAATCATACAGTGCAAAATCTTGTAATGTTTTTCTCCCTAAAATTTTATAAATAGATTTATACTCTAAGGTTCCCATGTTTCTCAGCTTACGTAAGGAAATGGAAATGTAGGCTTTTTTTGTTTTATTCTTGTGATCATTGATTTACATTAGTCACATTTCCTTAGGAAATAATTTTAAAAATTTATTTTTTATCCTGTTTTAATTTAACTTAGAGGCATCAAAAGCTTATTTTAAATAGGTCAGATTAGAGTTGTTTTAATTGCTCAACATACCATCTTATTAAATTCTTCTAATTTGATATTGATTTGAGAACAGTAGGGTGGAAAGGAGACCCTATAACAAGTTGTTGGCCTGACTATACAAAAACAGTTGATTCAAATTGATTTTCCACATTGGTAGCTAATCATTTATTATCTGTTAAATTATAATCAACTTCATTGTAGGAGTGGGAAAGGAAGAGTATCTCTAGATGTTCTCTGTTATGTACCTCCTATCCTCACTTAAATTGTGTTCATGATACATAAACATGAGGTTTCTGCTTAATCTAGAAGCTTTTTGCCTCATTTTTATTTGTGACTTAGGCCTTAGAAATGTTTTTAAATAATTTTTTTTGCTGTCATCACCCTTTATACTTGCTTTTACATTTAAATCACTGAATAGTAAAGTAGTTGATGGTTTAATTTAGAGGATCTTTTCATGTTCATAAAATTTTTCTATCCCCTCATCCTCTGCAATAGATGTTGGCACACAATCTTTAATTCATAGTGGTCTTTTTACTAATATTTATCATAAACTCTGAAATTCAAAGTGACCAAGTGGCCTGAAATGATGTGTCCTGTTGCCTTTGGGTAGGATAAAACTGGCTCTTTCCATATCCTTTATTTGCCTCTCCAGTTTTGGGGAGCTTTCTTTTCATTTAGCTGAAACTTCTTTTTTTTCCTCCTGATTTTACTTACAACAGAGGCAATAAAAAAATTGACTCCTCCTAGTGCAATGTTCACTCTGGTTGCCAGACAAGGATCTTACATTTTGAGGGCCAATTGGTAATTGAATGTATATAGATGGTTTCAAATTTTGTGATTCTTAGCATTCAACATGTTGTAAAATTAAAACTTTTAAAGCCCCAAATCAAGGGACTTTGGCCCATTGTCAAATGGGTGTATTTCTCAATATGGGCCTTAAAATATATATATATATTAAACAGAATCTTGAGATTCTTTAATTCCTTCCCTAAAATTCTAGCTTCAATTTTGAACACAAAGCTATGGAGAGGAAAAGCACCTCTAGATTTTATTGTGGCTCCATTTAACCAACTTTCTATATGATTTATACATGTAGTAAGGAGTCTTTAAGGTAATTTTTCATTTGTCATAGCTTTTCTGCATCTGTCATTAGTATGTATATGAAATTATAGTATTCTTAGTTTTCATAATATAAACATTTTAAGGCCATGCATATCATATTGCAGTTCTATCGAAAGGTCTAGTCATTTTGTTATTTGACTTTATTGTCCGAGTTAAATTCAAGAAATTCAGGTTCATTAAAAGTTTATTAAATGTTTTGCAAAGCATCCAATAAAAACAAGTAAAATTTACTATAGAATGTTTAGAATATAGAAGGCAAATGTCCATTATAGCTTATTTTTACATTCTAGCTATTTAGGAAAAGAAATTGAAAGATACTGTAGACAGTCAAGGTGTGGTACAATAATTAATTGGATTGTTTGAATTTATATACATGCCTGTTACATCCTAAATACAGAACTTTGCTCTTTGTTTGCATATGTGACATGCCCACTTCTTAGAATCTTTTATAGTAATCAAAACCATTCAGCCTGTTAGATGTGGTTTCAATTAAATATAATAGACCAACCCCGTTCAAGTAAGAACTAATTTTTCTGCCTTTCAAGTCACCAAAACAAGTTTTCAAAGCCTGAATTGAAAAGTATTTCAATTATCTTCTTTTGTGTTCCTTATTGGCTTCTGTTTTTCTCAAATAAGTTGTCAACTGATACTTGCATCATTCGTAGTATTTTTGGTATCTCGTTTAATTATGAACTTTTAAAATAAACTTATTTTCCTCACATTTTGAAGGATCCACCTAATTATTTGCAGATAGACTTTATATTGCAAATAAGCAAGCAACATATAAAATTATTTAATACCACTTTCTGAAAAATTTTCTACATTTCTATTAACACTTGAGTCGAGACCCAGTAATACCAATTAAGTAACATCATCCAATATATAAATGTGAGTTGTTGTTATTTTTGTTTGTTGCCACCAAATATTGCTGCATGAAATTCTCTAAAATAGTGGAAACTACTTCTGTAAACTGTAGCTGCCAATAGCTAATTAATTTATGAAAGTGGAATCCCAGAAACTAGAATTTAGAAACTTGATAAAGATGCCACTTCTGACACATCCTACTATTTTTATTGGTAAAGTGAGGATCATATAGCTGCCTAGTTTCATATGGAAACATAAATTTGACAGCTTTAAAAAAAAAAGATTACATTTTGAGTTTTAAGCATTAAGAGTTGAAATCTCATTGCTCTTCTGTTAATATTTATCGCAACTGTTTTATATCCCAGATTGATTCTCACTTGTCTCACTATGAATTCTTACTTGTCTTGTTTGATTAATGCTCCATGAAAAAGATTAACAGATGATATAGTGAAGTATTTTTCATGTCTCTGTGATGTTTGTATGTATATAGACTAACATGTGTTTAAGTGCTACATGTATTTGATATAAGAACTAGACATTTCCTTTTATTTGAAATCTACCGAAATATCTTCAAAATATTATAAGGAAATTGGAAAGAGAGAAACTTGAAGGGGCAGGGGGAGAGATATTTGTTGTGCTTTCATTTCAATTTGTGTAGTGCCAAGGTAAACTTCTTACATAGTAATAAAATAAAAATTTTCTTTCTTCAGGTTGAAGTAGAAGGCTTACAAATTTGTGTTGAAATATGTGGATGTGCTCTCCAACTGGACCTTCAGGATGATCCAAACACTAAATGTCTGATTTATAAAGCAATTGCTAATTTTTTGCCAAATGACTTGGAGATTCTCAGGATTTGTGCACTCTCAGTATTTTTCCTAGAGCGCTCCTTGGAATCCTACTATACTGTTGAACGCCTTTATAAACATCCAGATGAAGAGTATAATGAATGTACTAGTTCTGTCCAGAATCGTGTTCGTTTTGAATTGCTCCCAATTTTGAAAAAGGGTTTGTTTTTTGACCCAGAATTTTGGAATTTCGTAATGATTAAACAAAATTGTGCAGCATTACTGAGAGATAAATTAACAGTTGGATTTTTAAATGAAAATACACTGGAAAATGTTACTAGTCATCCTGAAAAGATGAAAGAAACACAGGTTTTAGATGAAGAATTAGTCTTTCTTATGGACCTAAGCAATGGGGAATATGATCCTGAAGATGTACCTGGAGCCCAATCCAAAGGTCATGGTAATACCAAGAAAAACCTTACAACTTTTAATGCTTCTAAAGTAGACCGTAATGTTCCAAGACATAAATGTGTACTGTGCAACAGAGAATTTCTGGGTGGTCACATAGTACGGCATGCTCAGGCTCATCAGAAAAAGGGCAGCTTTTCATGTGTAATATGTGGTAGAAAATTTAGGAATAGAGGACTTATGCTAAAGCATTTAAAGAATCATGTTAAGAAAATACAGAGACAGCACTTTGCTGTAGTTCAACAGGAAGATCAGGGAATTCCTATAACAGAACAAATAAATTGCTTTGGTGCTTCTGTTTCATTTGAAAATGGAAATTCAGATATTAATGAAATAGAAACTACCATTGCATATAACAGTGAAAACAAGGAAGAAGGAGCCTTTGAGCAAATAGCTGAAGTGAATAAAAATTGTATGTGTGAACCTCATGAGGTCATTAAAAATGGCAGTCCTGATAGTTCTCTAAATGATACCCTAGAGCCTCTCACCACTGAAAGTTTACCTAGATATATTGAAGATGACAATGATGATTTCAATCGAGAGACTCCAATACTTCATAAAATTAATGGAACTGTTTGTCCTCAAAAAGATTTGGATTCTTTGGATCAGCAAGAAAATTTCAAGTGCCCTGCTAATGGATGTGTCAGAATATTTAAAAAAATAAGATTTCTGAATAAACATGCAAGGAAAGCTCATCCAACTGATCTGAAGGTACAACAACATATAATGAAGTGGAACAAAGGAAAGTGCCGATTTTGTCAGCGGAAATTTGAGGATTCTCAGCATTTTATAGATCATTTGAAGAGACATATATATCCAAATGTATACTTTTGTTTACATTTTACCTGTAATCAGAGATTTAAGCTGTTAACTGAGCTTGCAGAGCATACAAAAAGTCACAGTGTTTTTCAGGCTCAGTGTAATTTTCCAGAATGCCATGAGCTTTTTGAAGAGCTTCCTCTGCTGTATGAACATGAAGCTCAGCATTATTTAAATCCAACACCAGAACCTTCTGCAGAAACAAGTAAGAATGTTTTAGATACTCTTACAAAACTTCAGTGTGAGAGTCAGGAAAAAGACTTATCTGGTAGTGAAAAAGAAACTGTTGATCTGCCAGTTCCCACTTGGAAATCAAGGAAAGATTCTACAGAACCAAAGACATATATACAAAGTGTTGAAAAGAAGACAAACAGTGTAGTTCAGAATGGGAATGACCATTCTTCTGATGTCACTTCTTCAGCTAAAAGCTTCATAGACCAAAAGATGCCTGTTGTAGAGCCAAATTCTGAAAAAAGTAGTGTTATCAGTGACCAACTGTTAGTCAATGGACATAGTGAATTAGAGCAGACATCTTTGATTTCATCAGATGCTGCCCTGAAAAGTGAGACAAGTGGAACAAGAACAGAAAACGGTTCCATTTCACAGAATGTTGAAGTAGTACCACAAGAACACAGTCCCCTAGTAGTAGTCTCTCAGTCACCTTCCAAACCAAATCCACCAACTGAAAACACTTCATATGGTTTAATTTTAACCAAGCCATATGTGAGACCATTGCCTCCCAGTTATCTTGATGAACGGTACATCAGTATGCCAAAACGTAGAAAAACTCTGACTGATAAAGTAGATGCCCATTCTGATCAAGATGGTGTTTCTAGCACATCCTCAGAGAGATTTAGATGTGGCAACTGCTTGACCATCTACTGTAACTCAGAAGCACTTGAGGCTCACCTTGCACAAAAGAAATGTCAGACGCTGTTTGGATTCGACTCAGATGATGAAAGTAAGTCTTTTTATGTGTAGCAGGAGGGTAGATAGATAAATGAAAAATTGTGGTAGAATTATAATAGCAAAACTAAGCAAAGATATTTAAGGTACAGAAAACATAATTTAAAATAAGAAAACTGAGGAAAAATTAAAGAGAATGATCATTGTTAGAACATAAAACTAATGAGGTGCAGCCTTCACAAGAAAAGCATTGGAAGGGTGAGAATTTTTTTAAAACTGCTTTGATAGACAAAGGAAAAAATTCAGAGATGGAAAACTGCTTTTTTTGTGTTGTACAATAAGAATGTAGTAGAAAGCAGTGTTTAGAGTTAAGAGGCCTGGGTTTGAATCTAACTTTGCTTACTCTGCCTATGTGACCTTAGACGAATTACTTAAAATGAGAGATTTCAGTAGATGATGATAGGTTTGAAGTCACTTCCAGCTCTAAATTGTATGGTCCTAGTAATTAGATCGAGTAAAATTAATTCATATTCTGGTTTGGAAATTCCATCAGATATATACAAAAATGAAGGTAACAAGTATGTTCTTCTTTACAGGTGCCTGATAAAATGTTACTGAAAAGTCTATCAAGAAGTGGTGTGAAAAAAAAAAAAAAGCACTACTAGAAAATGCATCATCAATTTGCTCTTTCCCAGTTGGCCTTAATCATAGAGTGGTCTCAGATTACTAAAGAACAATATAAAGAAAAAGCACATTTTCTAGAATGAACTCACAGTGGAGATGTGCCAGTTTTGACTCCAGAAGGGTTACTACAAAGAACCCAAAGTACCAGTTATCCAGAAGACCACACATAAGAGTGTATGATCAAAGCACAGCAGCACATTCAATTTAACTTATTAACACCTCATAAAGAAGCATTCAACCCAAGAAGAAAAGTAGCTGTGGCCTTAAAGAAAGGATAATGTGAATTTGTAAAGAAACAAAAACAAAAGATGAATTTTAAGGAATTCAGAAGCTATTTTCCAAACATTATTTTTTTTTCTTTTTATGCATGTACAAATAATGTTCTTCACTTATTGATAAAACATGACATAAAGATATCACTAGCAAGTTATGATTTGCTTGGAAACTGAAAGATTAAAAAAAAATCTACCTTGATTTATTATCATATAAGCCCTTAAATTTTGTGAGAATGGCTTTTAAAAAGTTGTTTCCACAAAGCGAAAAATCTTGGCCAGGTATAATATCAGAATTTTTAAATGAAATTCTTAGAAATTAGGGCCAAAAAGTTTCCAGACTTTTGATTTAAAACAAAACTTTTTCGATTTTACAACACAGAATTAATTTAAATGACAGTTATCTTTTAATACAATTTTAATATAAAATTGCAAAATTTTTAGGGGAAAGGAATCAAAGGAAGGCTAAGAAAGGAGAATAAAGTCTTGAAAATAAGTTGAAGTTTCAAGTTGTATACTTGTGCATTACATACACACACATCTTTTGGTGTGAATTATCTAAGTGATGTCTTATGAAGACAAAAGTTATCTTTAAAAATATATTAGATAGAATTAGGGCCATTTATTTAATAATACTCCAATACTAATGAAACAATGACAAATTTGGGCTTTCTAAATAGAAATATTTTTTTATTCACATCCTAAAATATGGAGAATTTTTAACAGAATTTTGACTTTAAGAATATAGGTATCATTACAGTAATGGCCAATAATTTTCCTATGAGAGGTTTTAACCTCACTGCCAATAAATAATTAAAGCAAGAAGAAGGGTCTAAAAGAAATAATACACTCAAATATATATTATTTTCATTTGGAGGCTTACATACAGCTCTTAATTTTTTTTTTAAATAGTAGGACTTGCTCAGGCTGGAAGTACAAGAGCATGAATATGATCCCACCACTGACTGTATAGGAGCATTGACCTGTTCACCCAGCAGCCCAATAACCCCTTCCCCTGCCACCCTTTCATTTCCCAGGGCTCATGACACAGATGCCGTATAAAGTGCAGACACCCAGTCTTCATAACTAACTGTAATTCAGAACTCCAAAGCTCAAGAGATCTGCCAGCCTCTACCTTCCCAGCAGCCGGGTTTATAGGCCTGTACCACCATGCCCACTCACACTTCTCCTTAATGTAATATTATCTAAAAGCCAGAAACCAATCTACCCAAAATACATTGGCAAAAAACCCTAAACAAATTTTCTCTTAAAAAAACTTTTGTTTTCCAGGGCATATAGACATCTAACTCATATTATCAAAATATATAAAATATATAGTATCAACTTCTTTGATAAAGATATGAGGAATTGGGCATTTTTCTTTTCAGATTGAAGTTAGACTTAATAAAAATAAAATTTCTCATTCAAGAATTCAATAAAAGTGATCCAGAAAATATTTTCCTAATTCTAGGTTTAAAAAATGATTCATTATACTGCCGGTGTCAAATTGTTTTGTGTAACAGGAAAGCATTAAAATCTATAGAAATCAAATTTATGGTTTATTTATGGTTAACACTGGAATTCATATTTGCATAGGAGTTATAGGCTTAATTATATATGTACTTCTTAAATATCTTTGGCCGCATATTGGTCTACATCTTTTAACTGAAGACTTAAGTAGCCATGTACTCTCGTTTTAGGAATCTATCTCCATGAGCATAATCTTTATAAATCTTTTTGTTTAAATACTTAGACTCTAGCATTGTTTGGATAAAATGGTAAAAATAAATACCAACTTTCGTTTTTTGTTTGTTTTTTTTTTCTTCTGGTAGGGGAGGGAAGGAATAATAGGAGATTCTAATTGTTGGCAGATCACCAATTTGTGTTCCTTAATCAAAAAATACAGATTTCTTGTAGTGACTTAGTAAAAGAGGCTACACAATACTTTCAGCTCTTTATAATTATTTTCACCTTCTAGTTTGTTTTTTTGTTTGTTTCCAAACTATATCAAATACTTAAACATTTTTTTTGTCATTCATTTGCGATCAAGTTTCTAGTTTTTAGAATTAAAAGGAATTTCTCTTCCCTGGGCTCCATTACTAAAAAAGAAAGAGGAAAAAAGGCCTTTAAGTACTATTAAAATTCACTTTAAAAAAATATAGTAAAGTAGTAACACAGTCTGCTTGGGAACCGCATCATTTATATAACTTAGCAATTTTATATGAATGTTGTTGAATTTAATTCATACTTTTACCCCAGATCTAGTTACCAAGACTCAAACTCTTAGATTTCTAATGTTTATAAAATGATTTAATAGCTATGTAACTCTTATTTTAAACTCATGTCCACAGTATGTCAGTTTCCACTTGAAACTTGTTAATATCTAATTTAAAATAATTCTAACCACTTCCTACCTGTTTGTCATTTAGCTTCAGGTTAACAATTTATATTTTTGTTGCTATAAGAGGAAATTTAGGTTCTTGAAAGCTATGAAAGTTTAATTGGCACATAAAGCTAAATGAGAGTTGTACTATAATACAATATAATTTTATAAAACTCTGTCAACATGTTAGGTATATGAATTTTAAAGAACCATCTGTTCAGAGTAATATCACATAAATTTTTATAAAATGTAAACCTAAATTAAGTTACTGTTTTTAAAGTTCTGCAGAAAAATTTCCTAGGGTGCTGGTTTTGGGGGTGGGGGAGAATTGAGGGAGTTGTTTACATTTCTCTTTTCCTGTGGTAGTGCTTTTTTCTAATCCATTTCTGAGGATATTTTTATCTTATGTGGATAGAATTTTACCTTTTTTAGACCATTGCTTAAATTTATTTTTCTTCTTGAAAATGAAAACTTGCTTCAGAGTCAACTGTTACTACTTGAGGTTCATTATGGTTAAGCAAATAGAAAATATGAAATGTTGCTGCTCAAATATTATGAAATATGCTGAAAGTGGGCATGTGTGTGGGAAAGGACACTGGTACTTTGGGCATTTAGCCATATTCATTTTTAAAAGAACTACCAATTGTATAAGTTAAGTGGATAATTTATAACATTAAAATTGTGGTTTTCAAATCACACTGAAGGTTCAGCTGTACTCATTTATTTTTTATTGGTTTAACACCAGTGGTATGGATGAGAACCCCAAAAGGGTAATAAGTGTTTATTTCTTAATTTATTTGGTACTGTATAACACCTTTTCTGATTGACTAAATGCAATGTATGCATTTTGGAACTCTATTAATTTGTAAAAGTTATTACAGATTCAGCAAGAAAGGAAATTTGTGCTTCCTTGTTGAATGTTAAATTATTTTACTTTGCATTTTATAAGAGTACAAATTAAAACTGAGCCATCGAACTGCAATAAATCAACAGTAGTGTTTCATTTAAAGAAATTTTTTGTACTGTACATAGATCTGTTCAATAAAACATTGTCCTTGTTGTTAATTAGTGTTCAGTTTTTGTAATAGTTTGCTTTTTATAAAAAAGAATTGGAGTATCTTAAAACATTTGATATTCTCTGCTACCTGTGTGATTGAACAAATATGATGAACGAATTTAACTCTTCCAGCTCTAATTCTGAGAGTCTATTATTCCAATTTTTGAAGGTCTTTAATACTGCAACAAACAAAATACCAAAAACACACTCCAAAAAACACCAAACATAAATAAATAAACATACTAAACAAAATATAATTTTAAGTTAGGCAGTTTGGGAATTTAATGTCAACTTAAATTCGTCATAGCTATCAATGTGCACTGCATTATAGATATGTATTAGTAAAGGCTAGTAGAAATTTGGTTTATTGGATTATTTTATTTTTTGATTAAAATGTAAAAGTTTAATGGAATTTTTGTACAAAGCATTTTATATTTTTATTAAACATCTGGATTACAATGAATTCAGGTAAGTAGTTTGAGTAAAGTACTTAACTATAGGGGGAGAATGGGGAATTCATGTTAAATGGACTGTCTAAAAGTGAAAAATTAAAATTTGAAATCATTAAAAGACAGTCTTGGACTTGTATTGAAAAACTCTTAAATAATGTGTGAGATTTTTCCCTCCCAAAATTAGATATCTTATTTATTCGAACACAAAAAAAATTAGATTATATTTGAGGGGATTATTACAAAATGAAAGCTCCCTACCAAAATATGTTCCAAAGTGGGGGGGGGGGGAACGGAGAAATTCAATGAAATGTTTGTAATCAAGTGTGATAAATTAGACCAATAATTCTCAGAAGCCTGTTTTCTTGCCTCTCCTCCTTACCCACCCCCCCACCCCCACAAAAGAAAGAAGGGGGAGACAACTCAACTTTTAAAAAAATGTGAGCATTATTTTGTGAAAGCTTTGTAATAGCTACAACCTGGTCCATGTAGGAGTTTATATAATATGTTGTAAATAAATATTGTAAAGTATTGTAAATATAGACTGCAAAATAGGTGATGCATATACACAACTATAAAATAAGATAGAACTTGTGTGTGAGAGTTCACGATGCCAAGGAAGTAGTAGGGGAAAGTGTTCCAGCCAGAGGAAAGGGAACAAACAAAGAGGTTTGGGAGGTAAAGAGAATGCAAAATTAGTTTTGAGAACTCCTAGAAGTCTAGTGGCTGTAGAGAAGTGGGGAATAATGTTCAATAAGAATGGAAAGATAGGTGGTGATTCACTTTTGGAGGGCCTTTGATGCCAAACTAAAGAAGGAAGAAAAAAGAAGAAATAAGCATTTATTGAGTGCCTACTATTATTTGCTAGGCATCACTAAGCACTTTATAAATATTATCTCATTTGATCCTCATAACCCTGGGAGATTATCCCCGTTTTATAATGATGATACTGAGGCAGACAGGTTAAGTGACTTGCTCAAGTTCACACTAGTATTAAATACTACTTAATACCACACACGTATTAAGAACACAAATATTTGGAGAAAATTATTCTGAGTCCCATGTCCTTTGTTTCACATTTGGTTCCCCGGAAGTGAACCTCATATCCCCTACAGGTATAACAGAAAAAGCCCAATAAAAGAAAAGATCTTTGAAACTGTCAGCTCTGTCATCACCAACTTCTTCCTGGACAGTTCAAATTCTATGTTCCATAAGGCATTTCAAATATGATTCATTATCTTTTTGAAGTTCCACTCTCTTCTGAACTTCCCTATGATTGTTGAGAGTAATAAACTTCTAGTCACCCAAGAGTGAACACTGAAGTGCCATCCTTGACTTTTCACCCTTACTACACATATCCAATTAATTGCTATGTTTTCTTATTTTTTTACTCCACCTCTGGAATTCTCTTCTTGTTCATACAGCTAATTATCCTAGCTTGGACTATTATTGCTTCTTGTCTGGATTATTGTGATAGCCTTCTAATTGGACATCTTATTTCAAATCTCTCCTTATTCCAATTCACTTTCCACTCAGCTATCAAAGTGATTTTTCTAAAATGTAGGCCTGTCTCTGTTAGCTTCCTACTCAGATCTATTGACTACTTCAAGGTATTGACCATTGATTACTTCAAGGTCAAAGAAAAACTCTTATGTTTATTATGTAAAATTCTTTTCAATCTGGTCCCATCCTATCTTTTTAGTCTTCTTATTCATCACTTCCTCCTACATGCTGTAAGGTAAAGTCATGCTGCCCTTACACAGTACACTCCCATCTTTTTGTGCCGTTGCATTGGCTGTCCTTTGTGTTAAGAATGCTTTCCTTCCCAAACTACTTAGAAACCTTGGCTTCCTTGAAGACTTAAAGCCCTGCTTCTTCTGGTTGGTCTTTTTTGGCATCTGGAGCTACTAGAGCCTCTCTCACTAAGCCACTGATAGAGAAGCTTTTAGAGATAGAGTGCCTGCCCCCACCCCCTCGGATCAAGTTGTGTGCCCATCCCCACCCCCAGAGACCACATTCTGTTCCCTTCCTCCTGAGTGCTGGGTGTGCCCTGCTCCCCCCTTGCTCCTCCAAGAGGATGGAGGAAGCACTCCCATTGGACTGCTGGCCAAGGGGGCATGTGATGTCAGGCTTGGGAACAGGGAGAAGCTAGGAGTGCAAGCACTCTGCTTCCTTCTAGTTAAGTGAGCTATGATCCCCTCAAACCTAGAAAAAAACAAGCAAAAAAGCCCTAGCTTACAGGAAAACCCCTTATATATGAATATATTACCCTTAGGTTAAATGACATCATCCCAACACATTCACCCCAACATGTTCCAGCTTTCCTGAAGGAGGTATCCTCCAAATTAGCCTTTTTAGCAAATGGTCAAGGGTTGAAGTCAGGTTTTAGTCTGGATGCTGGGCTGATTACCTCTGACAAACCACTATTGTATTTTTCACAGCTTCTAGTGCACTTGTTTTCCCTCAGGCAGGCTCCCCTTTGAATGCAAATTGAACAGGCTAGTAAGAAGTGAGGGGAAGATGAATGCAAATTAAAGCTTGTGAAAGAAACTGGAGAAGGGAGCTGTAGAACAGGGAAGAGGCTATTAGCTTAGCCTGCGGTTCTTACAACTTATTCCTAAATCACTAGACTACACAGTTTCAAACACTTTTAAAGTACAAATTCAAAAGACACATTCCCAAACCCCCAAAATACTTTGTATAGTGTAGGACTTAAATTAATATCCAACAACTCCAAGTATTAATTTTATAAAGTTTATTAATCACTTGAAGTAGAAGGAATAAAAAGGAAATAGAAGTAAAAAAACCTAATTATTTAACAAAATTAAGACCACGTGACTAAGTTCTCCTTGCCCGTTTAAAAAGTCCACTCCTCCAAATTTAAACATAACTATCTTATACCTCTAAAGATCTTCTAACTAAAGGTGCATACAATATTGCACTTTCTAAGAGAAAACTACAATAGTTAGAGATAAGAGGGAAATAGAAGAAAGAGAGAGCGAGAGCAAAACCAATGTTTGCTAGGTGCATTGACAAAAAGACAATCAGGGAACAGTCCCCTTTGGCATAACAGTTTACATTCAAAATAAATGTGTTCAATTTCACTATGACATCCCAAAGTTCATTCTGGATCTTTTGGTGCAGTGTGTGGGTTCTGCAGGCATCTTCAGGGTGCTTTCTCCAAGCAGTTCACTTTCTTGATTCAAGGAGGTAGCAAGTTTCTTATCCTAAAATTACTCTCAGACAAAATATTTTATAAAATTAGAATTTTATGACAATTATAAATCCCCCGAGGAGGATGTTGACAAACATACGAATCACCCAGGGATACATGGCTGAGTTATGAGATATATGAATCAATTGTCAAAAGAAAATGAAAAATGTCAAGAAAACCTCAAATAAATGAGAAAAAAGTAACTTCTGGATGAAATATAAAATATCAAAGTCTTCTATGTAAAAATTCAAAGTAAGGAAAAATAAATCTATAAAAGGTCCTTGAATCAGGGATCAATTAAAGTGATTTATGTCCCATAAGTCTATAGGACCATTGTAGCAATATGCACTTACCCAATCAGCAGCCAAGACTACAGAAAATTGCCACACATGTGAAAGACAGAAAAGGGACTAGATTTTTGTAGCAGATGGGAAATAGCAATTCCTGGTCTGACTTTACCTTTGTTCTCGGGGATAAGAGAACCAATATTTTATCCCTTCGTGGTCGCCATAAATGTAGGACTTAAATTAATATCCAGCAACTCCAAGTATTAATTTTATAAAGTTTATCAATAATCACTTAAAGTTGAAAGAATAAAAAGGAAATCGAGGTTTAAAAAATCTAATTATTTAACAAAATTAAGACCACATGACTAAGTTTGCTTGCTGTTTAAAAAACCCGCTCCACCAAAGTCGTGACAGGAAGAGAAGAGAGTGAGAGGCAGGGTTACACCGAATTTATATCCTCCCTACATCAGTATGTAATGTGAGGAGAGTGAGGTGCTGAGAATTAGAGTTTTTAGGGTAACATTCTAATTACACAATAGTAAAGACACTGATTGGTTCTGATAGTAAGGACATGTCTGTCTCAGGCCAGGTAATGAAGAGGCCATTGTATTCTGAAGGAAGTGGAGCTGTCCTGTCCTGCTAGCAATGCTGTCTTGAAGAAAGCTGCTTACTAACTCCTAGCTGCACCTCCCTCTGGCTTTCTACTTAGGAACTCTAGCAAACTCTGTGCTACAGAGATGGGCTCACTGGGTCCTTGGCATGCATGCCCACAGAGAGCTCTATGTGGTGCCATCTCTGGCATACATGCCATAGGTTCACCATCATGGTACTAAAGCAATGTAGAGTTACTGAAGACTTAAGTAGGGGGGAGGCTTGTTTAGCTATGTGATTCATTCCCTCCTTGTACCTTATTCCCCACATGTTGAGAAAGAAAATATAGCTTTTTAGAAATATATACAAACGAAGTAATACAAAACATTTCCACACTATGTAGAAAAAATAAAGTAAATATGCTTCAATCTGCACTCAGAATTCCCCAGTGTAATTCAAGATTTCTTGCATTTGCAATATTACCCTAGGCAATCCTGTCAGTTGGCAGAATGGAACTCTGGCCTGGCAGGTGCCATCCTAGGTCCTGACAGTTGGGCTGTGACTATAAAAGCCCTGCAAACCCAACCTTGGGGTTCTGATTTCCTTGACCTCACCCAGACACCCAGCTACCCCTGACTTCCCCTTAGGGACCCCGGGAGGGATTGAAGGGAGGTGGGTTGTGGAATGTGGGCAGGATTTTAGCTTAGAATAGCCTAGGAAAGGGACACCCCTAAACCAACTTAACAACTACATCTGTTTAGCTGGTGGCTCAGACAATATCAGGGCAGTGTCAGATTATCTCTGGCTGAGGGCTGGTTTCCTCAGGCTAACTTTACCTTCTAGGTCCATTGCCAACACTTGCCAGTCACCCCTGGCAACGGCTTCTCAAGACCCTAAACCCTCTTACCTCCGTTTTCCCTTTTCTGTTTAAAATAAATCCCTTAGCCTGAATCAGTGAGTCCCTATAATTCCTATATTATCACCAAGGCTAAAGAGACTGAGAGGACAGAATATCAATTAGTTGAGTTTGCTGAGGAGTGAAACCAAAGCCTCCATTGTAACCAGGAAGTTGAGCTCCACTTCCTGCTGGGTTCTGCTCTCACCCAACAGGAAGGCAGTTACTCCAGCAGGGAGGGGCCACTCATTCAACATCTTAAAGGAGCCTACAGCTGCAGTGGAGATTGACTTGGCATCACAGCTGAGGCTGCTCAACACTGATAGCCCCAAATCTTTTGCTAATCTAATTACTGGCTCCCAGGCCCCTGGTGACACACTTTTACTACCAGCATCATATTATACTTCATAATATCATCCATTACACCAGTTATGTTGATAAAAGTGGATAGCATTTTTCACCATGAGTCATTATACTAATCAGAGTAGCTGAGTCTTTCATGATTGTTAAAATTTTGCTATAACTGTTTAATGTTTTCCTAGTTTTCATTTCACTTTGCAATAGCTCATTTGAGTTCTCTCAGGTTTTTCTATATTCCATCACAATCATGTCAGACAATCTCCAATTTTTCCAATCTTTCCAACTTTTGCCATCACAAAAAGCTGATACAAATACTGTTATACATATGAGTCTTTGAGGTACAGACCTAGAAGAAGTATTGTTGGGCCAAAGGTAGGCACTATTTTATAACCCTTTAGGTATAGTTCCAAATTTTTCTCCAAAATGGTTGCCTAGTTCAGAGTTTCACCATATATTCATAATGCAAGGTGGCTAACAGAAACTCTTTGCTTCTATAATTTCTAACGGTCACAAAAATTCAGTTAAACATCTTAGAATCTTGAGAAAGTCAGTTAGAACTTGAAGCTATAAATAGAGGTGAAGTTCTAACTGACGGGGCTTTTGCCTTCTGGCTTTCGCTGTGGCTGGAGGCTTTTGCTTTGACTTTTGGCTTTGGCCTAATTGCTTCGACCTTGGCCTGTGCTTATTTTGTTTTGGGGAAATTTGGACCTATCTCATTTCTCTGGACCTCTCCCTGATCTCCCATCTCCATCCCTTCCCTTCCCTGATTTTCCTTTGGGTTCTGGTTGAAGGGAGGGCTTGGTGATTGAACATTGTGGGTTTATTTTCTTTAGATAATTAGAGTATCCTCAAATAAGTTACCCCTAGGTTTGATAAAGACTTTACTTAAAAGGCAGTCAAATCTTCCTGACTGGGAGAGTCGGGCTCTCTCTGTCTAAACCTCTCCATGACCCATCCTCACCCTCACCCCTCTCCCTAGCAGCAGTTAGAAAACCCTGAACCCCTCTGCCCTTCTGACTGACCCTGGTATTAATAAATCCCCTTGTTACCTATTCAAACCCTGTGGTGAGTCATTGTGTTGAAAATTAAGACAAGGGCTCAAGAGGAAGAAATCATTTTCTTTTCTTTCTTGAGAAAACTCAGGCATCCATCTTAGGCAGGAAGTACTTCCCCGAGACTTCCTCCAGCCATCAGTTTGACTGGCAGGGAGGAGCCCTCTTGACTCCTCTCAAAAGACACTGGAGAAACTAACAAGAGAAACCCTCCAGTCAAACCTAAACGTTTCTTACTGGCCCTAATTTCCTCCCTGTATCCTCTTTCTCAAGCCTCTGGGAATAAACCTGTTTGAGCTGCCCTCTCCTACATATCCCATTTCCTTATTTTCCTATCAATCTTCCGGTACCTTCTTTCCTCCTCCAATCACCTTATAATCCCCTATATTCCCCTTTATCTTTCCTCACACCCACCTACTCAGCTTATTTACTTTATTTTTTTATAACAGTACCTGTTTTCCCTATATTTCTTCCAGCATTTGTCATTTTTCCTTACTGTCATGTTAGCAAATTTGATAGATTTAAGGCCGTGTTAGTGAACCTATGACACACATACTGGAGGGGGCTACTCCCTACTCTCCACCATGCCTGAGGACATTTCTCACATGACCTGCCCCTTTGCCCAGCTGCCCAATAGGAGCACTTCCTCCCTCCCCTGTCCAGGGTAAGATGAGGGAGGCAGGGGCTCACATGCAGTGTGAGGGTTGCACTTTGGGCACTCAGTCTCTAAAATGTTCGCCATCACTGGTATAAGGTGGTACCTCAGAATTATTTAAAGTTTCATTCCCCTAATCACACAAGAGTTGGGGGCAAGGCTTCCCTACAAGAGGAGGTAGGTGGTACCCCAATCCAATCCTGAATAAGGACAGGGTTCACTCAAACCTCCCTCGAGGTCGGTTGGTTTCATAGCAGGTGGTCTGGCTCAAAGATGAAGGCAACTAGACCAAGCTATGGTTCCCCTCTCCCTTGTTGTCTCTTAGGTACACTGGAATGCTATCTGACTATTAAATGACTTTTATTATTCACAAATCAGGGATTGAGGAAAGGGATGACAGGCAGAGGGATTTTGGATAAATCTTTGCTATTCCTATAGGGTCCATCACTTAGGTAGGAACCCTAATGGTGCCAACTCCTAAGCTTCTCCCCCCCCCCCTTTCCCTTCTCTATTTCTTATTTCTATCCTTTCCTATAATTGTAAGCTTTGACCAAAAAGGGTCTCTCAGCAAGGATGGGTAATGGGTGAAGGAGACTAAGAGATTGCTCCCAATGGAGTCCAAAATCTTATCTGACTAGCTGGTTGTAGTCTTGAAGGATGAGTTGTGATGAACTGGCTTTTATCAAGGAATCAGGCTTTCAATTTCAAAGAGAAAGATGTTCAGGAAGCCCTCCGGACCAATCAGAGCTGGGTTTTCTCCCTTCTCCTGGGAGAAATTCTCCAGAATACTTTGCTGGTCTCAAATGTCAGAAACTGCCAGCAACTGTCTTCTCCTCCTTTGGTTCCCTCTCCTTTGCATAAAATCCCATCCTTACAGTTCTAATATGCTTAGATGCATCAGTCTTTAGCACTTAAAAGCTGTATGATGATAGGTAAATATGCAAAATGAGGAAACATTATTTCACAGGATTTTGATGGAGAAAACTCTTTGTAAATGTCAAAAGTGCTATAAAAACATGAATTGTCATTTCTTTCTCTTCCCAAGTTTTGTCATTTTCCTTTTCTGTCACAAAAGCCAATCTGATCAGTGTGGAATAGTACTTCAGAGTGATTTTAATTTGTGTTTTTCTAATTCTGATTTTCATCATTTTTTTGCATGACTTCAGAAAGCTTTAACGACTTTATCTTAGAACTGCCCATTATATATCATTTGACCATTTATTAATTCAGGAATGACCTTTATTCTTATATATTTGACTCATTTCTCTATGTAATAAAAGAAATAAGGCCTTTATTAGAGGTTTCTTATAAAATGTTTTTTCACCATTATGATTAATGTATATTACTCTCCATCCTGTTTCCCTGTTTAGTTCCTGACCACCACATCCCTCAATTTGCCCTCTTTCCTATCAACTCTATCCCATCTCTAATCACCTTCCCCTCCTACTTTCCTGTAGATGGATTTCTATATCCAGTTAATTATATACATTCTTTCCTCATTAATCCAATTTCAATAAGAGTAACGTTCAAGTGCTCTCCTCCCCACCTCTTCCATCTTCCCCTCTTCTTCCCCTGTAAAAACTCCCAATGCTTACTTCTTAATTTCTTTTTTTAGATATCATCACATCCTATTCAACTCACACCACTGCCTTCTATCTATTTTATTCCCTCTAATTGTCCTAATAATGAAAGTGGCATTACAAGAATCATCTCCCCAAGTAGGAATGTAAACAGTATAAACTTATTGAATATCTTTTGTTTTGTTCTCCTACTTTATTTTTTATGCTTCTCTTGAGTCTTGTATATGAGAGTCATGACTCTGGTCTTTTTATGAGGAATGTTTGAAAGTTCATTATTTTGTTGAAAACTCAATTTTTACCCCCTGAAGGATTCTGGTTAGTTTTGTTGGGTAAATAATTCTTGGTTGAAGTCCTAGCTAGTTTGCCCTCTGGAATATCATAATCAAGTACTAATGTAGAAGCTGTTCAATTCTGTGTTATTTTGACTCCATGATATTTAATTTGTTAAATTGTTATTTTAATTTAAATTTGTTAAACTTAAATTGTTAAAGAAACAATGAAATTGTTTCTTTTTGGCTTCTTGTAATATTTTCTCTTAGACCTGGAAATTCAGGAATTCAGAAATAATTCTTGGGAGTTATCCTTTTGGGATCTCTTTCAGGGAGTAATTGGTGGATTTTTTTTTAATCTACTCTGCTATCTGCTTCCTTTTTATGGTTGAGTTCATCCCATTCACATTCAGCGTTATGATTACTAACTGTGTATTGCGCTGCTCTATTTCCTATCTCTCTGTTCCTCCTCACCAGTGTTTTGCTTTTTTTCACCACTCACTTCCAACTCCCTCCAATTACCTCCCTCTTCCCTTGTCTTATTCCCCTTCTACTTCTCTGTGGGGTAAGACAGAATTCTAAACCCCACAGAGTATACTAGTTTTACCCTCTCTGAGCCCTTTACAATAAGAGTAAAGTTTAAGCATTGCCAATCACCACCCTTATCCTCTCCTCTCTAATGATTTTTCAGGCTTCTTTATGTTATATAATTTACCCCGTTCTATCTCTCCCTTCCCTTTTCTCTCAGTGCAACCCTATCAGCCCTTGATTGATCTTTTTACATATCATTCATATGTATCATTCCATATCATCACATTTACATATATATATCATATTATCATAATCAGCTTACTTCTCCACTCTCCTTCTATCTTCTCTAATACTAAGAGTAATTTTTGAGAATTACAGCGATCCTCTTTCCATGTAGATATATAAACATTTTGACCTTAATGAGTCCCTTAAATTTTCTCTTATTTATCTTTTGGGGCTTTTCTTGTGTCTCATCTTTGGACTTCAAATTTTTTGTTTAGGTCTGGTTTATTCTTTAGGAAAGCTTGAAAATATTCCATCTTATTGAATGTCCATTTTCCCCCCTCAATTTTGCTGCATAGAATATACTTAGTTTTGCTGCATAGATGACTCTAGGTTGTAAACTCAAATCTTTTATCTTCCTGAATATCATATTCCATGCCTTTTGATCCTTTAATGTAGGAGCCACTAGGTCCTGTGTAATCTTCATTGTAGCTCCATGGTATTTGAATGGTTTCTTTCAGGCTGCTTGAAGTATTTTTTCCATGGCTTGGTGGCTTTTGAATTTAGCTATTATATACCTGGAAGTTATCATTTGAAGATTTCTTTCTGGGGGTGATCTGTTAATTCTTTCAATTTCAATTTTATTTTCTTGTTCAAAGATCTCTGGGCAGTTATCTTTGATAATTTCTTGTAATATGATATCCAAGGTTTTTTCTTGATCATGGCTTTCAGATTTTCCTCTCTTTTTTCATTTCTTTCTGTGATGAGTTGTTTGTTTTTTTTCACCTTGGAACTGTGACCAGGGTCTCCTTCTCCTCTGTGGCCACTAGTGCTGATGTATATTCATACTCCTCCTCACCCTGAGACTGAGGTTTAGGAATGCCACTTGGATCTGCATATGGTCAATCAGGCAAAAGTCTTACACCCAAAGCCAGCAAAGGGGCCATTGTAATCTTCTAAGCAGTTGTCCAACCCCCTCCCTACCATCTGTAGCTGAGATCTCCAGAAGATTTTGCTGCTAAATCAGCCACCCTAAAGGGCTGTTGCAAATGTGGGGCCTGCTTTGGCATACTGCTTTAAGCTCCATTTCCACCCCGGCACATTAGATCTTTCATGCCAGCCTTCTAAGTTGTTTTGGGTAGAAAAATTATTTCATACCATCTTTTTTATGGGTTAAGCTGCTCAAAAATTAATTTTGAGACTTTTGTTAGGAGGGTATTTTCATAGAGATCAGTTGGTCTGTGTACCTTCTCCACCATCTTGGCTCCACCCCTCTAATGTAATTCTGTTGGGGTTTTTTCAGTTTCCTCATCTTTATTTTTATTTTTTTTATCATTTATTTAATTAATTTAGAAGATTTTTCCATTGTTACAATTCATGTGCTTTCCATCCCTCCTCCCGACAAGCAGTTCCACTGTCTGTATATATCATTGTTCAAAACATGTATCATTGTTCAATATTTCCCTATTATTAAAATTTGCAATAGAGTGATCTTTTAAAGTCAAAATCCCCAGTCATATCCCCATCAAACCATATGATCAAGTAGTTGTTTTTCTTCTGTATTTCTACTCCCACAGTTCTTTCTCTGGATGTGGATAGTGTTCTTTCTTGTAAGACCCTCAGAACTGTCTGAATCATTGCATTACTGCTAGTAGAGAAGTGCATTGCTGCTAGTAGAGAAGTCCATTACATTCAATTGCCCCACAGTGTATCAGTCTCTGTGTACAATGTTCCCTTGGTTCTGCTTCTTTCACTCAGCCTCAGTTCCTGGAGGTTATTCCAGTTCACATGGAATTCCTCCACTTCATTATTCCTTTCATCACAATAGTATTCCATCACCATCAGATACCACACTTTATTCACCCATTTCCTAATCGATGGATACCTCTCATTTTCCAATTTTTTGCCACCACAAAGAGTGTGGCTATAAATCTTTTTTGTACAAGTGTTTTTCCTTATTATCTCTTTGGGGTACAAACCCAGCAGTGGTATGATTGGATCAAAGGGCAGACAATCTTTTAAAGCCCTTTGTGTATAGTTCCAAATTACCTTCCAGAATGGTTGGATCAATTCACAACTGCACCAACAATTTTGCCTCCATCCCCTCAACATTTATTACTTTCCTTTGCTGTCATATTGGCTAATCTGCTAGGTGTGAGGTGGTACCTCAGAGTTGTTTTGATTTTATTTTCTCTAATTATGGTGGATTTAGAATACTTTTTCATGTGCTTATTGATAGTTTTGATTTCTTTATCTGAAAACTGCCTTTTCATTTCCCTTGCCCATTTATCAACTGGGGAATGGCTTGATTTTTTTTTTTGTATAATTGACTTAGTTCCTTATAAATTTGAGAAACTAGACCTTTCTCAAAGGTTTTTGTTACAAACATTTTTTCCCAATTTATTGCTTCCCTTCTAATTTTGGTTCTATTGGTTTT
This sequence comes from Gracilinanus agilis, assembly GCF_016433145.1. Classification (NCBI taxonomy): domain Eukaryota; kingdom Metazoa; phylum Chordata; class Mammalia; order Didelphimorphia; family Didelphidae; genus Gracilinanus; species Gracilinanus agilis. The sequence goes on from NC_058132.1 coordinate 441,285,521, forward strand.
GTTTATACAAAACCTTTTTAATTTAATGTAATAAAAATTATTCATTTTACATTTTATAATATTCTCTATCTCTTGCTTGGTCTTAAATTCCTTTCTTTCCCATAGATCTGGCAGATATACTATTCTATGTTCACCTAATTTATTTATAATTTCCTTCTTATATTTAAGTCATTTACCCAATTGGAATTAATCTTGGCATAGGGTGTGAGATGTTGATCTAAACCTAATCTCTCCTATACTGTTTTCCAATTTTCCCAGCAGTTTTTGTCAAATAGTAGTTTCTTGTCCCAAAAGCAAGGATCTTTGGGTTTATCATATACTCTCTTGCTGAGGTCATTTACCCCTAGTTTATTCCATTGAACCTCCCTTCTGTCTCTTAGTGAGTACTATGTTGTTTTGATGATTACATTTAGAGTACAGTTTAAGATCTGGTCCTGCTAGGCTTCCATCCTTCACATTTTTTTTTTCATTAGTTCCCTTGATAGTCTTGATCTTTTGTTCTTCCAAATGAACTTTGTTATAATTTTTTTCTAATTCGGTAAAAAAGATTCTTGGTGATTTGATAGGTATGGCACTGAATAAGTAAATTAATTTGGGTAGAATGGTCATTTTTATTCTGTTAGCTCATCCTACCCATGAGCAATTAATATTTTTCCAGTTATTTAGATCTAGTTTTAATTGTGTGGAAAGTGTTTTGTAATTGTGTTCATATAATTCCTGGGTTTGTCTTGGCAAATAGATTCCTAAATATTTTATATTGTCTAGGGTAATTTTAAATGAAATTTCTTTTTCTAACTCTTTCAGCTGAGTTGTGTTGGAAATATATAGAAATGCTGATCATTTATGGGGGTTTATTTTGTATCCTGCAACTTTGCTAAAGTTGTTAATTATTTCCACTAGCTTTTTAGTTAATTCTCTAGTATTCTTTAAGTAGACCATCATATCATCTGCAAAGAATGATAGGTTAATCTCCTCATTGCCTACTTTAATATCTTCAATTTCTTTTTCTTCTCTGATGGCTACTGCTAGTGTCTTTAGTACAATGTTAAATAATAGAGGTGATAATGGGCATCCTTGCTTTACTCCTGATCTTATTGGGAAGGCTTCTAACTTGTTCCTATTGCAGATGATACTTGCTGATGATTTTAAATACATACTGTTATTATTTTTAGGAAAGGCTCTTCAATTCCTATACTTTCTAGTGTTTTCAATAGGAATTGGTGTTGTATTTTGTCATAGGCTTTTTCTGTATCTATTGAGATAATCATCTGATTTCTGTTGGTTTGGTTATTGTTATGGTCAATTATGTGGATGGTTTTCCTAATATTAAACCATCCTTACACTCCTGGTATAAATCCTACCTGATTATAGTGAATAATCTTCGTGATAACTTGCTGGAGTCTTTTTGCTAGTATTCTATTTAAGATTTTTGCATCTATGTTCATTAAGGAGATTGTTCTGTAGTTTTCTTTCTTTATTTTTGGTCTGCCTGGCTTTGGAATCAGTACCATAAAAGGAATTTGGTAAAACTTCTTTGCTTATTTTGTCAAATAGCTTGTATTGTATTGGGATTAGTTGTTCTTTAAAAGTTTGATAGAATTCACTTGTGAATTCATCTGGCCCTGGGGTTTTTTACTTAGGGAATTCCTTGATGGCTTATTTAATATATTTTTCTAAGATGGGATTGTTTAATTATTCCATTTTCTCTTTTGTTAATTTAGGCAATTTATATTTTTGTAGATATTCATCCATTGTAACTTATTGCCATATAGTTGGGCAAAATAGTTTTTAATAATTACTTTAATTTCCTCTTCATTAGAAGTGAGGTCACCCTTTTCATCTTTGATACTGTTCATTTTCTTTTCTTTCTTTTTTTATTAGATTAACCAATACTAGTTTATTTATTATTTCAATAGTTCTTTTACTTTCAATTTTATTAATTTCTCCTTTGATTTTTATGGCTTCCAATTTAATTTTGTCTGGGGATTTTTAATTTGTTCTATTTCTAGTTTTTTTAAGTTGCAAGCCCAATTCTTTGACATCTTCCCTCTCTGATTTGTTGATATAGGCACTCAGGGATATAAATTTTCTCCTGAGTACTTCTTTGGCTGCATTCCATAGATTTTGATAAGTTGTTTCCTCATATTCATTCTCTTCAACGAAATCAGTAATTGTTTCTTTGATTTGTTCTTTGACTCACCAATTTTGAAGAATTAGATTATTTAGTTTCCAATTAATTTTAAATCTGCTTTCTACAAGCCCTTATTGATTATGATTTTTATTGTATTATAGTTTTTAAAAGTTTATTATTTCTTCTTTCCTACATTTTTTTGCAATGGTTTTATGCCCCAGTACGTGGTCAGTCTTTCTATATGCACCATGTGCTGCTGAAAAGAAGGTATATTCTTTTTTATCCCTATTTATTTTTCTCCAGATATCTATTATGTCTAATGTATTTCATATTGTTCTCTCTTGTTCACTGATTTGTATTGCCAACTAAAAAAGAAATCTAGCCTCTTTTTACAAAATTCTCATACAAGATATTTACTTCTAATGGACCTATTTCATTTCATCATCCATTACTACTGGGACATATGTAATAAGGAGGCTTACTTCCTGGAGAAGCTTAGTGAGCCAGAATTGGAGATAGGACTCATGTGTTTTATTGTTTTACTTGTGATATATAATATGAACACCTACATTGCAGAACTTGCTTGTTTTGCATTGTTAAAATTCCTGTTCTTTTAAAAAATTAATTCTTTGGATAGGCTTGGATTCCACATAGAAGATGATTTTCTTCAATAAGACTATTTTGCTAATTGAGGAATATGTTCAATTTTGAGGGAAAAGATTTGGAACAGTTACTGATATTGCCCTGCCAGGCTGAGATTAGGTAGCATAATTTTGTTATGGACCTCGTCAGCATAGTTTCATTATTTATTTCAATTACATTCAGTGACATGTGAATAGGGACAAAGGATGAAGGTGGTGGGAATAGTACATGATTGTTGTTTAGCAAAGCATGATCAGAGGCAGGAAAAGGAAATGAATGATCTGAGAGTAAACAATAGTATAGAGCTAAACCACTCAAGATTGGAAAAGGACAAAAGTGTAGCCAGAGCAAAATGATATGATATGTTTGTACTGAAAACTGGAGAGATTGAAATATCATGATAAAGAGGAAAAGTTAGCAGGAGTAAGGCCTATGGGCATTAAAAAATATTATGATCAGATAGAGGAATTCTGGAGTCCTTAAAAATATGACTATGGGGATAATGAGATCAAAGTTATTATCATTCTTGTGTGGAGATGACATGTATGATGGAAGGGGTGAGTCATGGGAATTGATTAGCTTAAAGAACTGAGAAGTTGAGTATTTGTGGGAACTAAAATAACATATATGTTAAAGTCCCATGAGAGTGGGAATTGGGGTGGAAAAACCTGTGAATCAAGGAGAATTGAGGGGGAAAGAATGTTCTTGGGCTCAATTGATAGTAACTACTAGAATTTGAATTGGGTGATAAATTTGGATTGCATGAACCTCAAAAGGTGCTAAAGTATAGAGGGAGAATCTGAAAGTGGCAATGAGCAATAAGGAATATCCTAATTCTGCCCCACCTCAGTGAGTGTGAGTGAAAGGGTAGTAGTGATGTATTGTCATTGGAGGGAGTCAAAAGATGAAAGGGGCAAGAGAAGTGGTAAAAGATGTATGTGAAATGGAGGTGTGGGGATAGGGCTTTGAGGTGGATAGAAATGAGGGAGCAAATGTCTGATTTGGAATGATATTTGTTCAGCAGCATTAGGGGTGTTCAGTATCACTAGATAGGAAAGTAGATGGAAGTATGTTAATCAATGGGGAATGAATCCTTAGACAGAATATCAGTAACAGTTAGAAAGTTCAAGTTAGACTCCCCAAATTTCAGCACAACTTCACTGTCAAGATTTCAGCACAATTTCAACTACCCACCCTTGGTGGGCATGAGCAAGAAGGCATTGTGCTTCCAGCCAGGGAGTTGTTATGTCCAGAAGCTAGGTAATCTGGCTTTGAGGCATCTGGAAACCTAGTGAATGAAGAGTCACAACAGTGGTATGTCCTGTCTTTTCTGCAGCCTGGAAGAAGGATCTGGCCATGATGCAATCAGGAAAGAGAAGAAAATATCCTAAATTCAGGCCTGTACAAAGTTTTGCAGAATTGCTTGGAGGAGAGAAAGGAGGTGGATGGGAAGACAAGGAGAGGGCAGCAGAGAAAGGAGCATGGCACTTGGGAATCATAAGACCTGATTGTTCAAGTCTGGCTTGAACTTAACCTGGAGACAAGGACTCACTTCACCTCTGAGCTCCTTGAACTATATGATATGTGAGGTCTCTTATCTTTAATATATTATGTTTCATATTCTTTGCCTCTGGTTACAAATACCAAAATCAATCATTGATAAGCACTTATTATGTTCCTATGTTTCAGGTACCACTCCAAGTGCTAGAGCTAGAAATGAAACAAAACAAACAAAAAGCAATCCCTGTTCTCAGTGAGTTTACATTCTATGGAGGAAATAATGTGTACAAATACAAAATATATAATAGTATATGTAATATAACATACACTGGAAAAGTAATATGGAATCATAGGAAAGTAATGAGGAGGGAGGAAGCACTAGCTGCTGGGAGGTTAGAGGAAAGTTTCATATAAAGTTAGTGCTTTAGGTAAGTTTGGAAAGAATGTGAACATTTTAGTGTTCATTATACAGAATGGCTTTTAGGGCACACCTAGAACTTGTATTACTTTATTTAAATATATATGCAATAGTAACAGCTTCCTTAACATTTTTCTCTTAAAAATTTATACATATACATATACATATGTATGTATATGCTTTTCTCCAGAAACTTTTAAACCAAATATTTCAATGCATAAGATTAAGCATGAAAATTATCATGTGTGTGCTTTGCAAATGGCTAACATGGGATGGGATTAAGAAGGGAAACCAAGGATAAGTAAAAATTAAATATGTGTACTTCCCAGCCCTCTAAGTTCAAAGGCACTTTGAAATTTATGCACCAGCCTTAAATGGGCAGGAAAATGTTTTAACAAATGGGTCAATGAAAAAAAAAATGCTCACAGGCACGATACATTTTAAAGTTTCATATATTATTAACATTTTCTCCGTCTTTTTCTTGCATTCAGATAGTCAACAAAACGAAGATTCAACTTCTGATTTGCAAGTTTTGCCTGATTTCCAGAAAGTTTAACAATTAGATAGATTTCAGCTGGCTCCACCACACCAGGATCCCACCTTATGAACCCATAATCCTCACATACATATTCCATATTATGTAGATATGTAAAGATATATGTAATCTTTATATAGAATATGTATATATGTACATATATATATGTATATATATATATATTTAGATACATCTTTGGATACCTAAATGTAGATATATGTATGTCTATGTTTATATATCAAGGAAATGTCCACCATCCAATGGGCAGTTAGGACACAGAATCAGCCAAATTCTCTCGTCTCTTGACTCTGGGGTAAAAGAAGGAAGGAATTTAGGGAGATTGTACATGTCTGAAAAAAACAAGCACAATTGTAGAGTCCAACCCGCAGGCGCATCTCTGTATGTACATTTTCGAAGTAGTTTACATTTCCGTCCCGCGGAACTTATTTCCTCTGTCAATGACTCACTTACTGCACAAAGAATACCAAACAATTCGAGTGAACAGCTGGGCCATAGAGCCAGCCACAAATTTAACGGATTGAGGGGTGTGTGTGGAAGGAAGCGGGGGACCTTATCACACGGAACTTCAATTTAAGAACTCATGTCCCTGGGAGGACACCATTTAATGACGTCCCACACTTCCCCGCGCATGGCATATGTGGGGAAGGACTTCTGCGCATGGTGCGGAGGGAGGGTAGAAGAGATGATACGAGCACTTCCGGTTACAGTTGCCAAGGTGGGCACCGGAGCAGTTGGGCCAGAGACGTCCCTCCCCACCCCCTGCCTGGGGGCAACATGTCGGGGCTGAACGTGATGGAGCTTGAGGGTTGTCGAGACCTGCTAGGTCTAATAGAAACTCCAGAGATCCTTGCGCTGTGCGACACCATTACCAACCGCCTGGTTCAGCCCCAGAACCGCCAAGGTAAGACTGGTGGGGCCAACCCCAGGTCGGGGGAAGCCACTTGAGGGTACCCCTTCGCGCCCTGCTGTGGACTCGAGGCGGTGGGGGAGGGGCAGCGAACCCGAGTTCTGGGATTCTGCGCGCAGGCCCAGCCGCGGCGGGCCCTTGTCTAGCTCCTGGAACGCCAGTGCTGCGGCCCTCCTTTTGTGACGCTGCGGGGAAGAGGAACGTCATAGAGGCCGCCATAGGGCCGGGTCCCGCCCGGTGCCGCGCTTTAGTGCGCTTCAAACTAATCGTTCCCGCGCTATGGTGGGTGGGATCGCAGGAATTCAGAATGGAACGCCCTGTCCCCGGGTATTTTTAAACCAGATAGATTTCAGGGGTATCCTTGAACTTGAATTTGGAAGGATAGGGAGAATCCTTTATTTCCCCTAACCGTGATTTCCTTCTTAATCCTATGTATTTGTACCTTCAGCTTTTCAAAACATAGTTCTGAGGAGTTCATAGACTTAGCCCTTCTGCTTATTCCGAAATCTGTACCAACTATTGCACTTTTTAAAGAGGAAATTGAGAACTAGAGTAAGTTGCCCAATCACAGAAGTGGGCTGGGAGCCCAATAGCTGCATTTTGAACTCCTTAGGAGCGAGTTACAGAATTCGAACGTTGTCACTGAATACCTGGACGAGCCAGAGAAAGCCTGTTTCCTGTATGAAAAACTAAGGGATTTAAGACGACTTGCAAAGTGCAGCTATAAATCTGATTAAGAAACGGTCAGAATTTGAACGCGGTTCTAGGTGGCAAGGACAGCTAGGGAGTGCTGGCCCTGGAGTGAGGAAATGAGACTTAAAATCCGGCCTCATCCTCTTAATAGCTGTGTGGCTTTGGACAAGTCACTTAACTCTGCTTCAGTTCTTTTATCCGAAAAATGAGCTGGAGAAGGAAATGGCAAGTCACTGCAGTATTTTTGCCAAGAAAACCACAAATTGGGTCATAAATGAAGGGACTGAACAACTATGTGGCATAGTGTATAGTTTTGGACTTTTGGAGTCAGGTAAATGTGAGTTTGAATTCAATTTAATAAACATTATGTGCCAAACACTGCTAATTGCTGAGGATATCAAAACAGGCAAAAGACATAGTCCCTGCCTTTTAGGAACTTACTATGTAATGTAGGAGACAATGTGCAAGCAAATATATACAAAGCAAACTGTTTTCAGGACAAATAGGAAATAATTAAAAAGGGAAAGCACTGGAATTAAGAGCAGTTAGGGAAATATGAATCCTGTATCAAACATTTATCAACTGTGTGGCTTTGGACAAGTCACATGACTTCTCTATACCTCCTTTCCTTCATCTATAAAATGAGAATGAGATTACTTTCCCTGTAAACCTGGGTTTTAAAGACATCCTTTTTTGTAAATGCTTTCTCCAGACATTTTTTATTCATTTCTTTTTTGTTGTTGTTGTTTTATTTTTAAACCCTTAACTTCTCTGTATTGGCTCCTTGGTGGAAGAGTGGTAAGGGTGGGCAATGGGGGTCAAGTGACCTGCCCAGGGTCACACAGCTGAGGCCGGATTTGAACCTAGGACCTCCTGTCTCTAGGCCTGACTCTCAATCCACTGAGCTACCCAGCTGCCCCCTTTTATTCATTTCTTAAATGAGAGGAGTTGTACTAGATCAGGAGTCCTTAACCTGGGGCCCGTGAATTTCATTTTTAAAAAATACTTTGATAATTTTACATATATACTTGGTTTCTTTTGTAATCCTATGTATTTTGTTTTTTGTATGTAAAAATATTTGAGGATTCCACAGCTTTCACAGCTCTGCCAAAGGAGTCTGTGATCATATAAAAGTGGTTAACCCTATGACCCAGATAATCCCAAAGACTCTTCTAGATTTGTTATCTAGAGAGTGACCTTTTAAATACAGTGTACTTTACATTACTTCCTATTTCCACTATTGCTGGTTAATTCTTTTCTGCCTTGTCCCTGGAACTACACCCCCCCCCCCCCTCCCCCCCCACCCCCGTTTCTTTTATTAGTTCAAGCACCATCCGTTGATTTTTCCATTGACAACATTAGACAAATATATGCTGATTTTATGCAATCTTATTTTAGTAAGTAAATGCTAGAGTTTCCAGTGAACCATCTCAATCCTGTGTTGGAATGTGCACTTTGTTGGAAGTGTTCTTATAACTATTTAAGAACCAAATGTACATTTGGGCATGATTCTGTTTGTTTTATTGTGGTACAAGGATTGACCCTGGTTGTAACTTTTTTGTTCCTATAAAATGAAATTGTATAGCACTGATTGAATCATGTTATACAACTGGCATTTTCAGGCTTATTTTGGAGAATTTACCATTTCAAAATTGGTCATTATGGTGTAGTAGATATGCTGTGTAACCTTTGGCAAATCACCAACACATCTCTGGACCTCATTTTCTTCATTTGTGAACTGAGAGATTTAAAATAGTTATCTTCCAAGATCTCTTTCACCTCTAAATCAAATATCTTATTTTATAAATTTTATTATTAAATAATTTTTTTTAGGACTTTGCTTCCCTTTCTGTTTTTGTAAAATGACAATGTTATCACTCTCATCAAGTTAAAGAAAACCATCCAGTTCTGAAGGAACATAGCACCTGCATGCTTACCAGAAAAGGACTGGGCTAAGGATGTCCTTTTAAAACAGAAAGAAGTCATTGTCAGTGGCTTTGGGCATATCCATAAGAAAGGCCACACTTCCACTATACTCAAGATGCTGACAGTCCCCTATGCCAATCTTGATCAGAACACACACAAGCTGCCCAGTACTGGTTCACGGTTTCCTCCAACATGTTCTCTGCTGACTATGACAACAGACTTGACTGAACTGAACCTACTGCAGCAAGTGGTCAATTAGTTTCCCTTCCATACTTCATTTGGCCAAATGCTTCTGCTCTAGTTACTACAGAACATTCTGATTAAAAAGAATTCTACTCACATAATCTTCTGGTAGCCTTTGAGTATATTTAATGCTCTTTCTCTGTGTTTTGAATCCATGTTTAGGTTTCCAGGACTCAAAATGGAAGATTAAGTGCCATTCTTTGTCCTCCCAGAGAAATATCATTATTCTTATTCCACATTAGGTTTTCCTTTAGTTCCTAATTACCATTTGGTCTGTTGAAATGGGAAAATTCCTTTCCCGATAGTTCATCCTTGTTCAGATATATTTATTATCCTGACCCTACTATTTCATAAAAAGTGCCATTTAAAAAGAAAGTTAAAACATTTTGAGTTAGCACACAAAAAAAGATAATATCTAAGAGCTTGATTCAAAGATTCTACTTTTTTTTTAACTCTTACCTTCTGTCTTAGAAACAATACTGTGTATTGGTTCCTACCCAAAATTTAACCCTTCACAGTTCTAAGGCAGAAGAGTGGTAAGGGCTAGGCCATGGGGGTTAAGTGACTTGCCCAGGGTCACACAACTGGGAAGTGTCTGAGGCCAGATTTGAACCTAGGACCTCCCATCTCTAGGCCTGGCTCTCAATTCACTAAGCCACCCAGCTGCCCTGCAAAGATTCTACTATTTATAAATATTAGGTAATTTTTCTGTTTTGATACTTTAGTTTCCATTGTTACAGCATTTACAGTGAGGAAGTTTCTTTTACCAGTTTAGTTTTGAGGCTTATAAAGTATGGGGCTTAGAAAGGAAAGAGATTGAGAATTTCTGTGACTTGTTTAGAATCCCAGATGATTTCAACCCAAGGGTTCTAACTCTGAGAATGTTATGCTATATACCTCTTTACCTTTAAAAAAGGTCTATTAATTTTCAAAATTTACCATTAAAAATTAAGTTAAATTCTACATTCAGAGCAAATTATTTGTTTGAAACTTTAGTAATTGCATAAACCTTTTAAATGGGGATTTTTTTAGGATTTATTCAGTTTAACATTATAGTACATGCTATATACAAAGCTTTACACACATGATTTCATTTGATCATCACAATTGTATGAAACACTTAGTATTTTGTCCATTTTATGAATTAGGAAACTTGGGCTCCAAGTTAAATGATTGGCCCATGGTCCACGGTCAACCTGTTAACAGTTACTAATAAGGGTTAGAATTGTAATTTGAGCTCATGTCTTTCTAACTTCAAGTTTTGTATTTTTTCCACTATAATTTACTGACTCTTGTTAGGATCTTATAAACTTGAATATTAGACTTAGTTTTGGTCTCTAGCAATTTTACTTTGATACATCCATCATATCATCAAGTGGAGGCAATTCACAACTCCCACCTTGTCCTTCTGTACAATTCTTATATCTTTGCATTAATCTTCCATTGAGGATTCTCCCTATGTACATTAGGCATTCCTTTTGTGATTTTTCTGCCCAAGGGATACCAATGTAGGATTTGAATTGTTTGTTTTGGGGCTCATTTTCTATACATGCCAGGCCTACCACTTACTCCATGTTTTCAGTATATCTTCAGTAATGCCTTTTATGGAATTCATTGTTAGTATTTTACTGTTGCTGGGTTATCCCTCTAATTTTTTTTTCAGTGGTTAGCAATAATGGTCATTCTTCTAATGACCTAATGATCTAAAAATCATTATTCAGTGGTTTACATTAAACAAAGTAAAAATATTTTCTTTATTGACTATATCTAGATATTTATTTGCTTTAATGAAGTAAAATTTACCAGATTTAAAATAACAATTGTAAAATAATGTGATCCAAAATGGATTTGTTTTCAAAATAAAAATTTGAATAGTCTTTAAAAAATATTATCTTGAAATATTTTTCTTTTAAGAAAACCAACTGTAAATTTTCATCCTCTTTTTGGAAGCAATTTTTAAAAATTTAAATAAGGGGGGGTTGGGGGACCATGAATAACGTAACCATGGGAAAATATTCTAAATTTTAAAAAGGGGGAAAAATTTGTAGAGGAAGGAAAAACTTGAAAGTTAGGAATTTTATATATTTTCATTTGGAAAATTTTATAGCAAAAGTCAATATAATTTTAACTTAGTTTATTCATTTTTGCATATTCTTTCCTAGATGCCATTCGTGCAATATTAGCTTACAGTCAAAGTGCTGAAGAACTTTTGAAGAGAAAGAAAGTGCACAGAGAAATCATATTTAAATATCTAGCAACGAAAGGAGTAATTGTGCCCCCAGCTTCTGAAAAACACAATCTTATTCAGTATGCAAAAAATCACTGGAACAAGGAGTTTAACGTGGTGAACGAAACATGGGAGAGCGTTTCAAAGACAGACATTGTACCATCTGAACAAGTTAAGATGACTTATTTTCTTTAAATTTTCATCTAATTTGGAGATAATGGAGAAATCTTAAATTTGGGGGAAATCATTATTGTTAGCTTTTAAAGAACATTTCACTTTTTCTTCTTAAGAAATGTAGAACTCGACTCCAAGTTAGATTTTAAAGTGTTGTCTTAGATTGAAAAGTTGACTTGTCCACAGTCACACCTCATATATATCAAAAACAGGACTTGAATTCTGGTCTTCCTGACTACCAGACTGTAGTATCTATCTAATATGTCATGCTGCCTTTTAAATTTTTCTTGTCATTACATATTATATGAAATATTTTTTGTTTGCTATTTTAAAGGGGTGGGTTTTTTTGGTCCTATAAATCGAGTTAAAAAAAGATTTGACTTAATTATCCTATGGGGATGTACTATTAAAAAAAATTTTTTTTGACAGCCTGGGTATCTGAAGAATCATTACTTTATGTAGTAAAGTTTTAATTCCAAATATGTGTTAATTCAGACAAGGAGTTATAGTATTGCTATGGCAGTGTCATTCGCTTTCAAGATACTTTTATACTTATATGCAAATAATAGATTATATTAGTAATTTAATTAGGTAGGCACAAGACTTATTAAATAGGTTTTTACATTTTAAAAATCTAAAAGGATAGTTCGTTTTACTTAAGTTATTTTTTCTCTAGTTCAGATGAGGGACATTTTGCTTAATTTGTGTTCAATGTGGGTAATGATTAAAAATAAAAATAGAAATCCATGACACATTATCAGTCTATTATAGTTAGCCTTTGGAGGAGCTTAGACAGTTAATAACTCCATAATCATCTTTGACTGAATGATTAAGAATGTTAACCTTGTGGTAATTGTGAGTAATGGCTCTTTTTAAAAATTAAGTTATTCTCTACTACTGTGGTACTTTTTAAGCTATTAATGAGGAACTACTAGTGAAAAACTAATGTAATTATAACTTTTAGCACCATGGTGTTTCAATGAAAATGTTTTTATAGTATATACCTCCTAATCATAGAACTATTTAGGGTCCTTTTCTGCCTGAAAAATATTAGACTTTAGGTTTTACTTCTAGTAAGTTAGATCCCACGTAGAAATCTCATTTTCTAGTGCTTGATCCTTTTTTTCTGGATCTTTTGAATCGAAAATTTAAGGACAGGATAACATTGTTGTCATATAGGATTTTTAGTTTAGGATAATATGTCTAAGTAAATTGAAACATATCTTGAATATAAAATTTTAATTATCCGAAGACAATTTTGTTTAATTTCATTGAAGTAGTTTTAAGTTTTGGATCACTCACTACTCCATAGTTAGTATGAGCTATTCAATGTCTGTTATTGCTTTATTTTTGGACTTAAATTAGTATATAAAATTTGCATAGGAAATTTAAGGGGCAAAGTAAATAAAATTCTTAGAAAATTATTTTTTAAAAACAAATGTTCAGCATTATCAGCAACACTATCTTCCTTGAACAGTACTGATAGTTCAGAGCAGGGGTCGGCAACCTTTTTGGCCATGAGAGCCATAAACGCCACATTTTTTAAAATGTAATTTCGTGAGAGCCGTACAGTGCTCACAGTGCGCGCTCCTGTAACAGCACCTGAAAAAAAATTGACTTTATGGCTCCTGCAGAAAGAGCCATACGTTGCTGACCCCTGGTCAGTTAGTGCTTCAGAAGTTATTCTCTGTTACTTAGTTTTCAGGATAATTGGCTGGTTCTTTTCTCTTAATTATTTTTAAAGTGGCTAACAAAATTGAAAAGTCTCTAGAATCATGACTGTGTAGAGCTCAGCCCAGCCTTATCTTTTTATAGGTGAGGGAATTGAAATCTAGGAGGAAATAAGCATCAATGTTAGGATTTTAATCCAGATCCTCTGACTCCAGAGTCAGTGTTTTTTCACTGTACCATACTATCCAGAAAAAATTTGTGTGTGTTCTAACATTTTTGGTCCATAGACCTGTACTCCTTAATATGAATTTTTGATCTTATTGTGTAGACTATTCCCTACAACAGTGAAGATCATATGTGTGTATACCTGCCCATTCTGTGTAACTCTTATCCATGTCTTCGAATTCAATACGGGAAATCCACTCAAGTTTCCTGTATAATTTTTCTTATTTTCTCCTGACATCACTATTATTATATTGGAGTACACAGTCTGTCAGTTCACTAGTTATCTTGTGTTGTCACCTTTTATTTTTCAATGATTTATTTCTCTGATGACAACCTTTACTTTATTTTTTTTTAATTCTTTGTTATATATTTGTTAGGCTGTAGTGTTCCACAAGTCAAAGCCATAGTTTAAAACCAGTAGAGTATTGATATTAAAAATAAATGAGCCTTTTTTTCTCAGAGAAGTTTTGAGAATATTAAAGGAGGTTTGTAATTGTGAGATCATGAGATCTTCCCTCTTATTTAATTTTGGCCCAGTTCACTACCATTTATGGTCTGTCAGAGGCACATAGATAGTTTACTGTTTTCATTAAACTTTGGCTATTAAAATGGATTATCAAATAAAGCTAACTTAGATTTTTCTTTACTGACAGGAAAAAAGAGAAAAAGAATATGAACAATTTGATGAGTGTTTCAAGTTAGGAGAAGAATTTTGCCAGTGGTTCTTTGAGCTTCTCAACTCTCAGAATCCTTTATTTGGACCCCCCCAAGAACAGTGGGGACCACAGCACTTCTGGGATGATGTCAAGCTAAAATTTTGTTATAATACATCAGAACAAAATGTGATAGACTATTATGGTTCAGAACTGGTGAGCCTTCGTTTACTATCTCTGGTGAAAGAAGAGTTTCTTTTTCTTAATCCTAACCTAGATTGCAATGGCCTGAAGTGTGTAGCTACTCCACATGGATTGGTTGTAGTTGCTGTTGCTGGCACTGTCCACCGAGGCAGCGTATGTTTAGGTATCTTTGAACAAGTATTTGGACTCATCCGCAGTCCTTTTCTAGTAAATACTTGGAAAATAAAATTTGTCAATCTGAGGATTGTTGGACAGAATTCCCTTGAAGCTGGAGTGACATTGCAAAAACCTTCAATTACACTGGAATCCAGTGCATTAGAACCATATAATGGAAATGGAACAACATGTAGTAGAAATGAAGCATTGCTTACTGAAACTTCTGCTTTGTGTGGTGGAAATGAAAACCAGGCACCATATCATAAAAATGACGCATCATTTCACGCGTGTCAACTGGAATTAACTAATCCTCCAAAACAATGATTACATCAGCATGTCAAATTAAAAACTTTTTATCCAGAATCTTTTCAGCTTATGTGGTACCAGTATTGCTCAAATGATTTCAGGTTTGCAGGGTTTGTCTCAGTTGAGATACTTTTGTTGACTACAAACTAAAAATGTATGGTCAATACTTATCTCTTTCCACTTCGGTTTGGGCAAATGTTGTGAGATTTTGATGAAGTTCATCAAATAAAATCTCACTTTGGATTTTACAGTTAATAATGTGCCTTAGAAATCAAGTGAGTTTCATTTTATTTTTCCGAAATTCTAATTCTTTCAAAATGTCTTTATAACAGAGAAAAATGTATAATGATGTGAACATTTCCCTGCTAAGTTCTTATTTTAAGTTGTATGTATGTGTAGTTGGATGTTTCAGAAGCATGTTTCAATGAGCAGCTGTAATAGAAGGCAAAGTTGTCATTTTCCCTCTTGAGTTTCTGAATGGTAGCCTTAATACAAAATCAAAAAATTGAGCTACTGGATGACAAACTCTTGTATTTATTTAAATGTTTAAGGGAAAATTTCAGGGATCTATGCTATGACTATTCATTGTGCAAACATCACATAATAAAAACATCAAAACTTATTTTCTCATACTATTTTGGCAGAATTGTATATTGGCACATATTGATTTCAAAATGAGCACTGATCCTTATTCATGCCTACTTGATAAAAGAGGCGGCTTTTCACTGTAACACCTTTATAATTTTCTATTCTAAAATCATCTTAATTAGCCTAAATTTTTTTAATAGTAAATTTTACTCACAAGGTTGTTTTTTTTTGTTTTTGTGGGGTTTTTCTGCTTAATTTGTGATATACACTTTTGAGTTAATATACTTCAATTGCCATAAATAAATAAATGAAAACAAATGAATTGGCTTACAATCCTCTTCATTTAGCAGTTTGCTGATTACCCAGGATTTAGTCTTAAACCAATGAAAGAAATCTTAAGAGTTCATGTAAGTAATTCTAGAAATTGAGAGAGAAATTCTATTGTAAGTTATTGTAAATGGTATCAACATATTAAAATTAGAAGCATTATGTATGTGGCAAGAAATATAGGCTGACTAGTAGTAATAAATCTGAAATTAAAAGTAATGTTTTTAAGTATTAAACTGTAAAAAAGCATTGACTTCATTGAAAAGTTAAAATGCAGAATTAAACAAATTTCTATTTGTACTTTTTAGATATACTGAATAGACTTGATTTATAGATATAGCTTCTTATTTAATAAGTTTAAGAGTTGATAACCCAAATAAAGGAAAATGTTTAATATTAAATACTCATAATTTAATGTGATTTGAGATGAGAGTAAAATAAATGATTGATACTATTACCCCTTATATTTTCATCAGGTAAACTTTCACATTCTTCTTTTCACCCCATCTCACATCTTTAAATTTTTAAAGAACTAAAAAGAAATTTCTTAGAGATATTGAATTAAAAGCAAAGCTATTAAAAGTATAGAACTAAAGATTTAAGAAAGAAGTATATTTTAATAGGATGCTATTGTTAGATATTCCAAACTCTAGTGGCAAGAACAATATCTTGTTCATCTCTATCCCCTACATAAGATGCCTTGTATATAATCGGTGTTCAATAAATGTCTGTTGAAGAAAGGAAAGGTAACATTCAATTGAAAATTGAGTTGCAGTTTTGTTTAAGCCATTGTTAAAATGACCTTGGGGCTATTTATTACAGAGAGGAGAAGCAGCATGGGATAATGGGTAAATTTCTGTCCTTAAAGTCAGGATGACCAAGTTCTGCTTCTGACATATACTTTTTATGATCCTGGAAAAGTTACTTGTTTTCTCCATGCCTCAGGCAACTTTCTTAAGGCTATATATAAATTTCAGAACAATTGCTCATCTACAAGAGTTTCTTTGTCTGCTGGTACTAGGGTGCTCCATCTACTGATAACATCACAGGTTCACATTTCCTCCCCTCTGAGAGAACTAAAAATGTTTATTAAGAGAAATAGTACACACATCATAATTTAAGGTGGATTATGCCATAAAAGAAGTAAAAACAACATTAACATGAGCATATAGGCAAACTAGATTAGATATAAGAGAGAGCACCTAGTGGTCTTTGAAGATTTCAAGTCGGAAGACCTGGATTAATAGCTATTTCTTAAGGTACTGAAAGATCTGGCTATTGTAATATTTGAACTGTTATCAGTGATGTTTAAAAGGTTGTGGAAAATCGAGAAGGTGTGCCACCGGACTGAAAAAAGTCTAATGTCCTAAAGGAAGGAAAATAGCGCAAACTATAGATCCATGAATGAGATGGGGAAAAAATTGAGATTATATTGCTAGGATAGCCTGGCAACCTCTAGAGAAGTAAGTAGTACCCATTAAGATCTAGCATGACTACATAAAGAAGAAGGCATGCCAGATTAATGCCATTTCTTTTACTGACAGCTATTAGACTAACAGATAAAGTAATGCTCTAGAATTCAAGTGATGGGCAAACTTTTTAAAGAGGGGGCCAAGGGAAAGGAAATGCTCATCTGTCAGTCTGTTTCTAAGACAGCTCTTTCGAAGTTTCATTGTATTGTATCCTCATTGTATTCATCTGATTAGGAATAATGTCACACAGCTAGATAGAACATTTCAGGGGGCCACATCTGGCCCACAGGCTGTAGTTTGCCCATCACTGCTCTAGATTTTAAAAAGTTTACCTAACCATCAAAGCCACTGACAAAATTTTTATACTTTTTTATGGACAAAAATGGATCAATGTGAGGTGGAAGACAGAAAGGTGGTTAAATGACTATACCAGTTAATAAGTCAATACTAGCTTCAAAACACATCTTTAGTAGAGTGCCTATGGATTTATACTTGGGCATGTACTATTATAATATTGTTGGTTAATTATTTGGTTGAAGACATAGGTAGCTTTTCAGATTTGTAAATTATACAAAATTTGTAAGGAAAGCTATCATTAGACAATAGGAGTTAGGGTGAGAAAAAAGCTCAATTGCCTAACTAAATGGCTAAATATAATAGGAGGAAACATCTAAAGAATAAAGGCCTTTGTCTCAGAAAATCTACAAAGTTTGAAGATGAGGTTTTAGTGAGTTGAAAGTTCAGTAAACAGGGAAACATGGCAGCTGGTCATGACTGAAATGGCTGAACACCAACATGGCAGTCATAAATGCAACTTTAGGGAAAGTAACCAGGACACAAGAGGTGAGAGTCCACCAGCACTCTGATTGTTCACTACATCTGAAGTATTTTAGTGAGTTTTGGACAAATGTTAAAGGATATTGAAAACCAGAGAGCTACCTAAGAAAAGTAACATGCCATACAAGGACAGCTTGAACTGGAGAAGCTTAGCTTTATGTAGGCTTGGTTGGGGAATAGGGAGGGAAGGACATGATAGCTCTCTTTAAAAAATTTGATTATCATAGGAGAGAGGAAGAAGTTTTTATGTACTTTGTACCAGAGAATGAGACTAGAAGTAATGGGTGGAAAATACCCAGGCTCCCTGTAAAAGGAAAAAAACCCAACTTTTTAAAAGTTGATTTGGTTCTCAGGTTGTGGAGATAAGGGTAGGATCTTCAAGTGAAAGTTGAAAATGCTGACTTACTGAACATGTAAGGGAAATTCTCAGGTATAGGTACAGATAAAATGGCCTCTTAACATCTTTGGTTCTGTAAATCCAACTGAGGAAACCAAAGAAAGCTTACCAAATGATGTAGCATTTGAATAGATTCCTATATAGCTGGTGTGGGTAGGCCTTAAATGAACAAGTAAGATGTAAATATTTCTAGGCAGGGGAAACAGTAAACAAAGGCAGGGAAGCAAGCATTTGAAATGTGGTTCTTTTACCCCTTTCTGCCCACTTACATATGTGTCTAAGAAATTGCAATGTATTTTAGATTCTTATCTGCTTCAGGCTTAGAAAGGTTAAGTGACTTTCCATGTTTATACACCTATTTTAAGCACCGGGCAGGATGGGAAACTTAAGTCTTCTTGATTTCAAGTCCAGTTCTGTCTGTCAGCTCTGAAGATGTGTTAAAATCACAAAGGGAAGATTGCCCCTGGCTTTTCCAGGCTCCTTATTTAAGACCCCTTCATACATATAATTGTTTCTCACACATAAGATTCTCTTTCTCATCTCTGTGCCTTTGCACAGGGTGGCCACTTATCTTCCCTCTTCAACTAAATCTCAGAAACCCAGGCAATACACTCTTACTGAGGCCTTTCCTCTCTCCCCTTCCTACTACCTTATACTTTGTATTCATTTTTAATGTAAAAATATATATAGTTCTTCCTATGAAGGTAAGCTACTTGTGGGCATTAGCTTTCATTTTACTCTGTCTTCCAAATGAGGGAATGCTAGAGATAATTTAATTAGAGAAATGAAACTTTTCTCAGAACGTCCAGAACATTATAGCAAGTTCTGAAAAACCACTTAAGAAGAGACCCCTGTGAAATTTCATGATACACTATATAAGAATGCTAAAAGATTTTCAAGACTAGACCCCATTAACCCAAGAGATGCTAGCATAAGTGCTGCTTTTGTGAGTCAGTCCCTCCGAAATATAAAGGAGTACTTTCTAAAATACTGCCCTGGATGACATGAAAAGACTATTGGGGAATTGAAAACAGTTGCTTTATATGTGTATGAAGGGAAAATAAGAAGGAACACCAAAGTCTGGCCAAAAAGGCCAAAACAATTCAAGTCACTAGCCAACAAATGCCCTGAGATCAAAGAAATCAGGATGAAAAGGTGCTGTTACTATTGAAGAAAGAAGGGACATATGGCCAAGAAATGTAATAAGAAAAAGAGGGATCTCGTAGAAAGAAATTTTGGGAAGAAGCAGGACAGGTCTGGTCTGCTGAAAAAAGGAAGTTGCTTTAGTATGATGGTGTGGAGGAGAGGCAGAGAATTTGGGATCTGAAAATTCTTCTGAGATCCTTGCCCCTACCCTACCCACTCATGCCTCTCCCTTACTAAAGGTGATCCTGTATTGAGAGTGTAAACTGTTATTATTGATACTTTAGCCTCACTGTCTATTTTGAGATTTGTTCCAAAGTATAAAGGAAATATTGTTTTTAAAAAATGCCAGTGCTAAAAGTTGAGGGACATAGTTAACTGACTCCTCTACTATCTCCACTTGAGGTTACTATTGGTTCTATCACAATCTTGCATTCCTTCTTATGGCTACCCCTATCTTCTATTAATCTTTTGGGTAGAGATATATTGTGTAAATTGAGAATTGTTATCCATTGCATGCCAGATAACATACTTATTGTCATTTGCCTGATGAAAACTTACAAACTCCATTGTTCAATGATGTATTAAGTGAAAATTGTAGTGAGGATTTGTCTGTTGCACTATCAGCCCAGGATGAAAGCCTCTGAATCCCTGAAGAGGTTTGGGCGAACTCTAACAAATGTGGAGCTACTCTAATCAATAGTCCCAATCCCTATTGTCACCAAAGGAGGAAAACTACCATCTGTGCCTCAATATCCAACTTGTCCTGATGGTAAGCCCATTTTTCATTATCCTACCACTGTTGTGACTGCTATTTCTTGTGATGCCACTTCTTTTTCAGAATTTAATTTATATGCTGCCTTCCATTCTATTCTTATCAGCCCTGAACCCCAATATCTGTTTGCATTTATCTGGTTAAACCACCAGTATACGTGGATCAGACTCTCACAAGTTTCACAAAATCTCCAACAGTATTGTCTTATATTCTGTAGAAGGACTTACCCACTATCACTTTTAAAGTTTCCACATTGATCCAGTACAAAGATGCTCTTGGCCTCCCCTAACCATGGCTCCATTTGATTCAAGAACTCCTTCAGGGGGGGGACACAAGATATTCAAGGCACCAGAAAAAAGGACTTTTTCACAAAAAACAATGCAAAGCCTTATAGGACCTGTCAGTACTCAAGACCAAGAAACAAGTACGTGTCATACTGGGAACAACTGGCTATCATTCATGATTCTATCCTTTGAGGAGACTGTGAAGCCACTTACTGTGCTCACTAAGGCTTCTGTTGGGAAAGTACTCAGGACTGCTCCCTGCCCTAGGGTTGCATTTTTCCAATGCCCAGTGGCTTAAGCTGTTATGCCACTAAATACAGGCTTTCTTAGATCAGAGACTTGCTAGGTATTTGGGGAATGAAAATATCACCAACCATCACCTTTGAAGACAAGGAAGTAGAAATTTGGACACAACAGTAAAATGCAAAACCAGATATCAAGGGTCTGGGTAAGTGAAGAAGATGAGCCCTTCCTTCTTTTCTTTCTTCTTTCTCTCCTTCCCTCTTTCCTTTCTTCCTTCCCTCCCTCCTTCTCTCTCTCTTTCTCCCTCCCTCTCTCCCTCCCCCTAACCTTTTGTCTTAGAACCAGTACTATGTATTGGTTCCAAGGCAGAAGAGTGGTAAGGGCTAGGCAGTGAGGGTTAAATGACTTGCCCAGGGTCACACAGCTACCAAGTAGCTGAGTGAAGTCATATTTGAACCCAGGACCTCCTGTCTAAGCAATGGGGTTAAGTGACTTGCCCAGGGTCACACAGCTATGAAGTATCTGAGTGAGGCCAGATTTGAACCCAGGATTTCCTGTCTTTGGTCCTGACCCAATCCACTGAGCAACCTAGCTGCCCCCAAGCCCTTTCTCACAGATGTTATCACCAAATCGGCCTGGCAGTTCCTGCCAGAGATCATTACAGTACATAGTACTGTACACAGAGATCATTACAGTACACCGTACAGGCTATCACAAGACACAATAAGCCAGGCATGGGTGGCTCCTAGGATCACTTAAGTAGCTTCTAGTATAAAATCAGGATATCTTGAGTGTATGACTTTTAATCAACGTGTTGCATATGGTGGTCATCCTCTAGCATATTTTTTATTCAAGTCTATACACATTAATTTTACAAATTGATTTTATAAATTTGTCATAAATTGGATATTTGAAATATTGTTTAGTTATCATTGACAAATTAACAAGCAGAGGGAAGCTCTTCTTACTTTCAAAGGTAAGTAGGAAGATTTGAGGAAATTAAAAACTTAAAAACTAAATTGGGTGTACAGATAGAGCCTGGAATAGGATTGGAAATAAAGACTAAAGGGACTAAGCAAGTAAGAAGGCGGCAAAAAGAAGCATTGCTAGAGTGCCAATAGGAAATTTGAATGTAAAGAAAAATTTGCAAGTACATTTGATTTGGTTACTGCACTTGGGACTATTCATATTTTGGTTTAAGTTTATGACACAACAACATATCCCTAAGAGGAGGGATAATATAGTTCCTGAAATTCAACTTAAAAATTTTGCCTGGATACTCAATTTTAAATGTAAAATTTTAAAAATCCTGGCAATAACATAACAGTTCACAATATAGTACCCACAGATTCAGTTGAACTCCTTATTTAAAAAGAGAACTTAATTGAGAACTACAAATAATTGATAGGGGACAAGGAACCTATTAACTCCACTCTAGGTTCCTTAAACCAAAACTTAGATTAATTTTAAGTCTGGGGTTCCTCCTCTGAGTGTTTTGTATCTGTTGCCAAGTTTTACTTTATGTGTGACCTGGGACGAGGCTCTTAATACTACTATTAACTTGGGCTCCAATATTTACTATAACCTAACCTTTGAGATTCCTCTGGAAAGCAATTTGACTTCTTTTATCTATGCTGTTACCAAAACCTCATTCCAAAAAAAAGAATTCTGCTATTGCTTTTTGCTACTGTAATATACAATATGGCAAAGCCTATTCAAGCATTTGGCACTTGTGGAATATCTTATTTGATCCCAATTATAACCATTAAAAAAAAAATCATACAAAGGGTTTGGATGGTGTCGAGTTTGGGCACTTATTCATAACCTAGGGATCACAGCTGAATTTATCTTCTGAGCTTGAAGTATTGGCTCAGAATACAGCAGCTACTATTAAATACATCTAGTGCTCTAGACACTGTTGCACTTATGGTTTAGGAGCCATCCTCATGGTTTTCATGGATGGTCTCCTGGTTTAATAGTGGTGGCTTATTACAATTCATTCTTAAATGGGTCCTAATCATCTTTGGAATTCTTATCCTTATTAATCATAAACTGTTGTACTACTCAATTTTCTAAATGTAGCCCTAACCATTTGTTATAGCTTTTCTTTTTCTTTAGATGTATCTTCCAAGATACAAGTATAGTCTTGGTGGACTTTTTATCTATTCTGTCTGTAAGACAGCTTCTTCAGAAGCTAAGGGCACTTTGGGGTGAATCCTCATTTCGGCCGGCAACTAGCACCACTACAAACAAGTCTTTTCTCACCCAGTGGCCGTCTCTGGGCTTGCTTGCCTCTATGCTACATGGACTCTATCCTTTCTAGACACCAGTGGAGCTGCACACATTGAACATTCTCCAACATCAAGTACTAGAGTGAACAATTGTTGTTCTTGGACTGCACAATTAGTAACTTATTTTCTTAGAACATTGGGTGATCCCTGTTGTACTCTTTGTCATTTTATGTACATGTAGTTTTGATGATGTGGCTTTGCTAAACCTAATCAATATCTTGTACTCACATAAGTTGTACCCATGCATGATAAGATTGTTTCACTACACCTTCCTGCAGATTCCAAGATTGTAAATGATTCAAAAGAGAAAATGCCCGCATTTTTCTTTGGATTAGAAGGATAATGTGAATGTGAAATCTGCTACCCTCCTCATGATTACATCAGTATCAGCAGTTTTTCCTCATTTAGTTATTTTGTAATCATAGATCTTAAACTTTTCTAAAAATAATCACAATATAATTCTATCTGAAATATTTCCTGTATCTTGAGCATGTAGGCATTTTTTGTAAGCATAATTCTGAAAGAATCATTTTGAAAAATCACATAGCAGGCATAGTTTTCTGTCACTTCTACTTCCCTTGCGCTTATGTAAAGTTGTGGTTCAAACACACCCACATTATCTGATTTTACTGGATTCCTGAGAAATTACAGAAATATCTGTATTCTTGGGGAACTATAATCATATCTGAAAAGTTATTGTAATCTTTAGTATAAGTTTTGGTGTATATAAGGAGGCCACTCACAAGGCTCAAGGTCTCTTGGTCTTTACCAGAGTCCAGCTTTATTGTGAGACTGGCCCTCTCTCAATAAACCTATTTCTTTTTGGCTTGGAGACTATTTTATTTTGTGCTGTCTCGGCTAATAAAGTTTCACCACATTATCCACATTATTCTCTAGAATGTAAGAAAAAATTTTTAATGAGGATGGTTGAAATAAAAATAAATTAGAAACCACTTTATATTCAATTTAAATGGACCATATTAATGGCCAATGTCAAAGGGGAAGAGTATATATGGCTTGTCAAAAAGGTAATAATATCTAGAACTTAGTTACCTAGCTGCTGCAAGAAACTAATTGGATTCACTAGAAACATAATTAAAGTGTGGGCAAAAACAATGACAACAAAAGAAACTTTTTTAAAAAAGCATAAAGAGAATAATAAAGTATGAACTCTTATAGAGAATTTATCCTCAACTATATGTTTTGGGATGTTAACATCACTTCTCCACTACTAAACCAACCAAACAACCTTTTGACAACCCACTCAGAGAATCCCAAAGTCAGAATAGGGATCACTGAACTTGAAGGCCAAATCTCACAAAGGACAGGCTTTTCAGGAACTCTCATGTGATGTTTTTATTTATTAAACATTTTTAAAGGGTTAAATCCAATAATGATACTCTAAGGCTAAGGCTACTAATATGCTATATGATAACTAATATTGGAGTATACAAAATTAGGGTTCAAAGTACCATTTGTTTTGATAAGACAAACTGTTGAAAGTTGAAAAATGGAGAAAATTAAATCACTCCCACCTTAGTGTTATCAGGAGGTCTTAAAGAAGAGATTTGAAAAAGTATTAATAACTTATAATTAAATATTTTAATACTAGTCTGATGGAAAAACGTGGGAGGTGGGATGGAAACAGTTACATTATATTTTACATAATCCTATCTTGCCTTAGCTTTTCCTACCAGAGGTTGCTTTGCAAATACTATATCCCTTCTAAACACACATAGCTTTAATGTCACCAACATTGCTGCAGTGCTGGTAAGTCTGCTACTTTCTAGTTATTGAATAATCTAAATTTGGTATGGTACCCTGTAGTAATGTTGGAACCAGTTTGAAAATTTGATCTTTTAGTCTGGAGAAGGTCAAATTCTCAGTCTCTGAATTAAGTATCTTGAATTATTAATGTATTCAGGCTTGAAGATCACTCTTATGAGAAGCAGTGTTGTATAAAAGCACTGCGTAAATGTCAGCTATTCTTAAGAGAAAGCATTGAATTAGAGGAGTAGTGTTCTAATTCCAGCATTACTGCTATCAGTTTAACTTTGGAAATGTCAGTTAATCTCTTTGGGTCTCAGTTTCTTATATGAAAGGGATTTCACTAGATAATTGATGAGTTTTTTCAGGTCCCAAACTATATAGCTTTATAGTAATGTATTAGGAGTGAGAGAATTGTTTCAATATACATAGTTGGTTTTGTTTTGTTAGTTTAAAATGTTAAATAATGGGTATGATTCAAGCTAATACCATTATAATTCACTGACATCCAGGAGGAGAGGAGGTAGTAGGGCAATTTATCTTTAGAAGAAAAAAAAACTTTTCAAAACTTTGTACAACTTTGTTTGAAATCCTATTAGCTGATACATTGCCCCTCCCCACCCCCAAGTGACCATTTTCTCTTGTTTTTTAATAAAATTGAAAGTTGACTAAGAAAGGCATGTAAAACAGATATACAATACACATGAGAAACCTGAAACCAGACTCTCTAGAATTTGTTCTAGTCATAGTCATGAAATATTCAACATGTTGCCATTCTGAACTATAAGACCATGGAGTTCTTCTATCCTAGCACAACAAAGTGTCCTTGTGTGCCCCTTTTATAGGCATTCAACCAACACTGTATAGTTCATCTGAAAAAATGAGATTCCTAAAAATGCTAACGTTTTGTTAAATTTAAGGATTCCTAATTATATAGCATTATAGAATTAAAGATAACGTCAATCCCCATTTTATTGCCTGCCTAATCTGGACATCTGATCAGAAAGTAGAATCATATACTAATTGGGAAAAGTTATTCTCTGAAACCTTAAATTGTTCCTTACTCCACTGATCTCTTTTTTTTATGAACTATTGGAACATATGCTATAGGTGCCAATTATTCTTTCTTCTGGTGGGTCATAA
This sequence comes from Gracilinanus agilis, assembly GCF_016433145.1. Lineage (NCBI taxonomy): Eukaryota > Metazoa > Chordata > Mammalia > Didelphimorphia > Didelphidae > Gracilinanus > Gracilinanus agilis. The sequence continues at coordinate 441,311,420 of NC_058132.1, forward strand.
GTTCCATGGGTTCAGAGATTATATCTTGAAATTCCTTTATTTCTTTTTATAGTGTGAGTACAGAAAGGATTCATGTATTGCTCAACACTTGGTACACTGCCTGACACATCCAGTACGCATTTAATAATAAATGTTTATTGACTGACCTCAATACATCATCTGGGGATACAGGTTGGTAGAGGTAAAGGATATCTTACAAATCCCTGTTTACCATTTGAGCCTGTTGCTTTGATAAGGAATATACCATTCTTCTGTAGAATCTATCTTTCACCAACGTAGAAGGAACCTAAGCAGAAATGTCCAATTCTGGGTAGTCAGAAGTGTCTGTTCCTGGACACTATTTCCTATGAACTACCCTCTTCATCCTTTTGATCTCTTTGTTATTGTGTTATCTATTCCTGTTAATTAACAGGAAATAGTGACCTTTTTTCTTCTTCATAATCATGCCATCCTCTAGGGTAAAGCTTAGGAAAGGAGGAAATCTGAAAAATGGGAAATACAACCAGAGGTATTACAAGGCTCAGATGAATTAAATGAGTGTAATGCACTTTGCAAAACTTAAAAGTATCACATAAATATCATACATATCATATAAATAGTAATTATTAGCCTATAGTCACCAGGACTCTAATCTGGTTCATTCCCTGAATCTCTTATTGTCCTGAGTCCAAGCAATGTTTGTAGAGCAAGACAGGTGATCTGGTTAGATGTTTAATAAGGGAGAAGCCTGTATATACATACTTTTAAGTTTAACTTGCATTATTAACACTATTAAGTCTAGGCAATCAAGAAAATAATAAATCAAGCCTGAATTTGTAACAATTGCCTTTTTCTGGGTTGAATATTTCACTGAATATTTATAATTTCATAAGCTAGTTAGAGATGATTTTAATATACCCCTACATGTTCTTGACCTCTAGAAAGAAGCATGTGGTAAGATGCAAAGTCATGACTTCTCCCCTGAGAGATCACAAAAATGTTTTTTAAGTTATTTTATCCTATTAGATGTATTGTTCATTTTTCATTTTCAAAGAGGACCCATGACATCACAGGATGATGTCTTGACTACTAGTGAATTGGGTATAAGTGAAGCAGAGTCACATAAAATTATCAATCTTCCAGAGTCATCAAAGTCCCATGGCAAGACAAAAATGAGCTGGGACTATTGGCAGTGGCCTAGGATGTGGTGGATGACTGGCATCTTTAATATCTGATCAAGCTCTGAGTGCTCCACAGAGCCTGCTTCAACTGCCTTTGTGGCTACTGGAACAAACAGTCCTTTTCTGCTTTTTCTGCCAGAGGGGAGTCTTGCATGCTTGGGGTAGACATTCCCTAACTTGCCAGTGCTTAGCAAGGCCTATTGGCTACCCTCAGTCTGGCTTAGCACATCTACCCAGATAGTTTTACTGGACTGTGGCTATTGTACATGCTATGGCTTCTCGGAGCCAGAGATGAATTTTGGTGGACTTCAAAGGTAGATAAGTATTAGGGAAGGTAGAAGAGGAGAGGAATTAGGGGAAAAAATAATGAGTTCTGTTTTGGACATTTAAGTATGAGACTTCTACTGGACATCTAGTTCAAGTATCTGAAAGGCAGTTGGAAATGTGAGACTGGAGATCAGCAGCAAGATTAGGGCAGGTAAAGATAGATGTGAGAATCATCAATGTAGATGTGGTAACTAATTCAATGGAGCTGATTAGATTACTGAAGGAAGTAGTATAGAGAGAAGAGCGAAGGTTTTAAGGCAGAAAACAGGGATCCAGGAAAGGAGACAGAAGGAATAATCAGGTAAATAGGAAGAAAACCAGGAGTGGCGTCCTGCAACCCTAGAGAGAAGAGAGTTTCAGGAAAGAGAGATGGTCAAACAGTTTCCAAATTTTCAGATAAGTCAAAGACAATGAGACCTGAGAAAAGGCATTTGGATTTGGCAGCTAAGAGAACTTCAGTAACTTTGGGGAAAACATTTTCAGGGGATTGATGAATAAAGCCAGGTTAGAAAGGGGTTGAGAGGAGATAAAGTGGAGGCACCTTTTATAGATTGAGGAGTTTAGCTACAAAGGGCAGAAGACAATAAAGACAATAGGACAATAGGACAAATAGGACAATAAAGAGATGATAAAATAAGGAGAAAAGATTCAAGAGAAAAGAGAATAGCATTAAAGGAGTTACCAAGGATAGAGTTGGAAGGAGAGTGTAGTTAGTAAATAGGGTAAAAATGAGGAGTTATGGGACTAAGAAGGCACTTTAAGGGAAAAGAACAATATTTGGACTTGCAAGGCAGAGGGAGAAGTGGAATGACTACACTTATGGTCAGATAAGGGAATTTCTGAGTTTAGGAACATTGAAATGGTACATTGTAGGTGTTAGAAAGATCAAGGATGTTACCTTGATGTGTAGGTGGAGTGGAAGAGTACACAAATCCTGGGAAATTAGCAAATTGAGGAATGGTGAAGTAAGGGCATGTGAAGGAATATCAGTGCCTATGCTGAAGTCTCCTAGTGTGAGGGCAGGACTTGGGAAGGAGAGACTGTGATTCAGGCACTGAACTCATTGAGGAAAGAAGGGGAGGTTGGTAGGCCACAGCTATCAACATTTCAATTAGCATGTAAATGGGGATTGAAAGAACCTCAAAAGAGAAGTTACGGAGTAACTTCTAGATAAGGGCAGCCAGAGAGCCAGGTTTAAAGACCAGAGGTCCTGGGTTCAAATTTGACCTCAGATACTTCTTAGTATGTGACCCTGGGCAAGTCACCTATAGTCTAGCCCTCACTGTTCTGCTTTGGAACCAATACTAGTATTGATTCTAAGACAAAAAGTAAGGGTTTAAAAAAAATAGAGGCCACTGATAGTATAGTGGATAGAGCTCTAGACTTGGAACCAGTATGAATAGAGTTCCAATCTGGGCTCAGATATTTGCCAGCTTGGTAAGTTACTTATTATCTGTTTGTCTTAATTTCCTCAACTGTAAAACAGGGATAATAACAGCACAGAGTTGTTGTGAAGAGCAAATGGATTTCAATTAAAAAACAAAAATAGCTTGGCCCATAGTTATAGAAATGCTTTCTTCCCCTCAGCAACTGATGAGTGGTAGAAATTTTGGAAGTGGCAATGTGGCAAGGAGTATTCCAACTCAACCAAGAAATGGAGTAACCTGAAAGAAACAGTAGTCAACACTAAAAAAATGACTAGCAAGGCTATGCCATTAAGAAGGAGTCAGGACTCAGTAAAAGGTAGAAGACAGAAAGGAAAAGACTAGAAATGAAAGCAAGTGGGACTCAAGAAAGTACCATGAAAAGGATGAGTAGAGGGTAGATTGTTGGAAGGGTTGGGTTCAAGAGGATGGGAATGAGAACAAGAGGCGGAGCATCCCTTTCAGAGTCAGGGTCATTCGGATAGGGAGAGAATGAATAGGAGGTAATTGGGAATTTGTTAATCACTGAGGAATGATTTCTGCTAGGTTATCAATATTCCTAAGGGTTTGGCCTCAAAGAGTAATTTTTCAGGGCAGTCTTCAAAAGAAGGGACCCAGATAATGTAACCTAGATATGAAGTGAATGAATGAAAAAGTACTTATTGAATGATTAACATGTGTCTCATACACTACATACACTAATAATGAAAGATGCAGATAGAGAGCAGAAATGGTAGATCTTACCCTGAAGGAATTTACTTTATAAAAGAGGGAGACAACAGAGATAAATCAGTGGTGCCTTTTGTGATTAATTAGATTAAGTCTACACTGCCCATCTTTAGATTTAATCACCAAAGGTAAGAACACCTCTAATTCTGGGAGGTCCATAACCCAAGTGTGCTAGAGTCAACTGACCCGCCCCCTGTCTTATGAGAATTGTCTATTGTGATTGGACGTGCAAATTAGGAGGGAGGAACAGGAAGTGATGCATAAGTGACCCCTTTAAAAGGAGAAGGTCCTCAGTCAGCTGAGGTCTTGGGTGGAAGAGAGCATCTGGAGAGGACCTCTTCTGGTTCATGGAGGAGTGTTGTAATGCTGAGACTCTGGTGGGACCTCCGATTGCTTCCCTTTGAATTATCATGTGGGTAAGTTAGGCTGACTCTCTGTCTTTCCCTTGGTGTTTCTGGAGGCTCTACCCTCAGGGAGGCCTCTCTTGCCTTTCTAATTATAAAAGGCCTTATGACTAGAAACCTCTGTGCCCCTCTCCTGGGCCTCTAAATTCTTAGCTGGTCCGGGCCAGAGTTTCTCTCAATTTCCCTACCTTCAACCTTCCTAATTGTAAATAAATCATCATAAAAGTCAATTTTAACTTGAGATTATTCCTTAATTGGGGAAATTTCCCCTGGCGACCACCTTTTAATATATTGAACCCATAAAAACCCTTTTCCCCCTTACACTATGTTGTAGGTGAACTTGAGGTGAATCCCAGATTCATGATAAGTTACCCTTTGTAAGAATGCAAGACTCCAAAACTTAGCTTAAAAATAAAATAAGAAATTTATTAATTTGGAATTCATGCTGAACAGCTGGGAAGACAGTGTGCACTTGCCTCCTAGAGGAGATGCATTTGGGGCTATATATGCCCTTTTGACAACAGGGCCTACATGACTAGAGAAAGGATGATGATGGCATGTTACTGGGTCTCTGGAACCCGAGATGGGTCATGTGGTTATGTCCTATGCCTCAGAGTCAAAAGGGAGTGAACTGTCCAGTGTAGAGGATAGTCAGATATCTGGGATATAAAGTAAATGTTTATCAGGAGCAAGCTGGGAGGTGCCTATTTGTGCTCTCAAAGAATAAAGGGAGAGGCCAGAAGGCCTCAAAGATACTTCATAAATGTGAGGAAAAATTAATTCTTTGAAGTACTCTACACAATCTGGGGGGTTAGAGTATCTGGGGAAGCCTATGTCCCCATATCAGCTAGAGTATTTGGGTCTGGGAAGTTAATAAGGATGAAGGGTGGAGTTGTGCAGATTCAGTCCCAGTGACTCCATTTTAAAACCTTATGTAGAATTTGGGATACATCTGCAGCCTGCAGGTCTAGAAATACTTCTGGGCATGTGTGCTAGTCCCATCTCCCTATGATACAGTAATGAAGGAAGAGCTGAGGGGGCACTGATTCTCTCTCCTCATAATTTAGTATACTAATCAAAATAGTTTTGCTCTTATATGGAAATTGCTTCCTCCTATCTCTAAAAAAGCAGTAAACAGTTTGATTTCAGACTGATCCCATACATGCTTATTGCCATGGTGTGCTAATAAAATCTTTTTGTCTTTCTTTTTCTGAGTTTCTGTCATTGACCAGAGTGAGGTCCAAACCAAGATTTCTTTTACCAGAATCATGGGCAAATCCAATAGCATGCCCATTATAAAATTGGTCATTTGAGTACTATTCCCAGAAGAAGAGGTAGAAAGCAATTAAAGTGGGTGAGTTACTGTGGGAGTAGGGCCAGTGAAGTTTAGTAAGTTCTCATCAATATTTGCTTTACTTATCCATCTTCCCACCAATTGCACTGCCACCTGGACCAGAAACCATATCCTGGAGGACTTGACTTTTTCAAATCCAAAATTTCTTTCTAGGGGCTCCCAAGGAATGATTTATTAATGCCTCATGTGTGGTTTTGATCCCTCCAGTCATGTTTCACTTTATTTCCCACTTACTTCTAGCCACCTACTTTGCTTCTTTGATCAGAGACTATGCCCTATAGTACTTAACCTTTTCAGGTCTAGAGCCCCTCTCGGGGTCTTGCTTTTCCCCAATGGTAAGTGTTATCTGTAACTCATTATTAGCTACCTTTTACTTTGCTCCTCTGTGGTCTTCTCCAAGGCCACATTATTGTTATACCTGTGCTGACCTTGTTTTATGGAATCCCCAAATTTACCTTTATCCCTTGGGAACTTACTTTCAGAGAGCTCCCAGACTGACCCTTGTCTTAAACTGAACAATGGACCCATAGGAGTGATAGAAATACTCAAACCTCAAAAGTACCCTTTTTGACTCTATCAGGCCACTCCCTGGTAACGCAGCCTAAGGCTACAACCTAATTCCTAAGCCTCCTAGTAACTAGCCAGTGTGTGTTTCCATTCCTTCATTTCCCAGAGTGCATAGAGGACCCCGAGTTCTTTAGTTCATTGGACAATCCCCTTTGAGGTACATTTTCCCAGTGACAGTGCTCCCAGAATCCAGAGCTTGTCTCTTTGTGGTATCTTGTGCTTGACTCTGTATAGGGCCGATGAGAGCAGTGTCTTCCTTGCCCTGACTAAAGACTTGTTCTTCCTAACTACTACAGTGCTTCTGGTTTCTGACATATGCACCCTCCTTTTAATTTTTTTAAATGAAAGATAGTTTTATGAACATTTTAAGATACCTCAAAACTCTATTGTAGAGTCCAAGGAGTAATTCGATTCCATTTTTCAATGGATATCTATATCTTATTATCAGATATGGCAACCACAGAAGTGAGGTTTAGAACCCTTAATTCTCTCCAAGTAGATTAGTTTGAAAAGAAACCATGTTTTTCCTGTTGTGGCCTTTTTCTGCCACCTGTCCCCCTACCCCTGGGGGAACTCTCTTTAGAGTTTTCCTGGCCTACTGCAGCCTATATCCTGCTCCTCCTACTACTGTTGTTGTTCTTGCTGTTACTATTGCTGCTACTGATTGTTGCCACCAAGTCTTTTAGAACACACGAGCTGGGAGTCCTTATAGCTGCTGTCTGGGCAGCTGGGAAAGTATAAATCTCTGTTTCCTTACATTGCTAAAGTGCTTGCTTGCTGCTTGCCTTGGAAGCCTGGGTGTGTTTCTCTTAAGCAATAATCAGCCTCCAAAAGGGCTTTTACCTGAGAAGACACTTCTACCCTCTTAACTCCCTGTCCGTGGCAGGGGAAGCAAGCTGCTCCCTGACGTTTTTACCCCTGGGGGAGTGGAAGGAAGGTTACTCTTCCAAACTACAGACAGGAACTAGAATTGCAAGCATGGCCAGGTTTCCTGCCTATCTCAAACAACTTCCATTCAGAGAGGGCATTACAGAGCTCACACAACTCAAAGTTTTGGGGTACCTTCTCTTACTACTATTCTTCAGTACACTTGTCCTTGCAATTAGCTTGAATAATCCTGAAATTCAGGGGAGAAAGTTATCTCCCTACACCCCCTTGCCATTCTGGCCTGCCCAATCTCTACAATACATCCAATATGGGATTCCTCCATACTATTCTCAGTGTGGAATTGTCTCTCACTCTGGGAGATCCTGGAGGTATGACCAAAGGAATATAGATGATTGATGATACTGGGGAGGAAAGGAACTTTAAAGAGTCTGGAGGTGAAATTTTTAACCCTTTTCAGACTCCATTGTTTTATGGAAGTCTTTGTATGGGAATTGGCTTCTTCAATAGACAAATCATCTTCATTAATTCCAAGACCAAGTCTGATCATCCTGTAGAAATGATTGGCATGATCTTCCAAGTTGAACTCAGAAGAGAGAGGTAGAGTCTCATACAATAAAATGACCAGATCTTTCACTGCTATGTTATTATTGTCAGCTTCTGTCTTTCACCTTAGAATTTCAATAATAGAATGGCCTGGGTTTATCTCTAAGGGTTTCTTTGCTGCCATATGTAACCCACTGTTGAGTTGTCTCTTAGTACCTAAGCATTCCCTTCCCTCTATCCCCTATCTTCCCTTTCCAATCCTGGAATTATAATCAAATCAATATTACTAATGCTACTGGAAAGAGTGCATTATTTTATTTCCTGTTAGATCCAATTACCCATTCCTGTCATTTTTGAGCCAAAATAATCTCCACCTCCTTCAGAATGTAGACTCTTTAATGGCAAGGGATTGCTTTAGCTCTTGTATTTGTAACCCCAGAATTAAGCAAATAAGTGCTTAATGAATGATTTTTCATTTATTCAGTCAGACTTTCATTCATTCATTCAGTCAATCAGTGGGTAGATTTACCCCAGGGCAGGAGTTTAGATGGGCCTGACAGATCTCTTCTAGGATCAGCAGACTAGAAATTACTTTAATCCATCACTTTCTCTATTTGTTTGCCTTTAGGCAGGCTGCATAAGGATTCCTCCAGATAAGGATACTACTCTTAAAAATATTATTTGTTGTTAGGAAATCATTCCTTATGTCTAACCTAAATGCCATTTGCTGCAGTTGTGTTTTCCTTTAAGACTCTTTCTCTTTAAAGATCAAATGGTGTCCATCTTATCTCTAATAGCATAGCAATTTTTATCTTTCTATTATAAGACAGAGATCCAGACAGATGGAATATAAGACAAGAATATATCTTGTTTTGACTATTTTGACTATCATTGGAGAGAGAAAAATGAATATTTTAGTTTATCAGCTTGTATAAGTTCTTGGTACCTAATTTCTTTAAAAAAAAATACAATCTGTTATCTATGCAAAATTTTAGATGGCTTCTCAATTTCTCTTTACAAAAATGCACTTTTTAAAGTTGATCTGGATTCTAGACAGATTCTCCCTTCCCTCTTCAGATCATATTAGTTAACTTGGAAGTTGATTTACAAGAGAGAGCTTTGCCAGAAAAAAATGTACAATCTTAATGAATTAAAAAGTATCTAGATTAAAGAAGGTAAAACTGGGGGCAGCTGGGTAGCTCAGTGGATTGAGAGTCAGGCCTAGAAATGGGAGGTCCTGGGTTCAAATTATAAAGGTAAAAAATAATAAAGGCTGATATAATAATATAAATTAGTATTTTAATTAAAGGCATGCTGATAAAGTTATTAGACCACGCGCTTGTAAGAATTCAAAACTGCCGCCCTAGCCATTATTGTCTCCCGTCTCTTCCTGAGTCTGCTGGCCAAGAGGCCACTCCCCCCTAACCCAGGAGATTTAAACTGTTCTGTGTGGAGATGTAGGCGTCCCCACGCCCAAAGAACCAGAACCAGAAACCCTTTGGACCACGGGAAATGTAGTTTGATAATTTCCACATGTCCATAGAAAATACATATATATACTTAAAGATGGCATCTCCCAAATTTCATTCTTACAAAATCCGGCCTCAGACACTTCCCAGCTGTGTGACCCTGAAAAGTCACTTGACCCCCATTGCCCACCCTTACCACTCTTCCACCGAGGAGCCAATGCACAGAAGTTAAGGCTTAAAAAAAAATAAAGAAGGTAAAACCCTCAGGACAAATCCCAGACTGCCTTGGGAGTTGAAGGAAGGGAGAGGTGAACATCTTCCATGAGCACCATGTTGATTTCTTTTTGGATTCTTTGTTGGGACTACTATTTCCCTTTTAAAAAGGCTTATACTGATAGGGGCAACTAGGTGGCTCAGTGAACAGAAGCCAGGCAATCTGACCTTGGACACTTTCTGGGAAAGTCACTTAACCCCAGATGCCTATCTATTACTTCTCTTCTGCCTTGGAACAGATACCTAGTATTCATTCTATTAAAAAAAAAAAGGCAAAATAAACAAAACAAAAACGAAACCCAATTTACTGTTGAGTGAGATTATTTATGGAATGACCTAATTCCCTCATTCCCTTCATTCACTAATTCTCCATATTCTTTACCTGTAACTATACTACATTGCATATGAAGGCTACTGCATATGGAACTTTACTTAAAGGGCATCCTCAGTGTCATACTGATATCGTCTGGGTGTATGAAGGACTTACCACCTCTGATGTGAGGATTTGCCCTGCCCTTCCAATCCTTTTCAGGGCTCCTCATCTGCCCTGTGGTTCCAAGAATTTGTGGCATGTGCAATAGCCACACTCTGGTGAAACCATCTTGGCAGATGGGCTAAGCTAGATTGAGGGTAACCAACAGATCTCAAACCCATTGATGAGTTAAGAGGATATCTACCCTAAGCATGTGAAGACCTGTCCTGATAGAATGGACAAAAGAGAACTATTTGTACCAGTGTCCATAAAGGTGCTGAAGCAGGCTCTATGGAACACTTAGAGCTTGGTCAGACATGGAAGATGCCAAGATCATTCACTGCGTCTTGGGCCATTGACAGTTGTCCTGACTTTTGTCTTGCTGCTGAAGTGAGGCTGACAACTTAGAGCAACTCTGTCTCATTTAAAACCAATTCATTAGGGAATTACATGTTGGCTATGGAAGAAGGATGAGAGGAGGGGAGGGAAAGAATATGAATCATGTAATCATAGAAAATTTTTCATAATTAATCAATAAAATAAAAATGAATTTAAAAAATGAAATAAAACTAATTCACTAGCAAGTCAAGACATCATCCTCTGATATCATTGGTCCTTTCTGGAAACCAAGAATGAATAATTTATATCAGCAATACAAAAAAAAAAAAAAAAGCTCTTTCAGCATGATGTAATAGAAAGTGCCTTAACTCTGCCATTTACAAGGTGTGTTACTATGGACAACTATTTGAGCCTCAGTTTGATGATCTGTAAAATGAGAAATAATTCCACAAATCTCACAGATTGTTTTGAAGATCAAATAAGATAATGAATGTAAAAGTGCTTTGTAAATCTTACATTACAAAAGTTCCAATTATTATTGATATATATACCCTCTGGGATACTCATACAGGCAGACTTAATTTATTCTGAAAGTCAGATTTTAGCAGAATTTCAAAGCATATAAAATTGGGGGCAACTGGGTGACTCAGTGGATTGAGATCTAGGCCTAGAGACCGGAGGTTCTCTAGGTTCAAATCTGGCCTGAATATAACAGTGTGGACTGAATTTTGCAAAGGAGAGCAGGCAATTGGAGTTGAAGCTGGCCTCACAGAACCTAGAGGAGGTTCCTTTTGGGAAGGGCCAGTGAAGGAGGGAGTTTGGTGAAGATTCTGAAGATTTTAACTGTCAATTATGGGAGAAGACATTCAAGCTCTCAGATGGTTGTGGGTGGCCGAGAGGATCTGGACAGGAATTTAGCTCTTCTGAACCCAAAATTCAGGGGCAATTTGGAGATTTCAACAATAAAACCTTTCTACTGACTTCATTGCCAACGAAGAAGATACTGAGAGAGTTGTGCTCCATAATTGGCCTTAGTACCTGGACTCCGGGGGGAGCGGGCACTTGGGGAACCCTACCTTGATGCATATTATACCCCTTCCTTGCAGTTGTTCCCCTGTTTGATAGTTAGTGTTAAGGATAGGATATTGTGAGGAGAGGGAGAGTCAGTTTCTGAGTCCAAGCTACAAAAGAAACCAGAACTACTCTCTTCTTCTGGGGTTTCATAGTTGATAGAGAAGTTATCCCAGTTCCCTCCTTCCTCTAAATCCACAAATAACCCTTACCTGTTATCCTGAATTCCCTTATCCTTATAATACATCTTTATTAGTTTATTAGTAGTAGTTTAGGGCTGTTACTTTGAGGAGAGGAAGTCTGATCTTGTGGCATCTTGAAAGGCAAAGCTACTTGAACTTAGGAGTGAGGAGGCTTGTCTCAGTATTACTGGCACTGAGGGTTGGATCCAACCCACTAGGTCTCAACTGAACCCTAACACCTTCCTTCAATATCCCCACCATAGCTTTGCCAGTTTGGGAACCTCTTTGAGTTTATTCCTTCATAGGTCTTTCCTGGAGTGGGGGTGATTGGTTTGCTGCTCTGGCCCACTGATAACTATCTGGTAGGGGTCCTGATAAACACTTCCTACACCATCAATACTCATCCCCATACATGAGACACTTCCTAGCTATGTGACCCTGGGCAAGTCACTTAACCTCCATTGCCTAGCATTGCCTAGCCCTTCCCCTTCTTCTGCCTTGGAACCAATACACAGTATTATTTCTAAGACAGAAGGTAAGGGTTAAAAAAAAAAGTATATGAAATTGATTTTTGATATCTTCTACTTTTTTTTTAACTTTCTCTTTCCTGGTAACTCTGCATAGTGCCATTTTTTAACTAATAAATAAAATGAGTTCATTTCTTTAATACTGTTTAATAATAGGGGCATTTGATCCATTAATAAAGGATAGATCAGTGGCAAACTATAATTAGTTTTTAAAAGGAGATATTTACTAAGGGAGTATACTCCAAAGTAAGAGCTATGTGGTATAGATTTTTTGCTATTCAATGATTTCAGATTCCAATTCCATTTGGTGATTTTTATTGGCAAAGATACTAGAGTGGTTTGGTATTTCCTTCTCCAACTCATTTTATAGATGACAAATTGAGGCAGAATTAAATGACTTGCCCTGGGTCACATAGTTAGTAAGTGTCTGAGTCTATATTTGCTCAGAAAGATGAATCTTCCCTAATCCTAGCCAGTGCTCTATCTACTATGTAACTGAGCTGCCCATGAGGAATAGAATGTTTTTCTAAAAACTTGTGCCATACCCTTCCACAAGTACAAACAGAGTTCATGCATGGGAAAGTGGGCTTAGGTTTAGAGAGCACATATAAACTGAAATCTGTTGTGAGGACTATTTAGTTATTAATTTAGTATTAGTGTTGGACCTGGCAGGATAGGCAGGATGATTCCAAGATAGAATGAAGAAGCAGGAAGTGTGTTTCTTGCTCTCTGAGAGAGACTCCATAGTGGTTGGGTACATAACTGTTGCTAACCCTGGGAGAACTCAGAGTTAGGGAAAACTGTATTCAGATTCCCTGGGATCCTGAGAGAGGTGGAGGCTTTCAGCAGTGGACAACAGACCTGCAGAGCAGCACCAAGTGGGGAAGGGGTTTGTGATCTAGTAGACAGCATTGCAAACTCTCTCTCCCTACCTGGGTACCTTGGATCGCCTGTCCTGGTGGAGTTGGCTCCTGGCCATCCTTGGATTTACCGTGAGATCCCAATTGAAAGCCATCCTCAGGCCCTTTAGCTGAGCTGACCATACCTGGCTGGAACCAGGTTGGGAGAAGCTTTTTTCCTGTGACTTCAATACTGCTTCCTTTGGGCCCTGCCTGGCTTAGGTCAATAGAATAGTATAGTTAAGTCCCTCCCTTGACCTTGTGGTTTGTCCTTAGTTGTTAAAAGTAGAATCCCTAATACCCATCCTTGTTTATTTGTTTATTCAATTAAAACTGTTACAACTTTTACCTGTTGCCTGCTGGTTACATAGGCCTTAGCCTAGGTGAGCTAAGTGACTGTTGGCCAAACTGCCATTCTTGTGACAGTTAACAGCTTGGCAGTAAACCCTGGTCCTCCTATCCTGTTTGGTCCAGACCATCAGACATTCCTGTCTCTCCTTCAACTCAGTGTGAACCCACGAAAACATTTAGGTTACATTCTTAATAATCCTCCATTACAAGTCTCTTAGCTTGACTTCTCAAAATGTTCCTTTTAGATATGGTGTCATTTTCTCTTGGACTCTTTTGTAGAGCTATGAAGCTGTGTCTGATCCATTCTTGGCTTCAGTCACTGCCCTTCCAGGGACTCTGTTAGGTCATCAGTAGGAATGTGGGAAGTCCTGTGGACCTCCAAAATTCTTCATATCCTCTTCTGGTTAAAGTGGAGGGTTGAGGTGGAGGGGAGATAAAGAGGTAGAAGCCAAAGCACTTTCCTCCTTTATCCTAAGTAATTCCTTTCCAAAAGTAGTTCTTCCTATCTTTTCTCTGTTAAGGAGTACTCCTTTGACTCCAAATCTCTCCCATCTAAACTTGTTTGTGCATAATTAGATATGGTCAAGTTTCTTCAGCCAATACAAATACTTGTCCTGTGAAACATTACTTTTAGTTCATCCAGTGGTTCAATAGACATCTAAATTGATCCAAGACCTTTTAGTTAGGGTGTTAGGGTGAAGTCATTGATTGATTTGATTCAGTTGCCCCCACTATCAAATCAAAGCAGAGCATTTTATCATATAATTTAGGTGGGGTAGGTTAGATTGATTTTATTCAATTGCCCCCACATTTATGTGAAAGCATGCATCTATGTATCGATCTATGTAGACATACATACACATTTTGTGGGAATATAGCTAGGGATAGTCCGGTATTCTAGGGTTAGTTGAAAGAAGGAAATTTTGAGAGAAACCCTGGGAAAGGATTCTGGGTAAGAAAGGAATTGTGGGTCTACAACTGGAAATAACTGAACTTCACTTCCTTCTTGGATTTTGACCAAGCTGGAGGAAGGTTTTGTCTCTCTGCCTACAATTCCCATCAAGCTGAAGGAGGGTTTTTCCTCTTGAGAGATTCTACCTGGAGGGTCAGGATTTCATGAAGTCCTTGGCATCCAGGTAGAGGATTTACTTGGAGGGAAACATATATCTATATTAGGATTTTAAATGAACATATACATATATACATAAATATACATATACCTATATATGCTATATAAAGCAAATTCAAGGTAATTTGGTGGGGAGGACACTAGCAGAACTGGGGGGAAATTAGGAATGTTCTCGGGAAGAGGGAAAATGTTCTGAGCTTTGAAGGAAATAGAGACTTTAGGTGGCAGAAGTGTGGAGGGATGTATTCCAGGCATGAGAAACACTGTGCAAATGCATAGATTTGGGAGGTAGAATATTGCATGTTATGAACAAGAAAGCCTGTTTGATTGGGCTTTAAGTGTAGGAAAGGAAATGTATAATAATATTTGAAAGGCAAGCCAGAGACAGTTTGGAAGGACTTTTAAAATTCTAAACAGAGAAGTTTATATTTGATCCTCGAGGTAGGTAGTAGGGATGAACTGCAGTTTATTGAGTAGAGGAATGACAGGGTCAGATCTCTGCATTAGGAAAATCACTTTGGCATTGTGTAAAATAGTAACTTACATCTTAGCAGAGATTTAAAGCAGGGATGATGGCAAACCTTTTAGAGATGGAGTGCCCGGTCCTGTCCCCCCACCCCCCAGTGTTGAGACCCTCCCCTCCTTCCTCCACACAGTGGGGAGAGTAAGCGCTTCCATTGGGCTGCTGGGTGGAGGGGCGGGTGAAGTGAGGAATGGAGTGTAGAGAGGGGGAGGGGAATGGCCTGAGTGCTCTGCTCCCTTCCAGCTCTGGCACCGATGAGCCAGCACCTTACCCTCTGTGCACTCCCATTGAGTTGCTGGGCAGAGGGGCAGGGGATGTGAAGAAATGTCACTAGGCACAGTGGAGAGGGGGAGGGGAGCAGCTCCACCCTTGTCCCTCTGCCTTTCTAGTTACCAACTCTGGGGGTGAGGGGAAGGCTGTGTGCCCACAGAGTGTGCTCTGTGTGCCATCTTTGGCACTCATGCCATAGGCTTGCAATCACTGATTTAGGAGATTATTACCATAGTTCAGGTGGTAAGGGTCTGAATTAGTGTGGTAGCTTTGTAAGTAGAGAGGGAAGTGAACAGGTAAGAAACTGCATCTTAACAAAACAGTATATTTTTATCTAATGATATAAAAATGATGATGTTCTTTATTAAATATAAGACATTCAGAGATGGTAGAACCAATTTGTCTCGGATTGTTCAGATTGTTAAATTTTCTTTCATCGGTGGCAGAGCTGCTTAGAAATCAGCAAATGCTACAAATCGGGGTTTTATTTAGTTTTTTGTTGAATCATCTAAACTTAAGAAAATGATGGAGGAAATGTTAATGATGTAGGTACAACTTAAAAGTTACTCCCAGGGCAGCTAGGCAGCTCAGCAGATAGAGAGGCAAACCTAGAGGTAGGAGGCCCAGCCCTGGGTTCAAATGTGACCTCAGACACTTTCTAGCTGTGTGACCCTGGGCAAGTCACTTAAATTGCCTAGCCCCTATCACTCTTCTGCCTTGGAACTGATAGTCTTGATTCTAAAGAAAAAGCTATTTCTCCACCCCAAGAGCCAGCTGGTTGTTAAAAATCCACCAGCACATTCCTTCATCCGTCCCACTAGAGGTCATTACTTGCAGGAGAAGAGTGGGCAAAGCAAGGAGAATCATGCCACATTTTCTGTCTGGAATCAATCCTATATCACCAAGTACTAATGTGAATTTGGACCAGGACACTAGGGCTCCAAAACTACTCTAGAAAGGTGATGGGAAAGAGTATGGGGACACAGCCAGCAGGTAAAAAATGACGTATACACCTTATAGCAAGGCTGCCATAATAAGAAACCAGTTTAGCTTCTGCTTTTAACTGCTTGATTTCCACTTAACCTAGGGGCTGTCAGATATGATGCCTAGTTGTATTTATGAGGTGACATGCCAAAGCTCTCTTCTGACTGTTTTTCCTTCCCAATCTCTTCCTCTCCCCATGCCCTTACTCCATTGCAGCCATTTCTCCTGAACCCCTAAAGAGTTTTGGTCCAAGTTTTTGCTGTTCAGTAGTTTTTCAGTTGTCTGACTTCATGACCTGATTTAGGGCTTTCTTGGCAAAGATACTGGAGTGAGTTGGCATTTTTTTCTTCAGCTTATTTTATAGAAACTGAGGCAAATAGTGACTTGCCCAGTGTTACAGAGCTAGTATCTGAAGTCAAATCTGAACTCAAATCTTCCTGACTCCAACCCCCAAACTCTATTCACTATGCTACTTGGCTGCTCCTTGGTTTCTAGATTAAGAGACCTAGAAATCTCTACTAAGTTTTGAAGATTTGTTTAAAATTTATAGAATTTTGGACCTAGATGAATTCTTAGTTTGACCTTCTTTTACTATGGAAAGAATTGAGGCCTAGAGTAATTGGGATTTGTCTAAAACATAAATGTAATTTTAAAGGTAACTTTTGAAGATGAAAAAAAATTTTTATCACCAAGGAATGAATCCTAATAGTGGAATTTCAGACATGATACCAGGTAGCTATTTTTAGAGCTGGGTATATTTTTTAGGAACTTAAATCATATCATGTAGGTTACTATGTATTTATGAGATCTATACTGCACAAAGATCACTTTTCTCACAACCATACTTTTATGTATTTTTTTATTTTTACCAATTACATGTAATAACAAATTTCCATACAAGTTTCTCAAGTTATATAAAATTGAACTTCTCTCTCTCCCTCCTTTCTCTTCCCCCTCCTGCAGCTGGTAGGCAATTCAATCTGGGTTATACATTTATTATCATGCAAAACATATTTCCATATTCACAACCATACTTTTAGATCTCTTGAACAGACATGAACATTGATGAATTTCTAGTGCTAGAAAAACAATACTTATACATACTTTGAGATTCCCACAACAATTTTGTAAGTTAAGTAATCTATCATCATCATTATTATTATAATTTTAGATATGAAACACTCTCAGAGAGCCTAAGTAACTTGTCTTTGACTTAAAAATATTACCATACAATAGTCTAATTTTTGATATTTCTATATTTTTGTTTTATTTTGGCTATGCACTACTATCTAGATCTCTTTATCATCTCAGATAATCTGATAAGGACAGTTTAGTTGATAAGGAAGTAAAGGACAGGGAAGATCTTTAACTCAGCTCATGCTTTCAGCTCTGGCTCCAGGAGCATGGAGTTTATTATATATATTTCAAGACTCATTTCACACAAAAGAACCCCCCTGAAACTTTGCAGATGCGCAGAAGTTACAAATTATGTCACATCAAAACACAAAACATTGGCTTCAGAATAGACCAAGGCCAAGGCTGAATTTTGACTGGTTCTTATCAGAAAGCCAAGTTGGGAGTATTTTTCTCAGGGTTGAATTGCCCCTTGCTAAAGTTTTGGTCTTGGCTGTAGCTGCATTCCTGGGCAAAGGGGAACAGTATTAACCCTTTAAATTCAGGTTTGCTAGGAACTTAAAGCTTTTCAATAAGGTCACAATACTTTTCAACAAGAAATCACAAGGATCACAAAAGGGGTCAAAAGAGGAGTCTCAGATTTTTATGTATTCTCTTATTGGCTTCCCACATACTACCTCACTGGCTGGCATTGTACTGAGGACATCTTAGAATTTGTAAATTCTTATCTGAAGCTTCATTTCCTTTTGGCATGGGCATTGTACCCCTTAACCCAGGCAAACTGCAAACAGAGAAATTCCCTTGCTCCTTTCTGTCCTTGTGACTCCTAACCCAAGAACATCTGATAACTTCTATGAGACCCTGAGATGATCTTTGAATCGTCCTTTAGTTTGAGATGGATATAGAGATGCACCTCCAGGCTACACCTTGATGCCATTGGACTGTATCTCAGGTATCCATCTGTCCCCTAAATTATGAGGGTCTTCAGGCAGACACCGGTCAGATGACCGAACACCCCACCGAGTGCCAGTGTGTTTGCCACTCTAGAGTCACTTCCACACCGTGACATAGCATCATGTACTCACTGTTGTAAAGAATATAAAAACCCCTGAACTGAAGCATTCTGGGAGCAAACCCCCAGCGTTGTTCCACTCATGCTGTCTTGCTGGCCAATAATTCTGCATTATTAATAAATCTCTCTTTTTTACTTTTAAGCTAAGTTTTGGAGTCTTGCATTCTTGCAAAAGGTATCCCTCCGGAACCCAGGGGTTCACTATTGTATCTCACAACATTGGCTGTAACCCACAACACTTTCATTCTGACCTAAATAGCATACATAACAAACACTCAATAAATTATTTGTTAATTAATTATATTTATAGAATATTCAAGCTGGAAGGAAAAGAAGTACCATAAAGGAAACAGGTAGTTAAACAAACCCCTGGATTCTAGGATCTGCTCTGCCTACTTACTTCATACTATTATGAGATTTGGATGAGATGATAACATGCAAAAACACAGGAAGCTATAAAGTGATAAACAAATGTGGGTAATTGTTATAATAATGCATATTGCTTACTTCCCTTACTTTGATTTGAAGTCCAAGCCTTATTTTCAGTTCCAGTTTTCTCCCTCCCCAAAAAACCGCATTCCCATCCACTGAAAAGGGAAGAAATACAAAACCCAGGGGTAGCAAGGTGGCTCAGGGGATAGAGAGCCAGGCACAGAGGAGGACAGACCTGGGTTCTGTTTGGCCTCAGACGCTTCCTAGTTATGTGACCTTGGGCAAGTCACCTAACCCTAGTGGCCTAGTCTTTACCACTCTTCTGTCTTAGAACCAAATTTTCTTATCAATTCTATGATAGAAGGTAAGAATTTTTAAAAAAGAAAAAAACAAAGAATAAAGAAATACAAACCCCATTCAAATAGGAAGATATATAAAACAAATTTCCTTATTTGACAGATTGTAGGGGAACAAAAGGAAGAGAGGGAAAAATATACATTCTTTTAAAAGCAGCTTTAGCATGGGAGGAACAAAACCTCCTATTAAAATTATACATAACAGTTTAGGGTGTGTTTTAGTTGATGTTTGAATAGATAAGATGAATTATTTTCCCTCAAATGGGTGCCTCCTGGAACTTAGAGGAGTGATCATCTCCAACAAAGTCTTCCAGCTCTAGATTCAGCCAGAGGCTAGAATGAATCCTGCAGAATCCTGAATCTAAAGAAAGGAGTTCAGATTTTTTTTTCTTTCTTTTCCTGGTTCCTCATCCTTCCACTCTGAAATTTCCCTGGGGAAAATCTCTACAATGAAGCTTAAGTATTGGCTCATGTCTAGGAACTCCTCTAAAATGTCAAAAAGATCCCTTCTAGAAAAGATACTATAAAAAGTAACCATCAAGTACAGAGTACCTTTTAATTTTTCTATCTCAAAATAAATTGTTTACATGAAGTGCACATATTAATATACATAAAGCATAAAGCTATATCTCATCACCTTAATCAAAGTCTCCCTGAAAAATAAAGTAATTTTGAGGGGCTGTGGAATAGATCTTTCATTTCTCTAAGAAGCATAGTCTGCAGGTCTCCCAAGCCTGGATCTTCTTTCTGGCAGGGGAAAGCATGGGTTGAGTTTTGTTTGTCCTGGCAGTTTTCCGGAAAGGTGGTGAATTAACAATCCACCTTTTCACCCTCCCACTCTAATCTTCCATTGAAAAAAGAAAAAAAAAACATCAAAAAAATATGTAGAGTCAAAGAAAGCAAATTCCTGCATTTCATTTCCTTGATTTCTATCTTGAATTCATTACCTCTCAGTCAGGAAGTGGATAGAATTTTTCTTTCTGAGTCTTCTAGTACATTATATGGACCTTGATTCAGAGTTCTTTAGTTTTCCAAAATTGTTTGTCTTTACAGCTATTAATTTTCTTCCATACATCTTAGTCATGAGGACCAATAGGCCAATCAAAGTCACTGTGTGATATGTGTCTTTTAGCAATCAAGGGGTTAAAAGCACCTTTATGACTTCTTCATGAAGCCATAGTCCCCAGCAACATGGGCTAGTGCCTGGTTCACCTGCTACTACATGTGATTATTGTTATCTGGCATAAAGTAAGATTGGTAAGATCATTCCTTAGCACAATCTTATTTCATTCTCCTCTAGTTCTGGAATTTTTTTTTGAAGGAAAAAAGGGGAAGGATGGAAATTGTAAAGGCTAGATTAATTAAAGTCCGCAGAAATAAAAAGGCTCAGATCACTTGTCACTTTGGAAAAGCTCTTACAGAGATGTAGAAGACTGATACTGAGATAATCTTTGAGGTATCATCATACCCTATCATTATAGAAAGCTTTGTAATTGTTTTAGTGCTTTCACATGCATTATCTCATAGCACATTAATTTAAGAAATGTAATTCTTGTATGTTTAAGACAGGTTGGTTGCTTCCATAAGACAGAGCACTGGGCTTGCAGTCAGGAAGACATGAGTTTCAATTCGGCCTCAGACGTGTCCTAGCCGTATGACCCTAGACAAATCATTTAACCTCTGCTTGCCTTAACCCACTGGGGAAGGAAAGGGCAAACCACTCTAGTATCTTTGCCAAGAAAACACCATGGATAATATGTTCCTGGGCCCACAGAGAGCTATGCATAACTGAATGACCAAACAATTCTTGAAATGCTACACAATCTTTACTTAAACTTGACATATACTTGCTTCAGGGAATACTTTACTCTGAGGATATTAAAAGGCCGTATATTATACTTTTATTGTTGTTTTACTTCCTATACATGATCAGAGTAGATAGAAAGGAAAGGAAATAAACATTTATATAGTATCCACTATGTGCTAGGCACTGAGCTAAGAAGTTTAAGGAATATTATTTAATTTTATCTTCACTTGAGAGGTAGGTGCTTTAGAGCTGAAGAAACTTGAGACAAATAGAGGTTAACCGACTTGCTTAAGGTCACCCAGCTACTAGTGTTAGAGGCTGCATTTGAACTCAGGTCTTCCTGACTCTAGAGCTATCCTGACTAGTGACTGATCTACTGCACCTCCTTGCTGCTGCCTACTTGAGTAGTTTGAGGAGAGAATCATTGAAGTCAAGAAAGAAAATTTTCTCTTAGACATAATCATAATAAAGATTAAGTTAAAAAAATTATTTTCACGACATTACAAGATATAAAATGAATACTTTAAATTATATTGAATTAAAAGGGTTTTGTACAAACAAAGCCAATGCAACCAAAATTAGAATGCAAGCAACAAACTGGAAAAAAATGTTTATAACAAAATTCTCTGGCAAAGGTCTAATTTCCCAAATATATAAGGATCTAAGTCAAATTTACAAGAAATCAAGGTATTCCTCAATTGACAAATGGTCAAGGAATACAAATAGACAGTTTTCAGATGAGGAAATAAAAACTTAATAATCCCATGAAAAAGTGTTCCAAATCCCTCTTGATTAGAGAAATGCAAATCAGAACAACTCTAAAGTTGTTGTACCTAGCCAATTGGCCATTATGACAGCAAAGGAAAGTAATGGATGTTGGAGGGGATGTGGCAAAATTGGGACATTAATGCATTGCTGGTGGAGTTGTGAACTGATCCAACCATTCTGGATGGCAATTTGGAATTATGCTCAAAGGGCTATAAAAGACTGTTTGCCCTTCGATCCAGCCATACCACTGCTCAGTTTATACCCCAAAGAGATCATAGAGAAAAAGGCTTGTACAAAAGTATTTATAGCTGTGCTCTTTGTGGTGGCAAAAAATTGGAAAATGAGGGAATGTCCTTCAACTGGGGAATGGTTGAACAAATTGTGGTATCTGTTGGTGATGGAATACTATCGTGCTTAAAGGAATAATGAACTGGAGGAATTCCATGTGAACTGGAATGACCTCCAGGAATTGATGCAGAGTGAAAGATACAGAACCAGGAGAACATTATACACAAATATGGATACACTTTGCAATGATCCAGAACAATACTGAGGGACTTATGAGAAAGAAAGCTACCCACATTCAGAAAAAGACCTGTGAGAGTAGAAACACAGAAGAAAAACAACTGCTTGAACACATGTGCTGATGGGGATGTTATTGGGGATGTAGATGCTAAACGACCACCCTAGTGCAACTATCAGTAATATGGAAATAGGTCTTGATCAATGATACATGTAAAACCCAGTGGAATTGTACGTTGGCTACAGGGGAACGGGGAGTTTGGGGAGAAGAGAAGAATATGAATCATGTAACCATGGGAAAGTATTCTAAATAAAAAAAAATATATATATATTAAAAAAGATAAATAAACCTATACTACTATTAAAATATATAAAATTTAGGATATTAGATGAAATGAAATTAAAAGTTGGTTTAGGCCCAAAAACCTATGAATATGTGCAATAATTCTTTGATAAATCTCTCTGGAAAAAAATAATTCGTGCCCTTTGATCCAGCAACACCACTACTAGGGTTTGTACCCCAAAGAGGTAATAAAAATGATTATACAAAAATATTCATAGCTGTGCTCTTTGTGGTGGCAAGGATTAGAAAATGAGGGGGTGTCCCTCATTTGGGGATACTATTGTGCTAACATTGAGAGAAAAAACTGTGGAAGTAGAAACAGAAGTAAAACATATGATTTATCACTTGTTTATATGGGTATATTGATTTGGGGTTTTGCTTTTAAAATATTATTACAAAAATGAATATGGAAATAGGTATTGAGTGATAACACATATATAACCCAGTGGAATTGCTTGTCAGCTCCAGGAGGGGAGAGGAAAGAGGGAAGGTAGAGAACATGAATCATGGAACCATGGAAAAATATTTTAAAATGAATATTTTTAAAAATTCTTCTCACACCTCCATTTGTGCTAAGCAAGGATTTATTGTGGGCTCTGCATTCACATCCAAAATCTCTGTGCAGTCTTGACTACTGATCATATTCTATCACTAGCACCTGGGTGCAAAGACTGTTTCTGTGCTTCCTCAAATTCCATCTGTTTAAGCAGATTTCCTGCCTCCACAAAAGGCTCTGTAAGTCAGACAAAACTGCTGCAAATGATTCCCCCAAGGCAGGTAGACATGGGAGGATACACAGCAGCTGGATGTTAGCTTAACAAAGCTGGCAGGGGGCAGCTGGGTAGCTCAGTGGAGTGAGAGTCAGACCTAGAGACAGGAGGTCCTAGGTTCAAACCCGGCCTCAGCCACTTCCCAGCTGTGTGACCCTGGGCAAGTCACTTGACCCCCATTGCCCACCCTTACCAATCTTCCACCTATGAGACAATACACCAAAGTACAAGGGTTTAAAAACAAAACAAAACAAAACAAAACAAAACAAAGCTGGCAACTTTAGGTGGAGAATAAATAAAAACAAGGCCATCTACCCTCATGCTATAAGCAAATAAAGCTAGAAACAGGCAGTAGCTGTGCTCAACAGTAGCACAAAACTGAAATGTGTTACTGAAAATGTTTAGTTTCATTTTTTTACTGGATTTCTTTTAGAGGAAGAATTGAAATGCAAACAAGTAGGATGTGGCAACAAAGTAGAAAATTCTAAGCTATTAAAATGATGCAGTGTGTAGCTGTGAGAAATAAACTAATTACTTAAAAGACTGACTATGCCATCTAAATTCAGTACTATATCTACTGTCTATAGTAGGTGGGTGGAGGGCTGATTCGAAACTAAAAACCCATCTTCTATGGGAAGCCTTCCCCAACCTCTCTTGATTCCAGTTCTTTATCTCAGTTATTTCCTGTTTATTTCATATATGGCTTGGTGTGTGTGTGTGTGTGTGTGTGTGTGTGTGTGTGTGTGTGTGTGTATGTTTTGCTTATTCTCTCCTTCTAGGTTATAAGTTTCTTGAGGGCAAGAATTGACTTTTGCCTTTTGGTATCTTCAGTGATTAGCACAATGCCTGGCAAACAGTAGATGCTTAATCAGCTTACTGATTGATCTGTTGATAGCTACTCTCTCTTAGCTGGCTTCCATCTTCACATGGGCAGAGCTCTCCTTTCCTAACTGCCCCCTTTCTTGCTCAGTCAAGACAGATATTACAAGGTTAGACATTGGGATTATCATTTACTTACATAATTAAACAGTTCTCCTCATTCCTCTAGAAGATGTTCCAAGTTAGTCTTATCATCAGTTGAATAAGATCTAGTTCTTCTGTGATCTACTGAGCACCTGCCCATATAACCTGGGCTAGTTGATTTTATGAGTTCATAATAATCTTTATCAGAACTGTGTTTCTGCCTTGCTAAATGTGAAGTAGTGTAAGGATGGGATTTGTACAAGGGGGATGGGACATAAAGAGCCAGAGAAAGCAGTTGCTGACAGTTGCTGACAGTTGAGACCAGCAGAGAATTCTGGGAGATTCTCTGGAGAAAGGGGGAGGAGGAGAGATCTTCAGGTGGAGGACTGGGAGGAGAGAGGAGGAGGACATCTGAGCTGGGATCCAATCCTGAGGGCTTCCTGAGGAGTTTTCTTTGGAAATTGAAACCCTGATTCCCTGATCAAAGCCATTCCATCACATCTCACCCATCAAGACTTCAATCGTCAAGTCAGCTAAGTTTGGACTCCATTTGGGAGCGATCTCTTAGTCTCCTTCACCCATTCCCAACCTTGCAAAAAGACACTTTTTCAGTCAAACCTTACAATTATAGGAAAGGACAGAAATAGAGAAACAGAAGGGGAAGGAGCAAGGGGAGGAGCTTAGTTGTAGGAACCATTAGAGTTCCCACCCAAGCAAAGGACCCCATAGCAATAGTGAAGAGGGTACCCCCAAATCCCTCTGCCCTTGCTCCTTTCCCCAAACCCTGAATTGCAAATAATAAAAGCCATTCATCAGATAGCATTCCAGAGTGCCTGAGAGACAACATGGGAAAGGGGAACCACAGCTTGGTCTGGCTGCCTCAATCTTGAAGCCAGACCACCCCACCCTGCTGTGAAATTAACTGATGTGCGGGGGGAGGTTTGTGTGAACCCCATCCTTATTCAGAATCAGATTGGGGTACCACATACCTCATCTTATAGGGAAGCCTTGCCCCCAACTCCTTTGAGGCAGCACAACCATCCAGGTCACCCAGTTTCAGGTTGACACCCCCTTATAGTCTCCCAGTGTATATTCGGCCCCAGGGGAGTACTGGAAGAGAGACACACCTTACAGACTTTCTCTGTCTCCCTTCTATCATACATTGGTTACTGGATCCTTTATTGTTTCAGTACTCAGGGGGCCAAGGTTGACTAATAGTGTTTCTATTCCCTATAAGGGTGTATGTGTACACTTGGAGTTTCTAGGATTAAAGTCTAGGCAGAAAAAGTATTGCCTTTGTTGGCAGCAAACTGTTGGGTTCATTCTTCTCCTATTGCTTCAACTGGTTGAGGTTACAGTGTGATCTTCTTCCCTTAAAATATCAGAAAGTTTTTATAAAACTGGCATATATTTCTTTTGCTTTAAGTTTTCTTTGATTTCTGCCTGTTTCTCAGGAAATCTAACCAGTATACTCTCTTTACAAGACCCTTACCAGTTTCTGGGGCTATTTTGTCACTATCAAGTTGTCCAGTTTTCCCACTTATAGATAGTGTACATTTTCTTTAATCTATTAACATGTATGCCCCATGAGCATAATTTTTTGGCAAAATTCTATTACCTTGTTGAAGGCCTTGATGATGAATCTGAGTATCATATCATCCTTTGTTTCTTTTTGCATTCTTCTGGACTCCAGTTGTACGTAGGTAGTAAACTTAGTTGAGGTTCTCTCTGAGCCAGAAATAGTTTATCTATACTATCTCTGTCCTCAGAGATGTAAAAATCCAAGTCAGTACATATGTAGACTCTTACCTCAAATATTATTGGATAGGACAGAAAGCCAATGACATGGACATCAAGAAAGATAGATACTGGTTCCTCTGAGATTTTTGTTAAGGTCTCCTTGTCCCTAATATGTTCTAAAGTGGGTGAGCAGGTTGAATTGTCCAATTTCTGGGTCCCATTGAACTGTGTGCTTTTAAATCCTCTGGATGTATACTTATAGGAAATCTCCAAAATAAAAAATGTTAGGGGGCATGGTAGATGGAGTGCTGACTTTGGAAATAGAAGATTCATTTTCCTGAGTTCAAATCTGGCTTAAGATACTAGCTGGGTGACCCTGGGCAAATCACTTACACTGTTTGCCTCAGTTTTCTCATTTGTAAAATGAATTGGAGAAGGAAATAGCCAATCACCCTATGACCTTTAGTACCTTTGCCAAGAAAATCCCAAAAAAAACTCACAGTTAGACATGACTGAAACAATTGAAAAACAAACTACTCTTTCACAATATGTTGGCCACCATAAAGTTTTCTGGTTTCCAACTGAGCACGGCCTTGTTCAAAGGTTGTAAAATGGTCAGTCAACACTAATATATGGTTTCTGTTCTTACTATTACTTTTCAGAGATAGGCAGAGGGTGCAAACCATTATTTTTACAGTTTGGCCAGCCAAGTAGGGGTGTCAAAGAGAGTAATGGCATTAGAAAACCAATAGGCAAGCAAGTAAATTTTGTATATATTCCAGTACAATAGTGAAAATGAAAGAAGTGATATCTAACAGAAAAAATTCCCTGGTGATTTTATGTAGCTAATTCATCAGGTTTCTGAAAGCACAGAGTCTTTGGGTCAAGTTGATTGGAAGATGAGTTTTGGAGCCACCTAGAGTTCAGCTCACTGTTATTACAGCTCACAGTGAAACTGTCAGCTCCAGCTGCTTCCACAGACCCCCTGCTGAGACAACAGTTTAAACTGCCCAAATTGACAGTTGGACCTTTAAAATCACATTGTCTGCTTTTTGTTCTATGTAGCTCATCAATCTGTAAAAATATAAGGTGAGCTGTAGAAACAAGTAAGGAAAACTATGCTAATAAAGGTTCAAAACTGTTCAGATACTTTTTCTTTTTCAATTTTTTTTAAATCCCCTAACTTCTGTGTATTGGTTTCTAGGTGGAAGAGTGGTAAGGGTAGGCAATGGGAGTTAAGTGACTTGCCCAGGGTCACACAGCTGGGAAGTGTCTGAGGCCAGATTTGAACCTAGGACCTCCCATCTCTAGGCCTGACTCTCAATCTACTGAGCTACCCAGCTGTCCCCTGTTCAGATACTTTTGATAGATGTAATGAACAGTATCTTCATTGATAAAATGAAGTGAAACTTATAGACAAACTTCCCTTTAGGGCCAAGTGCAAAGATGCTAAAGAGACTCTTGTTATAAAAATAAAATATTTATTGAAATATGTAAGGATAAAAAGATTTCTAACTCTAAGGGATTCTAACTCCACCCAAATAAAACTCCCTGGTTTCGCAGGGAACCACTTCTCCTATTTTTCACAGGTTACACTAATACTCCCTGATCTGTGTTACAAATAAAATTAATATAGATGGATATATTTAAAGATATAAGGGTTTTATTAACAGCCATATTGATAATTAAAAAAAACCATGCACCTGCTAAGATCTAATTCAAATGGCCTGCAATACCTTCCCCTTGGCTGCTTCTTGGGAAAGAGAACATACCAATCAAGTCCTCACAATTTAAGCTTCTCTTTACATTGGCTCACATCACCATGTAAGAAGGAAACCCATTGAATTATGGGAATTATATAGTTTCAAATGAGATCCAAATATCCACAGGAAGTTTAGACCAGAGACCTCAAAATAAGTTTGAGGGTTCCCAAATTTCCAATATCACATCCCCCCCCTGAAAGCAGAGAGAGACTGGTCTCCTCAAACACTCTTGTAAACATAACTTTTAAATTACAGAAATTTGGGGATAAAAGAAAAGAGGATTGCTAGCCACATTGACAAAAAAGCCAATTAGGGGCAGTTCCCTTTGGCATAAGAGTGTACATTTAAAACAAATGCATTCAACTCCCCATAATTCAATCAACTGCACCCCAAAGTTCATTTGGATTTTCATGATCCAATGAAGACTCTTCAGGCATTTTCATGGTACCTTCTTCAAACAGGTTCATTGTCTGGATTCTGGGGAGATGGTAAATTTCTTATCCTAAAATTACTCTCAAAGAACTTAAACTTTACATTATAGATTATAAAACATACATTCCCTTCTGAGAAGAATAATACATTCCCCCCTGAAATTACTCTCAAAAGAGTTAACATTTTACATTATAGATTATAATACAGACATTATGATTATAAAACTTACACACACCCCTGAGGAGAATCAATAACACATTTTCCCCTAAAGTGGGTACCCCAGGTCAGCTAAGGATACATGGCTGAGTCGCAGGGTTGTATGAAATCAATTGGCAAAACAAATAAAATTAAATTAAAATAAAATCCAAATAAAAGAGAAAAAATTAACTTGTGAATGAAATGTAAAATGTCAAAGTCTTATGTGCAAAAAAGTAAGGAAAAATAAATTTATAACAGGTCCTTGAATCAAGGCCCAACTAAAGTGGTTTAAGCAGTTTGTAATTACCCATTCAGGAGCCAGGACTACAGAAAATTGCCATTTTATATATAAGAGAAATAACAGGACAAAATATGTCTGCAAGGAAAGTGTCTTTCCCTGGTCTGATTTGTCTGCACCTTATCTGGGATGAACCATAATGATAGTCAATCTTAGGTGCTCAGCTAGGAAATGAAGCTCAGAGGAAGTATGGCCTCTAACATATGTCAGAAAGCTGCAACCCTGAACCTCAAACACTAGTTTCAAGCCCTTCAGGATTGGCAAAGAACTTCCTCAATCCATGATCTGCATGACCTTTTGCTCCTTGGCACTTTGCAGATTCTCAATCAGTCTCCATGACCTTGTGGCTCTTTTGATCCCTTCTCTTGGAATCAGACAGAAAGACATTAATCACAGTCCCATAATATTTGTCAATAATTGGCAGGTTACCATAGTCTAAGGCTTTTTGGGTATGTATTAATATTATAGCAAATATATATTTATATTAAACTTATATCATTGTAAAATAAAAAAACGATTAACATTGATTATATGTACTTTCAGTACAAAAAAATGAGAAAAAAGGAAATGAGTCAATTATTTTATTAAAAAAATTAAAAGGAAGAGCAATAAGAAAATTAAAAATTCAGGGGAAAATGCAATGTTTTCAAGTATAAAAATGAGAGAAAAGAAAAAAAAACAAATTGTATTGCACATAAGAGGAAAAATAATAAAAGAATGTTTTAAAAACCAAAAAATATATGTATAGTTTAGAATTAGTGAAAGGTTTTTCACCCCAAAATGATATCCATTCCTGTTAAGCCTTTGCATGAACTGTGAATATAAATGGTTTTTATAAAATAGCAGATTCATAATGCACATTCAAATAAAGTACCACAATTTCCAATAACACATTTAAAGACAAATCCATTATTATAACCACTTGCTATGATGTTTAAAAATTGTATGCTTATCACAAATTCAACAGGTATAGTAAATCATTCAGCCTTGGCTGAGATATTTTCTTAACAAACTCTATTACTGCCTCCATGGCAATTGTGGGGCAGAATCTAAAAAAAATCTGATTATAAAACCTTCTGGGTCTAAGTTATCCTCAGGAATTCTAGATCCTTCTGATTGGAAAGCAAGCCAAAACAAAGAGACAAAAAATGAAGCATACAGGAGCTCTCCTGGCTTCCTGTGTAATATACAAAAGCTTGGGCAGGAAACCTCCATTTGTTTCCTCTTCCCCTTTAAGACAACATTCTTTATAGTAAATATATAAAACCTTATCATTCATATAGAAGGGTACTAGGCATCTAAAGTCAATTCTAAAGACCCTTTATAAAATTATAATTTAAATTCTTAAGGCATTATAGTCATATATTATTATCAAGATTGAATAAAAACTTAAGGCATGTGATCCTATAGTTGAAATGACAAATCCAGTATACATAAGGCTTATGGGCTTTTTACAACTAAAAAAATGTTAAAGATGTTCATAAATGGTACAGATAACAGAATTAGATTAATATAGGTAAACTTAAAAGAAATTGAAACCTTAAAGAAATCAGGAAATACAACAATATAAGGAAAAAATTACAAGCAATGCAGTCAAAAACCCTTTCTACCAATTCTAATAGATTTGTTTACTATTTGGGAGTTACAATAAAATCATAAACAGAATTAATATAGAAGCCAAAACTTCATTAGCTTAAATGATCCAGTGTACAAAAAAATCAATGTAAAACAACAAAATTAAATCACAAAACAACAATCAGCAAAATACAATAAGATACAGAGACTTAAAAAAAACCCAACATGCAGTCTGAGGTTTTAAAATCCACCTCTAGTCCAATTCAAGTTCCTTCTAACTGAGCTCTGCACTGAGCACAGTGTGGATGACTCCATAAGGGTATATAGTTCAAAGTCTTGATCAGGCCCAAATGGCCTGGCCAGCATATGTAGGCAAGATAATCACAAGGAATGGTAGGAAGAGAAAAGAAAAACATTCCAGATCTGGGGTCTACTAGGGTCCACATACTAACTCAGTCCCTGCAGGGTTGTGGGAGGGGTGCCTAGGTCAGGTTTTAGAAGAACCACGTGGAGGGCTCGTGGTGGGGGAGGAAGATAGCTCGAGAAACTTTCTTCAGGTTAAAAGTCATTAATTTCTAGAGGAAACACTCCTGGGACTGAAAGTCCCACGTGTGTGCAATGAGAAAGAAGGGGAGTTCTTTATATACTTCCCAAAGCAGTGGCAGCAGCAGCAGTCTCAGGAGTTGGTGGCAGAGGTATCATCAGCAGCAGGCAGGGCACTGGCATTTGGGTGGAGCATCAGGGATGGCTTAGCAGGAGCTGGAATTGGCACTGGGAACCAGCCAGGACTGGCATTGGGGGGAAAGTCAGAAGCCAGAAGCAGCTTCTCCCCAAGGGAAGTATCAGGCGGGTGGGGCCCAAACTGGCTGAAGCAGCTTCTGAGGCAATGGATATAATGATAGGCAGACAAAAACAAATTGTTGCTATCAGCAAAAACATGGTGTTCAAAGCCACTTTCCCCTTTCCCTGAAAAGCAGCCACATGGCTGGAGAGAACAGGGAGAAGAGAAAAAACAAAACCAAAAACTTTCCCCTATTAGAAGGTTGCTCAAAAGAACTGAGCAGAGTGGCCAAAAATAGTACTAAAGCAGGCCTGAGGTTCCAGAGAGGATCTGGAGGTATCTCAGAGTTCTGCCTGTGTAAAAAATCATGGCAAAAGTTGTGTAGCTTGGTAGGCTATCTGAAAAATTGAGAGGTACATTTCAAAAGTGATTGCTAAAGTTATTACAAAGAAAAATTAATATAGAAAGGCATATTTAAAATATTTTGTTTTTATTATAATCCATATTGGTAATTAAGCCAACCACGTACCTGCTAAGATCTAATTCAAATGGCCCGCCATACTTTCCCCTTGGCTGCTTCCTAGGAAAGAGAGCATACCAATCAAGTTCTCTCTATTTAAGTTTCTCTTTTCATTGGCTCACATCACCATGTAAGAAGGAAGCCCCTTGAATCATGGTAAATGTAGTTAGAAATGAGATCCCAATGTCCACAGGAAGTTTAGACCAGAGACCTCAAAATAAGTTTGAGGGTTCCCAAATTTCCAATATCACATCTGACTAACCCAAATTTGTACTATTCTAAATAAAACTACCACCTATTATCCTTAGAATTCTTAACTTTGCCTCTAAGTTATAAAAATAGCAAAGGCTAGCTGGTTGAATCTCAACAAGAATCAAGTTAGAACTCTGAGCCTTAGCAGACTCAGAGTCTAAACCAAAGACTAAGCTTTTCTTTGGTCTTCTCAGATTTAAACCAATCTATAAAAACTGCAATATATTGTCAATAGTGTTTCCCAAGTTGGAAAAATAAAACATTAAGCTCCTTCAGGTCTTTCCCTCAGATAGATAGATAGAGAGAGAGAGGCAAAGATGTTACCTTCTCTAGCCTTGAGAAAGAAAGTTCCTGTGTGTGGCTCTGCCAACTGCCAGAGTCCAACTGCCAACTGCCACACCCAGAGAGAGTAACTGTCACAGAAAAACGGTTAAACTGTCAGCATTTTAAATTAACACTCTCTCTCAGCTCTGCTTCAAATTCTAATTCCTTCTCAAGCCAGCTTCTTCACTTCTTATCTCTAAACTAATAAAACAATACTTATTTTCTAATATCCTTATAAGACAGATCTCAAAGTTTTTTAGCACTTGTATTCTTCAAATATCTACCATGAGGAGGTAATACTTTTCTTTGCCCACAACAAGCACAATGTCACCATTCTTAGTGATGTATGCAGCCATAGTTGGGGTTAAAGGGACTTGCCCAGGATCACACAGCTAGGAAGTGTCTGAGTCCAGATTTGAACCTAGAACCCTCCACCCCACCAAAAAAAGGGCTTGAAACTATGCACTGAACCACTTACCTCTGCCTCATTTAGGGCATTTTGAATTGTCTAGTCTTCTTTTATTACTTTTTTTTTGAAGCTGTTAGTCTACAGTGTATCTTTCCATTCTTCAGTACCCCCACAAACAGTGACATATAAAGTCTATAAACAGTCTATTGCTATCAGTAGTATCTGATTCTATGGGACCTTATAGACCATAGCACATCAATACTGTCCATGAGGTTTTCTTGGCAAAGAGGCTTGCCTATTTCCTTCTTCAGTGGATCAAGGCAAGAGATTAAATAAATCACTTGCTCAGGGACACACAGTTGGTAAGTGTCTGAGGATGGATTTAACATAATACATATTTGCATAAAGTAAAAATGATATGCTTCAAGCTGCATTTGGATTCCATCAGTTATTTCTCTATTGGCAGATTGCATTTTTCATCATAAGTCCTTCAGACTTGTCTTCAATCATTGTATTGCTGAGAATAGCTAAATCCTTCACAGTTGATCATCATACAATATTACTGTCATTGTGTACAATGTTCTTCTAGTTATGCTCACTTCACTCTGCATCAATTCATATGGATCTTTCCAGGTATTTCTGAAATCATTCTGTTTGTCATTTTGTATAGCACAGTAGTATTCTATTACAACTTATTAAGCCATTCCCCAATTGATGAAAAAAGAGCTGCTATAAATATTTTTGTACAAATAGAACCCACTGCCTTTTTTTTTTTATCTATTTGGGATACTGGATCAAAGGATACACAGTTTTGCAGCCCTTTGGGGATAGTTTCAAATTATTCTCCAGAATGGTTGAATCAGTTCATAATTCTACCAACAATGGATCAGGGTTCAGATTTTCCCATATCTCTATCAACATTTATCATTTTCTTTTACTATCTCATTAGCCAAACTGATCTGTGTGAGGTAGTTCCTCAGAGTTGTTTTAATTTGCATTTCTCTAATCAATAGTGATTTAGAACATTTTTATATGACTTTTTTTTAGACCCTTGCTTCCCATCTTAGAATCAATAAGGAGTAGGCAGTGGGAGTTAATGACTTGCCCAGGGTCACTCAGTGTCTTGAGGACAGATTTGAACCTAGGACTTCCTGCCTCTAGACCTGGCTCTCTATCCACTGAATCACCTAGCTACTACCTCATATGACTTGTTGCTGAGCTTCTACCTCAACTGCTTCTTCCATTTCTCTGGCACTACAGAGGTTCCAGATTCAAATTTCCATGAATCCATTTCAGAGATTGTATTGTTCAGTCACTACTTGTCTTTATCAATTAGTATGCCTCTACATAGGCTCCATGGGTGGTTAAAATATACAAATATTGGATGTAAGCTTGTTGTTTTCAAAATCTTCCCATTAAAATTGGCATTCCATTGGCATTCCATGATTAGTCAAACACACTAGAACTAGGTTGTCCATTGCCTTGTTGACATTAAAAACTTCCTTGGGAAATTTCAAGTCTACCTTGATATATCTTAAGTATATTTTGTCACTCAGTATTCCATGGCCAAATCCTTCTAGAGATTGTATTTTATTTAAATGTCTTTCATAAAATAGATGTAACATGCAATACAATGATCTAAGACATTCTGAGGGACTAGTGAAAAAGAATGCTATCCACCTCCAGAGAAAGAACTGTTGGAATAAGAATGAAGATGAAAACATGTGATTTATCACTTGTTTATTTGGGCATATGCTTAGGGGTTTTGGTTTTATAAGATTGTTCACTTATAAAAATGAATAATATGGAAATGTTTTTTGTGATAATACATGTATAACCCAGATTGAATTGCTTGTCAGCTTCAGGAGGGAGGAGGGAAGAAGAGAAGGAGACAATATGGATCACATAAGTTCAAAAAACTTATATGGAAATTGTTATTAAAATAAAAAAATCCAAATTAAAAAATAGCTATAACATGATAGTCATTTGAGCTCCTCTGTTCAGGTCAGAAGTACAGTATATATCTTCAGCTTTAACTCTCCCTTTTGAATGAGATCGTTTAAATCCAAATGGAAAAGATTGATAATAGCTAATAAAGTCATTCTTAGAGCTTGTGCATTCTGGGTGATATTCCCTAGATCCCATTTCGTTTTCCCAAAGATGGTTCAATAATCCCCAGCTTCTACATCATCAAAATTGCATTCAGCCTTTTATTGGGGTGAATAAGTGGGGGTAGGTGGTATTAGACACAATTCCTTCATGCCAGGATGTTGGGTAATAAGGAAAACATTGCAGCAACCCAAGCAGCTAGATGCTAAGGGAATTTTTGTTTGTGGTTTTGAAAACTAAAGATGATGGAGATGATGGTAAGGGTATTTAAAGGAGGAGGGGTAGTGTGATAGGGATCCAACAGACCCCACTGATCATTCCACAACTTGACAAACTACAAAAACAAGAAATCCCTCAAACTCTAATGGCTTACACTTCTGTGACCTCACTCAGTTCAGAATGGCAAACAAGATCTCTTATAAGCTCCCTAATTGTTCCACCTATGTTCTAGTGAGAGCCTGGAGAACAAGGAACACTCAGGGTCCTGGACAGCCAAGATGTTAAAATAGTTATGCTGGAATGCAGTTGGAGGATAAAATTGGAAGCTGGATGCAAAATTCTGAACAAGAACAGAGATTCTTTTCTAGTCAACAGAATTTAATTTCTAAATATTCAACTTCTCCATGACTGAAAAATATTCAGGATTATATGCTGAATGGAATTTGGCATTAAATGATATCTGAAGACAAGATTCTGCAACTGAGATTCTGTCTAAAAATAGATTTTTGATTTTAAAAATAAGTTTGAAAGATACCTGGAAAATTCAAGTCCCCAAATTCAACAGATGCTTTTTACCTGCATTATTTGGGTATTTCAGCTAAAATCATTTTCTCCTGGCCAGAATTGCTCAGGAAGCTGCTTTACTTTTAAATTGGTTGATATTTGTAGATAGGTAGCTATGTATAGATGCTATCACTTTATGGAGTTGAAGCTAAAATTATGAAAGGGCTATTCTACTTGATAGGGCCTCAAAATAAAAACAAACAAACAAAAAAAAGAAAGTTCCAGATTTAAGCACACAGGAGGTGCTGGTGACCTCTTCTCAGATCCCGTTTAACAATAAGGCCCAGTAATTTCCAAGTCATATTTTAGGTGCTTAGACTAAAATTCTCCCTGGGTCCTTGCAGACTTCTCTTTATCTTCTTTTCCATTCCAAGTGTACCTTAAGGTTGTAGTAATTAAAATTGGATGGCCAAATGTAATAATAGTAAAAAAAGAATTGTCGGGGCAGCTGGGTAGCTCAGTGGAGTGAGAGTCAGGCCTAGAGACAGGAGGTCCTAGGTTCAAACCTGGCCTCAGCCACTTCCCAGCTGTGTGACCCTGGGCAAGTCACTTGACCCCCATTGCCCACCCTTACCAATCTTCCACCTATGAGACAATACACCGAAGTACAAGGGTTTAAAAAAACAAACAAACAAACAAAAAGAAGAATTGTTGTGGTCACTGTTTATAAAAGTTTAAGTTAAACTATGAGTCAGTTGACTGTTAGTAGCTTTATTTACAGAAAGGTAGAGATATTAATGTGGGAAATATAGGAAAGAGGTAGAAAAATATCATCTAGCTAAAAACATCCTAAATCCTAATCCTAGTGCCTCCAAACCGTGAATGTGAATCTGAATGCAAATCTCACCGGAATCCAAAGTCCAGATCAGGAAGCCAAAATCCAAAGAGCCAAAGATGCTGAAAAAACCTCTGAGAACCTTCAGTGCACATGAGGCCAAGACTGCCAAGAATCCCACCAGAGCTCACACTCCTTGTAATGAGGAAAGTAGGAAATTAGCACCCAGGATATCAGGCTGTCTTTAAAGACCTGAGAGTTCCATAATGGAATGAAACCGGGGTTTGAAAAAAGAATGGGTGGTTTGGCCAAGCTGAAAAGAGGAGGTCTGGATTATCTGTTGGTGGAAGCAGATTTATCTACCTTACTCTCTAGAGTGGTTTTGCATTGACTGGCTGCGTATTGGACTTGTTCCTGGTTCCTGTGACATTTATGATCATCTTGGAGCACTGTGAACCAGTGCAGTGAGAAGCCCACCTCTCCACCCCCTCTTATTCTAGTTAGAGGTTTAGTTTAGTTTAGAATTTAGTTTAGTTAAATCATTAGGGCTATTCCACAGTATAGAAAATCCCTCTCTTCCACTTCCCTCATTTAATACCAATAAACCTAGTTTGTACTTCCTGTCTCCTCTAAGCCATAAAGAACCTACATCTTGAAGTTACCCACTTCATTGACTTTCCCTGACTGTCATTCCCAAACTTCACATCCTCATTTGGTTTCCCTGTGTTTACCTGTCAGTCTTTCTCTTGTGAGGTGTGAGAGGGTCCCCAGTTTGTCTGGCATCTAGTTATTCCCCTATTCCCAGTATTTTCTTTTTTATCCCTAGGTTAAAGGCTGCCAAGAATGAAGAGCCCAAGAATGCACCATAGAGAGAATCTCTCTCAGGTTCCTGCTTATATACAATTTTCTACACCCATCAGCTCTCCTCATCACATCTCAGGAATCAATTACAGCCTTTAAATTTGCCTACCACTGTGCTGGGGAGTGGGCAGTGCTGGTGGTCTTGTAGGGTGTGAACTTCCTTTGTTAGTGACTTACTAAGTGTTAAGTAGGGTTGCTTTAAGTTCTTGATTGATTAACTTAAAATAGACAAAGGGAATAAAAATTCCCTTTCACAAGGTCCATATTCTTGTTAATGGGACAACTCAGAATTTGTGGATACTGATTTCTTTTATGGATGCTATTCCATATTCCTCATTCTATGGCTGACCAGGACCTTCTGTATTAATCTCTGGATCTTTTCTAGTGTCATCATCATCTCATTTAGGCTATATAGAACCCTGGTTCTCTTTGCTCATTGCTAGTGAGCCGTAGGATGGACTCAGAAGAAAGGACCAGCATGAAGACACTATTTTCCTGCCTGCCATTCTGCCTTCACATTTTTGGACCTCTTTCCCTGGGTCATTTCCATTATTTCAAGCCTCAGGCTTACCTCCTCTTTTGCTTTTGGCTTTAAGGACATGTCCAACTTCATATGAGGCAACTTGGTGATGTAGTGGATAGAGTACTGGGCCTGAAGTCAAGAAGACTTGGCTTCATCCAACCTTAGTATTTTCTTAGCTATGTGATACTGAGCAAATCACTTAGTCCCTATTTACCTTAGTTTCCTCAACTATAAAATGGGGATGATAATAGCAACTATGTCTCAGGATTGTTGGGAAGATTAAATGTAAAAACATTTGCCAGGTGCTTAGTAGATGCCTGGTACATAGTTGGCACTTAACAATTTCTTGTTCCCTTTTCCCTCCCCCTTTATGAACTGTACTAAACCAGATATGGAGACCATGTCTCATTGTCTCATCCTTCCCTACTCTCAGTGTGCAAAATGATGAGGGAGTTTTATTATCTTTGGACAGCTTTTCTAAATTTTTTTTCCTACCCTGCTCCTTAAACTTCTTTTAGAATTTTTCTTCCTTTTGTAAAATGAGATAGTTAACATTTCTTCTGACAAATATAGAAATTTAATCTAAAATATATTTAAGCTTTAGTCACCTCAGAAATAAAGTGGACACAAATACTAATGATACTTTGATGTCTTGTTGGAGTTTATTTAGGTGGTTTGTGAAATACCAGGACCTTTAACTATATTGAAAGTCTGATGATTTTTATAGAGTTTCTGTAATTCAGGAAAAAACAACAGATACATTTTCACCAAATACATAGTTGCAGAAAGCCATCAAAGCCCATGATGTTTAGCACAGCTTGTCACCAGCTCTGGAACCTGCAAAGCAGGTGTAAGAAGTGTAAGTTTTAAGATTAATATTCAATGCCTCCAAAGTATGATATTTATACTTTACAGAAGGATCGAAATTTCTCACTCAGTTTCCACTATGTGACTCTTTTCTCACTAGCATTCACTTTTTACTGAAACTATTGCAATCAGTATCCTTATTCAGCCCCAAGGAGACATAGAAAAACAATACAGGTTCATGGCAAGAACAACCACAGTCACAGACTATACACTATCCCAAAACAAACCCCTAAACAAACCCCCATAATACAGAAACTTCCCCTAGAAGTCACCTTACAACAAACCAGAATATAGTGAGTTAATGTTAGAGATTTTAAATCTCTAACTCAGTTTCCCATACACAGGTGCCTGCAAGAACAGGCCAGAACAGTCTCCAAGTTTCCCCCCTCCCAGATCCAAAATGGTACAGTAATTTAATATAAAAGAACTTTAATATAAAAGAACTATGAATGAAATATGAAGAAATTGTCTTCCATGTAAAGGCCTGTACGTTCTCACCACTGTTGCCCAAGAGATATGTCAAACACACCTAACACATTGTCTCCAAAGATAAGATGTATGGTGGGAATGGAATTCATGCCAACATTGATGTAATCTTGAGAAAAATGATATAAAAATTAAAACCAGCAGATGGCACTTCAGATCAGCCATTGCAAACTTACTGGGTCTCTGGCTTTTCTCACTCCCTTTTCTCTCAATTGTCCCGCCCCCAAGGGGAAGTGGACTGCTGGTAATCCCTCCTCAACCCCCCCCCCCAGCACATAGTTAACACCAACTACATAGGACCCTTTGAAAAAGAAATAACTTTTTTTTCAGAAGGCAGCAAAGAGTCACAATTTTATTCACCAAAAAAGTCACTAATTTTGGTTCAAGAAATTATGTATATGAGAAATCATATATTTTATATTTTTTCTGGTGTTATATGTATGTGATAGAGAGATGGAGAGATAAATAGATAGATAGATAGATAGATAGATAGATAGATAGATAGATAGATAGATAGATAGATAGATAGACATATGTTGTTGGAAGTATTTTGACCAACAAAAGATAGAAGCACACAGATTCCTGAAAATTCTATAACAATTTTTCCTTCTTTATCAAGTGCATTTGGACTTTATTGGCAATAAATTAGCAAAATCTGAGTATTTTCTATTTGTTTTCTTTTGTTTCTTCCAACTTCAATATTTGAATCATGAAAGAAGGTAATGCAGAGTTTTGTCCAAATTGTTTCCATTATGGAAATATTGGTCCTGATTGCTTTGAAGAGGGATAGACATTGCTGTTTCTTAATGTATGATATAGGCTTTTGATGACACCTGGTGGCTGAAATTCTCCTGTAGCTTCTGAGAGAGGAAACCTGCTTTATGTCATTCATGGTGTTCTAAGGGAGTTCACACACAAGAACTGATTCTTATAGTTTGGGAGGGAAGAAAATTTAACATTATATAGTATTAGTGGAATAATCTGAGGAGGAACACCCTTCTCATCCTTCTCTCAAGTTCTTCATCTACTTAGATGTGGCCTCAAACCCATTGTGAATTGGACGATACTTACCCCCAAGCAGGTAAAGACTTCCCATAGTGGAATGGACTGATTAAAACATTTTTATCCAATAATCATGAAGGCAACTGAAGTAGGCTCTGTGTAGTGCTTAGAGCTTGGTCATACACTGAAGACTCCAAGGTATCCTGGGCCATTGCCAGTCATCCTGACTTTCGTTTTGCCACTGCATGTGGATGACTCTGGAAGAGAGTGAAGCTGATGACTTTGTGCAGCTCTTTGCCTCACTAAATCCAAATCACCAGCAAGTCAAGGCACCACTTTGTGATGCTATTGGTCCTTTTTGAAAAGCAAGAGTATTGTTCTTGACGAAGGGAAGGACCCTTGCTAAAATATATATGAAACCAGAGGATTCTGATGTTCCCTATGTGTCCCAGTCATGGTCCTCTCCTTTCCATTTCCCCATTTCTTTCTTCTCCACTGTATCAAACAACTCTACTCAGAGCTCTTCCTCTTCCTGTCTGGTGAACTTGTTGGGATTCTTTGAACCTTTCCCTTGGATATTTTGTGGCTAGGGGATAGGAATTTCTCTCTGTGTGGGAGCTATGGTGGCCAATTACCCATGCCAATAAGAGAATGTGTTATCTAGGTGATGCTTAGATGGGATCTCAGGCTTATTTATCAGCCTTTACTGCTTTGCATTTTTTTCCTGGGCATAAATGACTAAAAAGAGATCCTTAGAGGTGGACTTTTTGAGATTAAGGGCTAGATTCTGGGTTCCTGAGTTGTTGACAGCACCTATAGCTGTGGGAGGTAGTTTCTGCAGCCACAGCTTCTTTAAAGAAACAAACAAAAGGAAAATGAATAGCCTGCTAGTCAGAAAATATGAACCTTGAGAGAGTTGTTGGAGAGTTTTGAAGTGAAGACCTTTCCGTTCCATGTGTATGATACTGGAGGTTTATAGATGATTAAAGGATAGGTGGCAACTAATTAGATGGATGGATTTAAAATCAGAAGACGTGAATTCAAATGTGTGACTTTGGAGAACACTTGAATTCTCTTAGCCTCAGCTACCTCATAGGATGATAGTAATACACCTATCTCTCAGGTATATAATGGAAGATGAGATTACTCTTACTGTTTAGGGGATTCAGAATAACCCCCTTTGCTGGCCCTATATCTTTTTCCTGATTCTGGACTTGAAGCCATCATCTCCTGTAGCAACAAAACTTCATTCTTACAAGTAGATCCAGGTCATCTATGATCATCTTTTCTGGAGTTGTAACAGAAGGTTACAACAGAAAGTTGTGTTATGGTGGTGTTGGTTGTGTATCAGGTTTTTGTGGTCTTTATTCCATTCTCTCTTAATCTTTCCAAGGAGAATATTTTTGTATCCAATGCCATTGCTATTTAAGTCCTTTAGATGCTGCTGCCTTTGAATCCTTACCTGTAGCATATCTCCCTTGCAGGATGTCTTTGAGACATCTGGTTAAAAGTCTTCCTTAGGCAGGTCATCTCTTG
Organism: Gracilinanus agilis; assembly: GCF_016433145.1. Lineage (NCBI taxonomy): Eukaryota > Metazoa > Chordata > Mammalia > Didelphimorphia > Didelphidae > Gracilinanus > Gracilinanus agilis. Next base: position 441,352,706 of record NC_058132.1, read on the forward strand.
TACCTTTATACTTGCTTACCATAGTGAGTGATTTTTTTACAAAATGTCCAAAATCTGATAGAGTCTATGACAGGTCAATGTCAACTAGACACTATTTTATCTTTTGGTTGTGTAGCCAAAATGAGGTTGCTCATGTCTAATCTCATCTACTTCCTTAGACTTTGGTGCTCTTCTCTGAATTAATCTCTTTAGACCAATTTCACTCAAATTACAAAGTCAGTGAACTCTTCTACTAAAGGGGACTTTCCATCATATCCTACTAATACCAGAGCATTTCTCTAGTTTTTACAAATAAGTTTGCCATATGATTCTAGACTGTGTTTTCTTCAGGACCTGTGCAAGTCCAAAGTTAATCTTCTGGGGCATTCCATTAATCTACTTATTTTTTCTGTCAATTCTATTTTCTCTTCCTCTCACCTTATGCCACCCCTTTAAAAAAGAAAAAAAAAACAAAACTCCTTTAACAAATGTAGATAGTCAAGGAAAACAAATCCTCATATTAGTCATGCCCCTAAAATATGTCTTAATCTGCACCCTGAATCCATCACCTCTCAGTGAGGTGTTTTATGGTAAATCCTGTGGTCATTTCATTGTTTGAAATTTTTAAATCTTACAGTTTAAAAAAAATCTCATAATGTCTTTGTTGCTTTTTATAATTTTTTTTCTTTGTTCTATTCACTTCACTTTGGTTCAGTTCATACAAAGCATTCTTGGTTCTCTCTGAAATAATTCTCTTCATCATTTTTCATAGTATATTAGTATTCTGTTACATATATATACTCTAATTTCTCTAGTCATTCCATAATTGGTCACTCTTTTAATATCTAGTTCATTGTCAGCACAAAAAGTTACTATAACTATTTTTATGCATATGGATCCTTTCCTTCTTGCTTTGATATCTTTGTGGTATATACCTTCTAGTGGTATATTTCTGGGTCAAACAATAGGCACCATTTAGTTAATATGAGAGGTGTAGTTATAAATTGCTTTTCCAGATTGGTTCACAGTTCCACCAGCAGGAATGGTTCTACTACTGCTGCAGAGAAATCCTGTCAGCAGTGTCTCAGCAAAACCTTAAATATCTACAGATCTTAAGCCTGGGTTTCTGCTTTTATATCCACATTCTTAACTGTATAGTATATATTGTTTAATAAATGCTTGTTGACTTGATTTGACTTGGTTGACCTAGAGGTCCCATTCTCACTGAGATATGGTGCTTTCCCAGAGAAAATTCCTAACAGGCTTATGATATCCCTCTATAACATTTAAGTCTGTTTAGTCTTGCCCATTATTTATCTCAAGAAGTCTAGCCCTCAGTTCACCCACAGGTAGGGTTATCAATTCTAATTCTATTTCCCTGACCCTTTGATGACATTTCTCTGTTCAGCTTGAGGGTTTAGCCCTTGTCTTTCCCACACTGAGGCTACCATTCCTGTTACATAGAGAATATGACTTCTGGTACAGTCACAATTAAGGTGTGCTTTTTTTGACATTGTAATTTAAAGGATCTTAAATGGGGTGAGCTACTCCACAGAACCCCACAGAACCCAAAGAGAGAGGGGGCAGTTAGGGCAGTTAAGAATGTGGATATAAAAGCAGAAACCCAGGCTTAAGTGTCTCATTCTTTTGTGGGAAAGAGGGTGTTAGGTGGAAGAAGGGGTAGGATTACTATTTCTCTTTAAGCTTAGCTTATCTCTGACCTGAAGAACAGGGTGGATTATTTTTATTTACCCATATAGGCAGTCATCAAGACTGTCTAACCAACACTGATTCTACTACTGCTGCAGAGAAATCCTGTCAGCAGTGTCTCAGCAAAACCTTAAATATCTACAGATCTTCAATCAAGCCTCTCTTAGCCATCTTGTACTTGATATTACTTGATACAAAGATACAGTTTAGCTTGTAAGGTAGTTAGGGAAAGAAAGTTTCTAATTTGAGCTTTCCCCTCTGGGGGAAGCTATTCTGACAACACCTGAAGATTTTAGACAAATTTTACCTTACCATCTTACCTAAACACTTATCTTCCATCTCAAACCCTCCAGTTAATAAACCCTTGTTTATTTAAGTCCCTGTGTGTGAAGTACTGTGGTCCAGGTCACATAGGCCAGGATTTATATATTACCTAAGCCAAATCTCCATCTTGGCAGACTCTGTGAGCAGTTAAGATTCAGAGACCAAAGAACCTGTTGTGAAGACACCCTGAGCCAATTATCCATCCTGGTTTAGGGAATAAACCTCAATCAGTTGAAAACATCAATTTCTGTGGGATTATCCCCTTTTGTTAGCAAGTTTAGCCCTATAAAAATTAGTCAGATAACAGCCATTACTGGTACAGAGGTTATTCTGAAGATCAGTTATCAGAGTCTTCTAATTGCCAAAGAGGGGGAGGAGAAAGATTTTTTATCTACTCACTCCCCTCCCCTCTGCTAGAGGTTTGAGTTTTCAGCCAGGGCTCTGAGCCTGCTGTTGTATCATTGCAAACTTGTCCCATCTTTACAACATAGAGGATTTAACCTCAGCCTCATTTCTCATGAGACTTATGTTTCTCTCTCTCTCTCTCTCTCTCTCTCTCTCTCTCTCTCTCTCCTTACTTTCTGTTGTAGAATTGATATCAATTCCTTTAGATTCTAGGCCTGGTCCTCTATCCACTGTGCTACCTAAGCTACCCTAAGACTTCTGTTTCTAATTTATGTATCTCCCAATTTTCTTCTTCTTCAACTAGATCTGCAGGCAATTGCCAGTCCTCTCTCTTATAGAGATTATATTAGGAATTCTTGAATACTCTGTATTTCAGAGTATGTCCTTAGTGAATTCTCCTGGCCTGTTTCTGTCATAAGCTATTTTATGGAGCATCCAACTCTTTTATTGTGTTTTTTTTTTCCTTTAATATATTTGTATTTTACCTTCATACTCAGGATTTACTCCAAATACTTGTAGTCTACTCTAAACCTTCATGATCATTACATGATAATCCATTTCACAAGCAGAAATGGCATCATGATCTCTTGGGTGTGGCTAAGACAGTACTATAGTTAAAATATTTCTAAATGTTTCTTGAAAGTGAAGAATCTTTTATTAAAGTAAAGAATTTTAGTGAAAAGAGTGTTGATAGGGATTTGGGATACCTACCTCCTAATTTTGTCATTGACTCTGAGCCACTGGATTAATTCGTTTCCTTGTCAAATGGTAGGGGGAGACATTTTTTCTAGATAATTGTACACACCTACACCCTCACTCACACACCCACACCCTTCCCATACATATTTACATACATATGTTCTATGTATGGTTTTAGATTTATAGTTCTGAAATTCGATTTACTTCCATTTTTATCTTGTGGTAATATAGTTTCTAAATGTTGTTCAAAGTGGAACAAAATTTTAATTATTTTTTAAAATTTAGTTGCATAATTCCCACTTTAACTTAGTTAATAAGTTATCTTTCAGCCTCCACTTGAAGACTTCCAAGAAAGAGAAGACTGTCACCTCTTGGAGCAGCTTTTGAAAAAGCTCTTTGAAAGCCCTAATTGTTAGGAAGTTTTTCATAACATGAAGTCTAAATTTGATTCTTTTTTTTTTTAACTCTTACCTTCTGACTTAGAATCAATACTATGTATTGGTTCCAAGGCAAAAGAATGGCAAGGGCTAAGCAATGGGAGTTGTGAGTTGCCCAGGGTCACACAGCTAGGATTCAGAGCCCAGCTTTGAACCCAGAATCTCCCATCCCTGGGCGTGGCTCTCAATCCACTGGGCCACTTGGCTGGCTACTAAATTTGCTCCTTTACAACTTCCACTCTTTGCTCTCTAGAGGAAAAGGAGTTTGATTTCTCCTCCACATGACAACTTTTCAGATACTTGAAGATATCTATCATGTCTCCTTTCCCCACACTTTTTTTCTTTGGCTAATCATTGATGCTTCCTTCAAATGATCCTTATATGGCCTGGTTTGCATCAAAAAAAAAGTGCTGTGCTCTGAGAGCAAAGCAGAATTATAGTAGTTTAAAAGAAACATAAGACACACAAATTTAGAGATCTCCATCCCAAATGTTTGTATGGGCCATTTGTGGCCAAATTGCGGTAGAGCCTTCTGAGCTCCTGTTGGTCTGATCAGCCACAGTCAGACATGGAGAATAGCAACCAACCAGCCAACCATATGGCATGGATCCAAGAACTTTCACTGTTTTCCTTGCACTTTTATGCATACTTTTATGATGATCAATCTTTTGGAAAAATATGTTCCGAAGGAATGAAACAATAATTCAGATAAGGCCTGATGAAAGAGTAGAGTGGGACTATCATCTCTTTATTTCTCGAAGTTATTCTCCTCTTAAGGCAGTTTAAGAATTAACTTTTTTTTTTTTTACATCACACTGCTGATATATTGAGCTTGTTCTCCTTTAATATCCCCAGATCTTTTTTAGAATGGCTGCTATCTATATCTTTCCCATCTTGTGCTTGTGAAGTTGATTTTTAAACCCTTAATTTATTTTTTTTGTTTTTTTTTTTAAACTTTTTAACTTCTGTGTATTGGCTCCTTGGTGGAAGAGTGGTAAGGGTGGGCAATGGGGGTCAAGTGACTTGCCCAGGGTCACACAGCTGGGAAGTGTCTGAGGCCGGATTTGAACCCAGGACCTCCAGTCTCTAGGCCTGGCTCTCAATCCACTGAGCTACCCAGCTGCCCTGTGAAGTTGATTTTTTAAACTCATGTGCAAGACTTTATATTTATCTCTAATTTCATTTTAGTATACTCAGCTTTATTCTCTAAACTGTCAAGTTTGCTTTGATCATCCAATGTATTAGCTATGCTTTAAGTCATCAGTAAATTTGATAAGAATATCATCTCTGCTTTAAACAGCCTAGGCTGTTACCAGGATGTCTGTTACATTAACATTGAACCATTAGTACCTACTTTTTGAGTCTGGCTATTCAACTAGTTCTGAATCCATGTGATTAAAACTGAATTCAAGATATACCACAGACTGAATGAAAATATTTATGAAGGCAATTCAGAGAGTATCAGAGACAAAACGAACATTAGGAAGTAAATGAAATGATACTGTGACATAATTGGTATGATACAATATGTCTCAAGTTTTCTTTGAAACATTGAACCTTTACCCATGTATTATTATTATTTTTTTAAAATTTAAACTTTATAGTAAGTTTTGTCTTATTATCGCCCCCCTTTCTGAGATTATAGCAACTTGGCTGGGAGTGAAATCAATTGACTTACTTCCATCCTCCCAACTATACATTAAGTTGAAGAAATTGAGGCTCAGAGGGGAGAATTGACTTACTTCTGGGGGCAAATACCAGTTGTAAATAGCTTTACAATCAGGATAACAACTGGCTTAGCTGGACTGGGACACAACTCCTAGTAGTTCAATGATTCCTACTAAGACTGAAAATATAGGTTACAAGAAATGAAAGAAATATATATGTTGATGCTGCAGCAAGGACATATTAAAGCCCATAGCCATCCCTGAGGAAATCCTGAAATCCTGAGGGTATTCATATAAATGACAAATCCACAAGATCAAATACAATTGTCTTATCTATTCATCAGTTGACCCATTGTCTGTGAATCATGAAATGGATTTTCTTAATCTAGTCAGTTATTTAATCACATTATTTATTGTATATTCTGATTATAAATATTAATACATACAATGACTGTAGGATATATCTTTCAATCATTTGGAATTCAGATATATTTACACAGCTCCTTTGGGATCAGGAGAGATTAATGACGCAACAATCCCATCAGACTGATAATCATAATGTATTATTTTAAATTCTAAGATTCAGTTTAATATAGTAGATTCCTGATTCTGATATAATACTTCTTAAACAATTGCACATCCCTGGCTTTATGACATGATTTTTCTAACATTTATTTTGTATGAACAGAAACTTGTCTAAATTCTTTCAGTACTTATGATTTGAGGAGGAAGTTTTAAGTTTTATGTTAATTAAAATATTTAATGAAACAATTCCATCTCATCTCAATAATGCATTTCATCAAAAATATATAATTCAGAGTTACAAAAGACATTAGAGGTCGTCTTGTCTGGGCTCCTACACCATATGGAAACCCTATCTATAGTATCTCTGGAGAGCTTATACCATAATTGGCAGATCATTCCATTGTGGGAGAGCTCTAACCATTAGAAAGGGGAATTTACTTCTAAATCTTCATAGATGTCTAAGATTAAGCTTTCTCATAAATACATAATTCAAAGATAACAGATACTTTCTGGATACTGTCATTGAAAGTTCTTTGTATGTCCAAGGGCTGTCCAGGGGTCTATAGTCCTAGTCCTCGTCCAACATCGTGACTCATTATGTAAAGAAAAAGATATGGGTATGTTAACATAATCAATAAATTGATCTAACTGGAGGACATGAGTGCATAAGAGCAATACTGGATAAGAATCAGTTCCAAGGACAGCTCCACATCTAGTTCCTTATGGGAAGTTATAAGAACTTTTCTCCCATTCTCTTGCTAGCAATTATTTGGTAGAGAATGAAGTGACATTCCAGGGATTACTGATTATCTGTGTAAGAATGAACTCTCCTGTTGAAAGAAAGATAGCTTAGCAATTGGATAACATAGCCTCAGAAACTAAAGCTGGCAGGAAGAATTATGGCTACTGCAAAGGAATGAAGGGTACTTGGGTTCCTGAGAGAGGAGGAGAAAGGTGAGGGTGTATTTTAATAAATTAAAAAATAAAATGGGAGATAATTTTACTAATCTCAATAAAAAGAACTAGATCTGCTTAAGACTGACACAAAGGGAAGGATGGGCAGGGAAAAATGACATGGTAATCCTGAATGCTTGAAGCAATATCAACCTACTCCCTCAGTATGCCACACATAAAGTGATGAATAAAGCTGTACCAAAATAGTCATTAAGATTTATCCACTGTGCCAAATGCTAGGGCATACAAGAAAATGCAAAACACTGTCCTTACCTTCAAGGAGCTTACAGTCTACTGGTGGAGACAACATGGAAACATATACAAATCAAGCTTGATACAGGCTAAATAGGAAATAAATTAAAGAGGGAGAACACTGAGGTGAAAAAGGGGATCAGGAAAGTTTCCTGAAAAAGAAATTTCATTGAAACTTAAAGGAAGCTAGGGAGGCGAGTAGTTGGAATGGAGGTGGGCCAACAATCCAGGTATGAGGAAAAGCCAGAGAAAATTCCTGGACCCAGAGGTGGATTGTCTTGTTTATGGAACAATCAGGTAGCCACAATTACTAAATGTGTTGGGGGAATAAGATGTAAGAAGACTGGAAAGGTATATGGATGCCTCCAATTTATGAAGGGCTTTGAATGCTAAGTAGAGCATGTTGTATTTGCTCCTGGAGGCAATAGGGAGCCAGTAGCATTTAATGAATGTGAATGGTACATGATCTGACCTGTGTTTTAGGAAAATCACTTTAGTAGCTCGATGGAGAATGGATTGGTATAGAAAGAGACTAGAGTCAAGCAGTTCCCCCCTTGTGTGCTAGTGCAATAATCAAAGTGGGAAGTGATGAGGGCCTGCCTGTACCAGAGTAATGGCAATGTCAGAGGGGAGAAGAAGTCATATGAGAAAGATGATGCAAAGATGAAATCAGAAGGCCTTGGCAACAGACTGGATATGGTGGATGAAATTAGAGACAGTGAAGAATCCAAGGTTGTGAGCCTGAAAGACTGGGAGGACAATATTGTTCTCTATAGTAATAAGAAAAGTAAGGGTTCAATTTTGGTTGTATTATGTTTAATAAATTTAAAGGCAGTTGGAGATGAGAGATTAGGGGTGAGCAGAGAGATTGGGGCAGGATGGGAAGATTTCAGAATCAGTATGGAGATGATAATTAAATCTGAGGGGGGTGAGGAGATCACCAAGCAAAGAGGTATGGAGGGAGAAGAAAAGAGCACCCAGGACAGAACCCTGAGGCACACCAACATTTAGAGGACATAATCTAGAAGAGAATGGAAAGGAGACAGAGAAGGAACAGTCATCTAGGCAAGAGGAAAACCTAAGAGAACGGTTTCCAAAAAAACTAGAAAGAAGAGAATATCAAGGAAGAGAGAGGGTTCAGTATTTTCAAAGGCTGCAGAAGGGTCAAGAAAAATGAAAAGTGAGAAAAGGCCATGAAATCTGGCAATTAAAAGTCTAGCAGGAACTTCAGAGAGAATGTTTTAATAGAATGATAAGTTCTAAAGTCAGATCGTAAGGGTTTAAAAAGAGAGAGGAGATAAAGTGGATGTACTTATTATCTTCTACTGTTTTCATGAATTTGGCCAAATAATTTAATAGCCTCATTTTCTTTATCAGTATGTAACATCTCTGTTCCAAAACCCAATGTATGAGATTCTTTCCTCATTGGAGTATATCAATGTTCTGTCCTGTATTAGATGTGGAGTAGAACTTTGAGAGCAAAAGACCTTCAGTTTTTAGCTCATCCCTTTTGGTACTTTTCAGAGTAAGTCCACTTTGGGGATCCATCAAATTTAAAGTTGTCTAAGTTTTTCAACTTAAAGTTGACTAAGTATTGAGTCCTTTTGAGCACTACTGACTTCTAGCTTCAATAGGAAAGGTGGAATAGCTCAATCCCATTTCAGGTTGTTAAAGGAAAAGACTGAGAAGACATTAGTGGAGCTCATATTTTTGTTCCCATCCCCAGCTTGCTACACTAGAGACTTTGAGGAGTTTCTCCTTGTTTAAGAACCAGATCTCTGTCTCTTGGTTGAGCTGACTTCCAGTGGAAGAGTTCCATTTCTGTTATAAGTTCTCCTATAATTCTTCTCTGATTTCTGTTATACTACCAATTTGAATAAATGGGTTTCTTTGCTAGTCTTATATGTTTGTTGTAGAAGTACTATTTATATTGATAGCGCATCTTTCTACTGACCTTTGGGACACCATCAAGTATTCTTAAATCATATACTTCAAAAATAATTATAATATATTTTTTCTGGGTGTGGAAAAATTATTCAAATATCTTTTAATTTTAAATTAAATTAATTAAAATATCTTTTAATATTAAAATGTTTTAGTTAAATAAAAATAGCAATATGGAAACTATGTATGATTAAAGACAGATGAGGAAAAGGACGAGAAACAAATATTTATGTAGTTTCTCAGCCTTCTATTGTGGAAAAAACAATAAAGGTTTGAATTAGGATGAAGTCTGCTAGGTAGAGACAATGTTCAGGGATTGTTTAAATCATGCTTCATTTAGTAGCAAACAAACCCTTTGGAGAATTACTCCCGTAACATTTGGCTGAGCACAGAAAGTTATAAATAATTCCTGATTTAGCCACAGTGTGGAGATATTGCAACACCATTTCATCTAGGTAATGCCTGAATAACAGTTTCCAACAAGATTGGCTCCTTGATTTCCACTGTCTGTACCAATTTTCTTTCCCATTTTATGATTTCTTATCATAAAGAAATGCTTCTATTTTCTTTTATAAGCTAATAAATGTGTATGGCACCCATTTTCTTTATTCAGACTGAATGGTTTTCCCATATGACTGTAGAATTCCTGTGCAAGCAGTATCCCTAGAAACAAGGCCTCATGTTCAAGGGCATGGTGATCCTCTTAATTGTCTCTTCTTCAATCTTAAACATAGGAATAGGTAGCCTTCCAAGACCAATGAAGTCTTTTTAATATGAAGGAAGAGTTATTTTCTACCCTGAATAGATGCATTGTTTGTGGTACACATAAAATAACAAAACCTTTATCACTGCCCTTGAGCCTTGTTGGAGGATGTGGCTGCTGATGGTATTTGTGTCCTTTTGAGCAGGTATATATATGCACATAACTAAAGCATTAAACAGGAAACTACACAATGTATTTGGATACTATGTTCTTCAAGCTCTATACTGCCCTTCACTAAAACAAACCCTTGAAAAGTGACATTTTTGAAGGAGATATTTTTGCTGAAAATATATTTTGATGTTTGCAAGCTTAAGCTTGCTCAATTAATTAATTGGGGTAAATACATTAGATTTTGTAAAAAGGATGCTTACATTTGGCACAAATAAATTTAATTCTGGTGGGGATTATGCACTTACATAATATGATATAGTGCTTCAATAAGCAACCTCACAGAAATTATTTGATAACTGAAAACTATTTTATTTTGTTTGAAAAGCATCAATAAGGAAGCAGAAATATATTATAGCCATTTCCTTTATCTTGGGGGTGGGAGAAAGAAGAGAAAAAGAAAAAGGCAGCCCTTTCATTTGAGATCCTCAGTGTCTGAATTAAGTAGTGTGAAGACTTGGAGTTCTCTCTTTGGCCTGGGACTTGGGGAGCTTCAGTTCTCTCCTATTAAATGAATTGATTAAGTGACCTTGGTTAAACTGTTTAACATTTCTATGAGCTTTCTGGGAACTTAACTCTAGTTCTTACCTAAATCACAGAGCTGTTGAAAGGCTTAATTAGAGGGTGTCTGTGAGGGGCTCTCAGATCCATGGAGAAAGATGCCATAAAACAGGCTACACATGCAACCAGAAATTGGGCACCTTAACATTCATCAGTTACAGTGCTGTCACATGATAGACAAAGAAGCATAAAGATGAAGATAAAAAGATAAGAAATTGTGAAGTTCTCTCAAATTGATTCCACTCTTAACTTTCCCTCAGGATAGATAATAGACCATTTGCAGATCTAGCTACATGAAAAACTTTAATTCTCTTAAAAAAAATGAACTTTGGATTTGAGGGATGTAACAATAAAAAGAGCCAGTGACTAATGTTATGATAGAAGGGGAAAGAGAGTGAGTCTATGTGGTGAGTCTCTCTTCTAGCTCTCCCCTGGGGCTGATTATACATTGGGAGGCTTTGAGGGGGTGTCACCCCAAAACTGGGTGACCTGGATGGTCATGCTGCCCCTCAGGAGTTGGGGGTAAGGCTTCCCAATAAGAGGAGATATATGGTGCCCCAATTCAATCTTGAATAATCACGGAGTTCACACAAATGTCCCCCAACCCATCAGTTAAATTCACAGCAGGTGGTCTGGCTTCAAGATGGAGGCAGCCAGAACAAGCTATGGTTCCCCTCTCCCTTGTTGTCTCTCAGGTACTCTGGAATGCTATCTGACTGATGAATGGCTTTTATTATTCACAATTCAGGGATTGGAGAAAGGGGTGAAGGGCAGAGGGATTTTGGGGTGCCCTCTTCTCTACTTCTATGGGGTCCTTTGCTTGGATGGGAACCTTTGGGGTTCCCACTCCTAAGTTTCCTCCCCTGCCCTTTCTCCTTCTGTTTCTATTTCTAGTTTTATGTTTATATCCTTTTCTATAATTATAAGTTTTGACTGAATGGGGGTCTCTCAGCAAAGTTGGGTAATGGGTGAAGGAGACTAAGAGATTGCTCCCAAAATGGAGTCCAAAAATTTAGCTTACTCAATGGCTGAAGTCTTGATGGGTGAGATGTGAAAGAATGGCTTTGATCTGGGAATCAGGGTTTCAGTTTCCAAAGAAAGATCCTCAGGAAGCCCTCATGACTGGATCCAAGCTGGGATATCCACCTCTTTTCTTTCTCAGTCCTCCCCCAAAGACCTCTCCTCCTCTCCTCCCCCAGAGAAAAACCTAAAATTCTCTCTGGTCTCAACTGTCACCAACTGTCAGCAACTCCTTCTCTGGCTCCTTTTGTCTCATCCCCCTTGCACAAATCCCATCATTACAGGGATCATTTTGTTCAGAATATTATGTCATTTGGTGTGATTGTTCAGATTCTTTCTTAAATAGGAAATATTAAATTCAAGAGGAACTTGTGATTATGCAACATGACTTCTTTACCTTGATTTGAATATATTGAGGGCTAAATCACATTTCTTGGAATAAAACAACATATATATGATATAATATATATATATATATGATATAATATAGTACATAAAACAGTTTTTGATTCTATTGCCCTACATCATGCATGACTCTTATCAAAAAAGAAAATAATGGAGAGGACAGAGATTTTCCATGATTATTTTTGCTTTGTAGGTTGTATATATTCTTTCAACAACTATGTTTTAAGTACTTCCTGTGAGCAAAGCATGAGGTCCTGTGCTGGGGCAAATACAAATGTAATTGCTTCTCCACCCTCATGGAGAATTCACACATACGTACACTCATGCAAAATAATAAGAAAAACATGAATATGTAACACTGAACAATTAATACATGGTGCCTATCATAGTATAGGAAAAGGGCACAATATTAAGAAAAATATGATGCTTGTAGGATGTTTTCCTTAAAAAGGGTTGGTGAAACTTCAGTTAACTACACTCTAGATATTTGAATATCTATTTATCTTCTATCTTGGTTGTGTTGGAGAAAATATGTCTAATATAAATGCAAATTGGTAAGAATTAATTTTCAGTGACACCTATGCATATAGGTTGGGGCAGGTATATGACCTGAAGTCAGGAATATTAGTTTAAATCCAATTTGGGATACTTAGCCTCTGTTTGCTTTAATCCACTGGGGAAGGTGTAAAAATATTACAAAGGAAATGGCAAACCACTCCAGATCTTTGCCAAGAAAACTTCATGGTATGTATAGTCCATGGGGTCATAAGGAGTCAGACATGATTGAATCACTAAACAATAACAAGAATGCATATATAGGGGGCAGCTGGGTGGCCCAGTAGATTGAGAACCAGATCTAGAGATGGGAGGTCCTAGGTTCAAATTTGGACTCAGACACTTCCTAGCTGTGTGACCCTGGGCAAGTCACTTGACCCCTATTGCCTAGCTCTTACCACCCTTCTGCCTTGGAACCAATGCAAAATATTGACTCCAAGACAGAAGGTAAGAGTTAAAAAAAAAAGAATGCATATATGTAAGATATATTGGCAGGGAAGATTTGGGGAACCCAGTTACCTTACCTACTGGTCAGGTTATTTTTTTCCAAGATTCTAGTGGTCTTGTCCTTGCCATTGAACTGATTTCTGGGAAGGAAGAAAAGCCATCTTGGAAGGTAAGGGGAATATGGCTTTAGGAAAAGCTATAGAATTCATAAGGAGCTGAAGGAGGGCCATGCCACAGTAGACAAAGGAAAGGACCAAAGGAAGACAGAGGTATCTATATAATGAGTTATAGACCATATTGGACCTACTCTACCTTCTAGGTACAAGCAGGAGTGCAGACTGTGACCCTTGGCCTTTGCTAATAATTCTATCTTTGTTTCTAGGTCCTCCTAGGGAGAAGATTCTTCTAATGCTAACTTTCTGGTTGTTGTTTTTTTTTAATTTTTCCCTTTGTCTTTCCTCTTCAGCTAAACAAGCCACTAACAGTTGAGATAGGGGTGAGGAGGTATGAATTTAGGTTTCTTTATTTTATTTTCATATCCATGTTATCTAAAATGTTTATAAAATTAAAAACCTATAAATAATGAATGCTCAGTTTGAAAGAGAGAAAGAAGGAATTTGTTCTTACAAAGGTAGGAGAAAACTTTTCTGAGTACAAACTGGGTGAGAGAGACACAGAAATAGAGACAGGAGAGAGAAAAAGGCAGAGAAATTAAAATAAGAGACAGACAGAGAGACATGAATTGGAAAAGAAGCAAACTGCGTAAAATAGCCACATTTAGGCTGATAGGCTATGGGTGGCAGATTCCCTTTGGGGTTGCAAAGCTTAAAAGTCTATCACAGTCCAAGGAAGGAAGACTAGACTAATTGAGCAGGCACCAATGTTAGCCTTCAGAACTTGAAGCACCAGGCTTGGGGTCTGGGTTGTCTGGGTTATGAGCTCATTCTGGTGGTCTAACATGGATTTACATGTCATCAGATTTTATATATGCCTGAGCAAAAGTAATGGGCAACTTTTTGAGCTTGGTGCGTCAAAATTTGCAAAAAAATCAAGCATAACTCGAGTGGTATGTCACTTCAAGAAAAAAACCATAATTTTACGATATTTATAGTTTAAATAACAAAAATGTAAAATTGTAATACATAACTGTATTTGATAAACCAAAATAGGTAAATTAATGTAGAATTGCCATCTATAGTGCATAGAGTGTCTACACTACACTACAGCAAATGTTTCATCCTCGGCATGAGGCCCCATGCATGTGGCCGTGTGTCATAGGGTTGCCATCACCATCCTAGAAGTCTAGTAGCTCTGTATAAGGTATTGCTATTATATGAGGTATTATTACTTTCCCAACATAGGTAGTATATTTTGTATTATTGTTTTCATAGTAAGAATAATTAATTTGAACTTGACCCACCCACACTTCCTACTGTAGTCTCCTTTATGACCAACATGTTTTTGTCATGTCTCAGAAGGATAATTGTTTCATCCTGAAAAACTAGCTTTCTATGTGTAGAGAAATTGGGCTTTGACAATCATTTTCCTGCCCCCCCAGCTCATAAAGTCCATAATGTAATAACAAGGTGTTAATGTGGTGTTAAACTAAGTGTAAAAATGCAACCTCACCTGGTGATACCTTTATGAGGTTCCAACAAATCCCTTGAGTGAACTAGGAAAGGAGTAATATCATTATTAATAATTATTAGCTACCCCTCTAGATGACCATTAAAAGACATTGGAACCATTCAAGAAGCAATTTATCAATTCAAACCAGCAGTGGAAAAGAGAAGGGAGCTCCTAAAAAGGGATCATTCTTATGGGGAGGAGAGCATTTTTCAGCCCCTATCCCCAATCAACCCATGTAGCTCTTAAGAGGAATAACTTTTCATTAAGAAATAATGCATCTTTGAGTGAACAAAGAAACACATTCCAAAGACTGAGACTGTCATCTAAGGGAGGAAGTAAATTCAAACAACTGTGGTTGTTGTTGAGTCCTTTCAGTTGTGCTTGACTTCTTTGTGACCCAATTGGGATTTTCTTGGCAAAAATCCTGGGTGATTTGGCATTTCTTGCTCATTTTCCAAGAAGGAAACTAAGGCAAATAGGTTTAAGTGACTTGCCCAGATCAGATAGCTAGTTAGTATCTAAGGCCAAATTTGAACTTAGGTCTTCCTGATTCCAGGCTCAGCACTTGTCAATGCACCACCTAGCTATCCTAAAGACCATGGTCCTTAGCAACAAAGAAGAGATTCAAGTATGGTCTCAAGAAAAAACTAGCCTTGAGAGTCAAGAACTAGGTTGCAAAGGATAACACAAGGAGGAAATGATGTTTGAAATCCTATGGTTCTGAAACTGAGTTATTTTGGCCATATGTGTTTCCTATGTGTGTGCCTCAATGCCATTGGACTACAAGCTTTTACCTACTTTTCCTGTAAGTATTTGTGGGAGAATACACTCCAGGGCTGAATATTTTATAGACACTCTTATGATCATGCTTCATAATCAATGCTTTTGCTAAGAGCTAATTGGTCTTTTTGGTGAATGTTGGAAACACCATTTTAATATCAGTTCTCTAAACCTGTTCATGTTAACTGAGTTCTAAAATCAGGAGTAAGGGCAGCTGCAAACCAAGTGAGTGTGGGGTAGGAAAGTTTGGAAAGAGTTAAGTACAGTGTGATTTAGAAGATCTAGCTTCAAGATCCAGTTCTTTCTCTAACTCATTATGTGATACTGGATCTTAACCTAAGTCTCGGCTTTCTCATTTTTAAAATTGACCTCTAAATTACAACATTTTATGGTTCTATTTTTCAGTTATATCTTCATTCATGGCTAACAACATTAGCAGAAGCTTCTTTTAATATGAAGGACTGTGATTGTTTTTTATTTCATCAATAAATATTTATTGATGGACTATGCATTAATATACATTATAGCATTTATTTTTAAAAGAAAAAAATCTTGTAAAAATTTAGATTCTTGCCCTTAATGAAAGCCATGAACAATAATACTGCAAATAGATTGCTTTAGATTCTCATTTTATCTTTGTTCTTTTAATATTTTCCACCTTAAAAGATAAGAGTTTTGTAATACCTACTGTTTTGGGTTTGGCTTGATTCCTTTCAGTCCTCTGATAATTTAGGTTCCATACTGGAACAAAATGAGATACTTAGTAGGTCATTCAACATTAACAAAAGGAAGTTCACTTAGGTACAGCAGGAAAAATATTTTTAACAACTGCACTGACTAGATGCCAATTTAATGAACCACTCTTGCCTGACTTGCCCATCATGGTCTGCCAAGCATCATAGAGCAGCTGACACTCCTCATGACTTCCAGGAAGTAATGTCAACAAGTTAAGCCTTTAGTCTCCTA
Organism: Gracilinanus agilis; assembly: GCF_016433145.1. Taxonomy (NCBI): domain Eukaryota; kingdom Metazoa; phylum Chordata; class Mammalia; order Didelphimorphia; family Didelphidae; genus Gracilinanus; species Gracilinanus agilis. The sequence continues at coordinate 441,368,896 of NC_058132.1, forward strand.
AGTCAATAGAGTCTCTCTTTAAAAAAAAAAACCCTTACCTTTTATCTTAGTATAGATACCAAGACAAAAGAGTGGCAAGGGCTAGGTAATCAAGGTTAAGTGACTTTCCTGTCCAGGGCCTCCAATTCCAAGTTTAGTTGAATCCCAAAAATGTTTTTAATACCTCTTAAAAACTAGCCTAGCTTGTGAAAAGGAAAGGGTTAAAATATGGTCCCCACCACAACTCCTATTTCTCAATTGCTAAAAAATAACCAAAATTGTTTTTGCTCAAAAATGGCTGAAATTGTTTTCTCAAAGTTTTCTAAAGATATCCTACATTAAGCTAAGACAAGCTTGTAGAACTTTTCATTAAAAAGGCATGTTATCTTGTATTTTAATTACAACATAAGCTATAACAATGATAAAAGTTTCAATGCTTCTTCTTGATTCAGTCCTACCATACATCCAAGCCTCTCCATTTTCCGTTTCTGAATCACTGTGAATTAAATCCTCAAACCTTTTCCTTGTGTAGATTATGCCAACCAAACATCTGCATTGAGGTACTGGTGGATAATTTAGTATTTGTCATTTCCAGGTTTTTGGTAATTTTTCAAATAAAAGATTTTGTATAACTAATATATAAGAATGTACCTTTAAGACTAGGTTTTTACTTTTACCTTTTCAAAGTAGTGTTGCTGCTTGTGATGGAGAACAAAACAGGAAATAAAAACTGATGACAAGTTGGTGAAACAACGATTCCATGGAAAAAACTGACCATGCTCACCAGTGGGTAGATTCTTTTTTGGTAGCTGAGGTTTTACATACCAGGTGAACACATTTGGGAAGACACAGAACACAAGGGATGAAAACATACCTTTCTTCCCCCTTCTATGAAGCCAAGTCAATTTTGGAATAGTTGATAAGGACAATAATGGTGTTATAGGCATGGCTTTAATACTAGCATCCTCTTAGTTCAAGGTCAACATTGGGATGAAATGAGACATTGCAAGTCACTGAACAATGAATGGAGGAGGCTTTCTTTGCCAAAACACAGCAAGGATTTCTAACAAGAATATACAGTGGCACTCCTTTTTGCCATCTGGAAACTGTATCTGGTCAATAAGGCATCAGCATATTGTGACTTGTGTGGTCCCAGGCATCCACCACATCTAAGAGACTTTGACTACATGAGACTGGGACCTTTTATGACTTTAGCCCAGGGAACTGCATCAGGAAAGCAGAGGCCAATCAGATTGCCTATGGGGAGGAAGCTGTGTCAGGAAAATGTGGGTCCCATCACAGGACTCTGATATAGATAAGGTACATTATGGTTCCCCCCCGCCCCAGATGTCTACAAATAGTGGAAGTACTTTGCAACTGTTTAACATCCAGAAATTTCTTGAGATTGGGACAGAACTAAAATAACAGTTACAGAGTTACACCCCACAATTCTGGTAGTCCCAGATCATATGCTCTATTTATGACCTTGTGTTTCTAGGGGAACTCACATGGTTTCTTGGGATAGAAACTTCTTGGACTTTATTTCATTTGTTAAAAAGGTGTGGAAGGTAGGAGAGTTAGACTTAATTATTTTTAAAGTCCTTTTCAACTTGAACATGTCAATTACAGACTTACCTGGGCACTTTAGTAAAAGTGCATTAGTAGTTAAAAGAGAGACTTCAAAAGGTATTAACCATTCTGTATGCTATACTAAACCCTCCTGTGGAATCACATGTTCAGTCTGTTACCAGTTCATTATGGTATGCATGAGAATCTATATAAAGAAATAACATTGAATTCTGTCATTAGGGATATGGATCTTGGTATAGCATGACATTTGTGGGATCCTAGTTGTGTGGTATATTTATAGGCATCTAAAGAAATAATTTAATGTCTGATGAGTTCAAAGCACAAACAACAGTAATGATATAGGTATCATTTTGTATAAGCTAGCAGAACAAGTCCAACTGATGCCATCTGTCCTAGGATGATAGATCTTGACCATAGATGATCATACAGTGGCATTGTCACGAAAGTTATTCAGTCTCTAGAGCATCCTGTATCCTTGGGAGCAATAATGTATAAAAAAACTATGGGGAAACAAGGGATATAATTAAAAATAAGCCCCAAGAAATAGTTTCCATGTGTTTCTGCAAAGCCCTTCAGCACAGCTGGAAAATTTCAGGCCAAAATATGTTGGAACAATCGTTTACAGAGGAAAGTAGCTGGGTTTGTGGTTGTACTTGGAAGTGAAATTTCCTTGTTTGGTCATAATAGCAAAATAGCTATTGAGCTTGGGGGGAACTTCCTATGATATTCTCTAAAGATGTTCTGTGCTCTCTGACTGATCTAACAAAATAGAGCTCATGCTTTTTAAGTGAATGTATTATCATAGGCTCATATTACGTATCAATAAGTATTGTGTGCAGAATTAAATACAACTTAAAATATATTACCATAAAGATCATACTTAAATTTTATAATAAATTATAGAGAATCCAAGTTATAGAACTTGAGATGGTGGATTTAATGTAAAGTCAAGAAATCATGTGATATATAAGTTCGTACCTTATAAATGAATAATTGAAGTAGATGGAATAAGGTGATGCAGTGGATAGAGTACTATATATGAAGTCAGAAAGACCTGAGTTCAACTATGGCCACTCACTAGCTCTGTGACCCTGGACAAGTCAGTTAATCCTATTTACCTCAGTTTTCTCAACTGTAAAATGAGCTGGAAAAAGAAATTGCAAACCTCTCCAGTATCTTTGCATAGAAAATCCCCAAAGGGGTTACAAAGAATTAGAAGACTGAAAACAATTACAGCAACAAAATAAATGATTAATTTCTTTAAACGGTTGTGTCAAGTTGTTCATGAAAAAGCCAATAGTAAAAGAGTCATTCATGAAAAAGCTGTGGGGCCAGAAAGAACATTGATGTGAAGTAGTGAATTCCAGTCCTCTCTCAGTGATAAATTATAGGACACAGAGAGCTTACTAGTTTAAAGGATGATGCACTGGAGGAAGGGATCTCCTTATACTGTGGGCCCCAAAGTGATTCCTCTTTCTTTCTTTTACTATTTAATAATTTCCTCCCCTATATTTTGAAGCCTTATGAACCTGAGTGAGGTGAGCTAGTGGTTACTCTAAGAAAGTGTCAGGTACTGCTGAAGCTTCCAAATTCCACCTGGGAGAGAATAATAAGATTGAAAGGTAAGAGGTCCTTAAAATTTATTTGATTTCTTCAGACCAAAAGGAAACCTCTGGCATAAGCATTACATAAGTGTAATACCACACAGAAACATAATAGTTTAAAAGTAGTAAAATAGTTATCTGTGGATTAGTTTTGGTCTCTTAAAGGCTTTGGATTTAGTGAAGAGGATGTTGAAGTAAATGTCAGAGGCAGATAAGTGCGTGTTATATTGAAGGGCTCTAAGTCTAAGATCATCTTTTTTTTATAGGACTTTTTAAATGCTAAAAAATATTAATTAAAATAACACTACTCCTTCCATATAGTATGCAATGATTATTTTTTGCTGAGTTGAACTGAATTGTGAAATCAAGGGATCAGAGATAAGCATGAGTGTTAAATATTGTGAGCAGCTAACATCAACTTTCTTTTATGAATGTTCTGATGAAAGCTTTTTGGTCAGTAAGTGTGCATTTTAGGAATTGAATGGCAGACTAGTGCTAATAAAGTGTTGTTACACTTCAAAAAAAGGCTTCCAAATTGGTGTGAATAATATGGCTAACTTAAGAAGATAGTTTTTATTCTTATGTTCAGATTTTAAAAGACTGCTTTTCTTTCCTCTAACAAGCTATTTCTTGGTTCTGCATATGTCCATTCCTCATCATGGAATGGAGCTGATCCTGGGTTTTGAAAGGCTAAACCATGGAAAGACAAGTTTTGTCAGGTCCTATTAAAGATTTTGAATATGGGCCTGGTTATCAGCTTTATGCCTGTCTTTGATAGACCAAGTTTGTAAAATTTGCACTCATTAATAGAAGGTTGGCCAACAAGGAATGGATGCATTTTTTTTTGGTAGTAGATGGTAGTACTCATACTGGTAAAATACATGATATAATTCATACATGATAAGATCATAAGCCTCTAAAATAGTGAGTTTTAATAAAATGTAAGGTTGGGCAATTGTGAGGCAATATTCCTTCAAAATATGTTGTATCATCATTTCTTTTCAAATGATAAGTAATAATTTGTTTTATTGTCATCAGAAGCATGCTAGGTGGTGTTTTCAATTTGAATCCCTTGTTATATAGCATACACTTACATATGCCATTGTGAGGTAATTTTATGAACTGGATTCCAAATCAAAGCCATAATTACTAGTATATTTGATCATTTGAATGCATTTTTTCATGTGGAAAGATAGGAAAAGGAAATGGTGTATCTGGGGCCATGTGGCAAAATAATAACAGCTCATGTTGATAAAGAATGTTAAAGCTTACACTACACATACACTAAAGACTACACATACATTGCCTCTTTTAATTCTTACAATCACCTTGCAAATTAGCTAAGACTATTCTTATTTTACAGATGAGGAAACAGGTCCCTAAGTAAAGAAGTCTCTTGTCTAGGGTTACACAATAAATGATCATTTGAGGCAGGTTTCAAACCCAAGTCTTTCTGACTCTGATGCAGATCTCTGGCCTCTACTCTATACTGCCTCTTGCCAAGATGGTTAGAAAAAAGGTTAATCCTCCTGCCATATTTCCAATGTGTAAAGTTAATATTAATTTGGACTCCTTTTGGCCCACTGAAAAGCCTTCTGATTTTAAAATTCAAACAGTTTGATTTTTAGGACTGAATCTCAAACTCTCTCTCCCCAGGCCATATTGGGTCCTCCCTTCTTTTCTCTAGATGAAAAAACTGTCAGAGTAGAGACTTGCTCCTTGTTTATCTGTAAACAAGAACTCTTGAGAGTGGGGAAGTAATTAATCAGCTAAGTGGACACCATGTTGGAAACCTCTTGCCATGTGTAGAGTGATTTAGTGTCTCAAGACTGTCAGTTTCCTGGGGGGAAGTGTCTTGAGTTAATTTTCTGTGTGGTTATTGTCCAATGAGAAACCTAGTGCTAGGGAGGGACTGTATGATTACATCATAGGGAGCATATATTTTCTCCCCAATCCTGGTGGCTCTTGCTCTGGGTCAATAAAAATAATATATAACTAAAAATATAGCCTCCAGGTAAATTTTTTCATCACACTAGGAACCCTTTTTGTTTCCAGTATTATGGAATGAAAAGGAATTGATCCAGAGAAACTCAGAAGATGCACGTCACATAAAAAGAGCGAAGTGAGAATCATTTACACCCAAGAGAATCATTTATACCCTGATTACATTAATGTAAAGGAAAATTACTTGGAAAGACTTTAGAAGGCTGATCAATACTATGACCAATTATGGCTTCAGGAGACCAGTGATAAATCATCATTTCCACCTCTTAGCAGTGAAGGAAGGAGGGAAAGAAGGAAAGAAAGAGGGAAGGATATAATAATTTATTAAGCACCTACTATGTGCCAGGTACACATAGTACAAATATCTCATTTGATAATTTTTTTTACATAAGGCTAAGAATTTTACAAATATCTTATTTGATCCTTACAATGACCCTGAGTGGTAGATATTATTATTGTACTCTTTTTTTTCAGTTAAAGCTGCTGAGGCAGGCAGAGGTTAAATGACACCCCCAGACTTTTTTAAAATTTTTACTATTTGGTCTTCTGGTTTTGAGAAGGGGACCTGAGGGAGCTCTGCTGGTGATGGAGACTGTTCCACATAATGGCAGCTTAGACGGAGCAAATCTTTAAACCTCTGCACCCTTACACACCAAGATAGAAAACAATGCCCTTTGAGAAGAAAGAGGAACAAATCTAACAATGGGACAGAGCAGGGGGAACCCTATTGCTGCACAGCTTGAGAGGTACACCAAGAAAAAGGCTTCAATTTTTGAACTGTCAGGTCTGAGGGTATAGAAGAGGAATCCCAGGACACCTCCCCCATGTGCTGTGCAGAGTCTCCAGGGGCCCCTGAAATCTCAGGGCAGTTGGGTACACCAACCCGGAGAGAGGGCCTTGCTGGGGCCAGACTTGGGGAGTTGAACACAGGCACTGGAGAGGTGACTGGAGGAGAAAACCAGAGAAACAGCAAAAATGCCTGGAAGATGGTGGCTTAGAGAGAGCCAAACCTCAGACTGCAGAACACTTGGCTTCCTCACACCTAGATAGAGAATAAAGGGCTTCAAGAGGAAATAAAACCAGAACAAACACAAGGACAACAACACAGGGGGACCCTATTGCTGGATAGCTCAGCTCAGCTCCCCCCCAACGTTTTTCCCCCTCCTCTCAAGGTTTTAGCCTCAGGGCAGATTAAGCAGTCCAGACTAATCCAATCAATACAGGCTCAATACCAACAATTGGACAGAGAAGAAATCTTCAGAGGGCAGAGAAAGTAACTACAAACCTCCATTGCCAACTGGGGGAAGATCTTTCATCAAAGATCATTAAATACATCTACTCAAACTAGCAGAATGGAAAGAAAGCCAGGGACGAAATTCAGTCTTTAAAAAACAGAACTCAACAACGAGAAACAAATGTCTTCACAAGGCAGCAAGATACATAAAACAAAATTTAAAAAATGAAAAACTTGACGAAAATATGAAACACCTCATTGATTCAAACAAAGATCTGGAGAACAGAGTTAGAAGAGACAACTTAAGAATTATTGGTTTACCAGAACATCAGGATAAAAGAAAAAGTTTAGACATCAGCCTACAAGAAATTATCAGAGACAATTGCCCTGACATTCTTGAAAAAGAGGGAAAAGTGGAAATTGAAAGAATCCACGGATCACCTCCTACATTTAATCCACAACTGACAACTTCCAGGAATATTATAGCCAAATTAAAAAACTACCAGACCAATGAAAAAAATATTACAAGCTGCTAAAAAGAAGTCATTCAGATATCAGGAAACCACAGTTAGGATAACACAAGATCTGGCTGCATCTACATTGAAGGACCAGAAAGTATGGAACATAATAGTTTGGAAAGCAAGAGAACTGGGTTTACAACCAGGAATCAACTATCCAGCAAAACTGACTATATTATTGCAGGGAAAAGTATGGTCATTAAATAAAATTGAGGACTTTCAAGCATTCATAAAGAAAAAACCAAACTTAAACAGATTTTGCTGCCCAAACACAGAACTCAAGAGAATCACCATAAGGTAATTAAGAGAATGGAGGGAGGGGAAAAATCTTTTCTTTAAGGGACCCAATAAGTTCAATCAATTTGTATCCCAAGAAAAAAAGAAGATATTGGCAAATATTAAAAATTGTTATTACTAACAGGGTAACTAGAAGAAGTTTACATAGAGGGAACAGTGACAAACTGTATAGGATGTAATGTCAAGTGATATATATATATATATATATATATATATA